>NW_006159844.1:402745-403078 GCF_000334495.1 Tupaia belangeri chinensis | reverse complement strand
TATATATATATAGTTATAGTTATTAAATGAAACATGAATATTAGAAGCTGACCTGGAACAGAATATCATAAGTTAATAAGTGCCACATCTTGCTTTTACTAGATTTCAGACAAAATGGTGCTGAGATGGTGTGATATATGTATTATGATATTTATTGACCTAAGAAGTCTATTTTGAGCCAGTTCTAGTTGTAACACATATCTAGTTTACTTATGGTGCAATGTTTAACATAAATAGCATAATTACATAATTACATATGTATGTAAAAATACATGTGATTAAATAATTTCAGGCTAAAGTTACTGTGCTTATTATTGTAAAAGAGGAAGAAAA
>NW_006159844.1:399101-402629 GCF_000334495.1 Tupaia belangeri chinensis | reverse complement strand
ATATACACACTCCCTTCAGTAAGAATTTAGACATTTATAATCACTGATTATGTAATGCTTAAGTTCACTAAATTCACTGATCTTTCTGAGTTTTGTTTCTTTCTGTCAATAGATTAGAAGGGAATGAAAACATGATTTTCTGCTATTTAAACTATCTTATACCCTATAGTAGCAGTAGAAATGTTTAAAAGAGAGCATGATATAAAAGAGGGCATAAAATCGTTAGTGAATCAAGCTTAAAAATAAAATATTTACAGGTACATTTCTTGCACGTCTTTGAACAATTCTGTTTTAATTCAACCTTTTTGATTCATGTGGTTATGCTTTGTATTCAATAGAGGTCAAATTAGAGCTCATTAGTATAATTGTTGAGCCTGTAACTTTATGCATTTTCTGCCTTTGAAAACTGTTATTTCGAAAGAAATATTAAGATCATTGAAAATACATTAGAAGCAGCCAAAGATAACTTCTTAATTCTCCCATAAAGATAAATATTTAGTCTCCTTATTAAAGAAGCAGCATAGCATTTCCCTGTGGTAATAAGAACATCAAGACGACCTCACAATGAGACTAAATAGAAGATTTGATTTAAGCTTGTCTAATTCCACCCTCTCTGCTCTAATGTAAGCTTACATCCACTCTTATCAGGACCAAATTCTTAATCTGAAAATCTGCTTTGATTTTTTTTTAATATCCTTGGCATAGTTATTTTGCTAAAATATTTTTCATCAAACTAAAATTATTATGTCATTCCAAAGATAGTTCAAAACCTTCTGTCGTGCTTGTCAATCTGTACATTCTCTTTTCCTAACCTAGTTTTCTCTCTCACCTTTCCTCTGTTCAATTCTTATCTCATCCTCTGAAGTGTGTAAACACTCCAATCCTCACTGCTCTACCTAAATAAGATTTTTTTCCCCTTAAACACTCCAATCTCTGCTTCTCTACCTAAATGAGTTTTTTCCTTTTAAACTCTAGTCTCCATTCAATGTTATTTCCCAGTCAATATCCTCCTTAATTTTCTCTTGTACACTTCTTTAAGCATTCTTTCTTTAATTAAACTATATATATATATAAAAGACCCAAAATATTCAGCAAAAAGAAGTCATTTGAAACCTGTCTTAAAATGTTATAATGAGGGAGACCGCAATTCTGATGACTGTGGAACCATATTTTTAGCAAAAATTTGGTACAACTCTCAGTGTTTTTTTTTTGTTTTGTTTTTATGAATATAAAATAAAACCCCAAATTTCTCTTTTGTTTTGCTTTGATATATGCAATAAAAAGTAATTTCAACTGATGTGGAAGTGTTAGGAAAAGAGTTATAGGTAGATTGAGGGTTTTCTCGGCTTTAGAAGAACATATTTTAATTTACTCATGAAGAATAAACAAGATTCTTAAACAAACAGAAAAAAAGACAGGCAGAGAAGGGTCACAGTCTCTGATAGTTATTAAGTACATGCATTGAATGAAAATTTTTGAGGGATGCCTAAAGCCCTTCAGAAATGAAAAATAAAACAAAACTTGAAATAAAACACAATTCTGTCTTCTCCCTTATCACATACAATGAAATACACTATATGGGGAAAAGAGGGGAAAAACAATATTTCCTTGAACATTCCTTTTTTTCAGGGTTGTCTAAGACCTTTGGAAGATTATTGAAGAAATAATACTAGTACATTTCTAAAAGATTTTAGGCTTTCATTTAAATATTTCAAGGATTTTGTTTGACATTTTGTTGAATAACTTTTTTATCATCATCTCTTACACTACATTCAGGCTCTGGGTATCTTTTTTGAATATGGACATCTTAAAAGCTCCTATTTCCAGCATAAACATGATAGATGGAGAAAACTTACAACTTATTTTCCAAAACAAAACAAAACGAAACAAACAAAAGTCATGTGTATAAGAAGGAAAAAAATCAAAGAAACAGAAGTAAATGTAAGTACTGAGTAATAGTTAAGAATGGCACTGATGTATTCAGCGGCTGCTCCTTGCCAGTGGGAGCAAGGTAGATGGTTGGTGGTAGAAGTATATGGCCAGTGCACCAGGACCAGCAGTTGGTGTAATGGCTATGTTGCTGGACTCCCACGTAGTCAACTGCGGTTTGAATCCCGGACCCGTTGGCTTAAACTCAGGCAGGGTGTGTTTGTGTGCATGCCCAAGATCCCGAGAGGAGAATGGAGGAGAAGGGATTGTGGCGTGGCCATCCCCTGGTGGATGATTTCTCACTTTCTGATTCCCTGTCTCTCTCTGTAGTTCTGGTGAGTGCACACATCCTACAGCAAAAACCTCTCCGTAAATACATACATACATACACTTTGAAGGCTTTTTCAATGGTTGAATACAAAGAGGTACAACTGGTATGTGGGCCTGCACAGTTTGGGAAAGACAAGGAAGTTGGATAACTGGAACACCTAATAACAACAGATAAACTGAAATTTACATTGGTACCAGATGCTAAAAGAGCTTGAATGTCATTCTAATATGTTTAGATAGGTGATGAGAAGTCTTCATAAACTAGAAGAGGCTTGAAAGGAACATATACTGATTCTAATAAATGAAATTTAAACAAAAACTGAGGATATTTATTAAATAATAACTAGCACAATCATGGGCCTTGTTTTTTAATTATTTTTGGTGTAAAAATTGGGAAAATATTACCATTGACCAGTGTTTTAATAGATTACATTTAAACAATTTAGGAATATAAAAATATCAACTATTGCATTGTTACTGTGGTACTGAGTTATCAGGTCAGACACAACCTAGAATGGCAGGTTTATTTTGAAATGTAATTTATCAAGATATAGAAATAATTTGAAATCTATTTATTTATTTTTATTTTAACTTTTTTTATACATTCAATTATGTTATTTAGCTTGCAAAGTGAAAATTCCAACACATGTACATTTCTCCCCAGTCTAGTTGATAATACTATAAAGTTATCTTCAACAGATAATACCCTATTTCTTTGTCCCATCACCCCCAAGCCTCTCTATTTTTCTCCTTAATGTCCTTCCTCAGACTCTACTCCTTCACCCACCCTCTTGCCACACTATATCCGGTATCAACAACCATTTACTGTGTTTCTATATCTTTTAGTCATTCAGTTTCAGTCATAGAGTGTGGACACTTGGTATATATTAAATAGAGACATACAGTGTCTCTCCTATATAGTCTGGCTTACTTCACTCAGCAGTAAGTCTTCCATATGTATCTACTTTCTGTCAAAAGCCAGGGTCTTGTTTTTTATGGCTGAGTAGCATTCCATAGAGTATATGTGCCACAGTTTTTCAATCCATTCATCTGTTCATGAGCATTTAAGTTGGTTCCATGTCTTAGCAATTGTGAATAATGCTGCAATAAACATCAATGTGCAAGCACTTTTCCGAATAAGAATTCTTCTGTCCTTTGGGTAGATACCAAGGAGTGGGTTTGCTGGATCATATGGTAGTTCTATTTGTAGATTTTTGAAGAATCTCCAAATTGTTCTCCACAGTGGCTGGACCAATACACATTCCCACC
>NW_006159844.1:393376-399029 GCF_000334495.1 Tupaia belangeri chinensis | reverse complement strand
AGTCATTCTGACTGGGGTTAGGTGGTATCTCATTGTGGTTTTTATCTGCATTTCCCTTGCAATGAGGGATTTTGAGGATTTTTTTCATATGTCTTTTGGCTATTAGTATGTCATCTTTAGAGAGTGTTTTTTTTTCCTACTCATTCTCCCATCTGCCTGAGTTCCTTGTGTATTCTGGCTATCAGTCCCTTATCTGACACATAGTTTACACATAGTTTTCCCATTCTGATGGCTGTTGATTCACACTAATTATTGTATCATTTACCTTGCAAAAAATTTTTAGTCTAATCCTACTTGTTTATTTTCTGTATTATTGACTGTGATTTGGGGGTCTTCTTTAAGAAGTCTTTGCCTACCCCAATGTCTTCCAGAAATCCCCCAGTTTTCCAGGAGCAGTTTTATAGTTTGAGATCGTAGGTAAAGATCTTTGATTTTGTCAATGGTGAGAGGTGGGGGTTCAGATTTATCTTTCTGCAGGTGAATATCCAGTTTTCCAGCACCATTTGCTGAAGAGGGATTTCCTTTTCCCACTGGATTGACTGGTACCCTTTGTCAAATATCAGTTGGCTGTATGTCTTAGGACCCTTGTTCAAATTATGCATTCAGATAGTTTTAATAGAGTAATAAAGTATATTTCTTAATATTTTAATATTTAAGTTATAAATAAAACTAATAATTTTCACAAAACTTTACAAAGTACTTGTTAAAACTTGCTGTTATTAGGAATTAGGATTTATTAAATCAGATTACCTGAATTAGTCAACACACTAACACTTCCATCTATAAATTAAGATAAGAGAGAATACTGAGCATTTTATACATTTTTATACTCTATTTGGTGATTATAAATAGTTTACATTTAAGATCTTTGCTATAATTTCATTGTTAGGTTTTCTAGAAACAAAATTCAAGGTCTATAGTATTCAATTTTACTAGCATAAATGGGAAAAGAGATGTAAGGTATTTAACCTAATAGTGAAATAAGAAGTCATTACTTATTTTTCTCCTCAGAGTAGAATATCGGTTGTCTGGAAGAATTCACCACACAAAATGATGCTGTTTAATAATAATATTATATAATTGATTTTGATAATTTTATATTTTAGCTCAATTAATCCTTACAACAATTCTTTCACCATTTTTTCACAAAAGAAATAAGGTTTCTTGAAGATAGTTAATCCCAGACATGGTATAGAAAATATACAAGATAATCTTAGGACATCTGTGCCAGAAGCAACAGGTTCATAGATTTAGGGGATGTTATAAAAAATAAGTAGCAACTAAACTAGAAGCAAGTTCATGTTGCCCAAATCAATGAAAATGTAGTCAACAAAAGAATAATAATTATAGCCGATAAAAGCACATCAAATTGATACAAAAAGGAATCTAGAGTGACACACTAAAAATAAATAATTAAAAATAATCTATTAGGAAATTAAATAAAGTTTGTTAGACTTTAAAACTTGTTATTCATATATGATTCTTTTTATATTTATTTATTTTAAATTTACATTTAATCACTCTACATCTTTACAGTCTATAGCATGTTCTTTTCCAACATTTATACAGTGCTTAATAGTCAAGTCAAAGATATTACCATGTACATTATCATCAGCAGAACATTTTTTATTTTTGTCTCTATTAAATGTGTTATTTTTCCCCGATCTCCTCCCTCCCACCTCCTATTATCTACCCCCTACTACCTACTCCATATTACTTCTTAAATATTTATTATTTTGACATACAATGCAAAAATTAGTTAACATGAAATAGATAAGTTAATGGTATTTTTTTCTCTTGAAGGTAAATGTTAATGGAATAACTCATGCATTGTGACTTCTATTAAGAAAAATCACAAACTATATTTAATCTCAAATGGATGCTATTTTTAATAAATATTATAAATACTTTTATATAGCAATAAAAGTCTTTGAAGATAAATCAATTGTGATAAAAGTTAAATCCTAAAGTATGATCTACTTAAACCACAATATACATGTGTTATGCATACATACAGACATATTTACCAAGAGTTTGGACATAGTGAGTATGCTGTATGCTTATAATGTATAACATTTTATTTTAACTATGATATTTATCATTTTATAATTTTAACTTATTTTTAATTGTATAATTTATTTACAATGCTTTAAATGAAAATCTGGTAGATTTATAAAATAATTCTGTAATCACGTTATTATTAGTTAACTTGTTAGATATCTAAGAAATACTTTTATTTAGAGTTTATGTTTATTTCTTCCTTCCATGGCTGAGATAGAGGGAGAGACAGAGACAGAATTACAGGAATTCAAACTATTTTAAAATGCTCTTTTCTATCAATAATGGCATAAATCAGACCAGTGATTTCTCAAGGCAATAGTACAGAAAAGAAATAAGGATGGAGGGATTACAAAGAGATACATCACAAAGACAAAAAAAAACTATTTTAAAAAATGAGTGCAAATCTCTTAGTTTTTAAATATTTGAAAATATTTGGCTGACCCATGGCTCAGTAGTTAAGGGATCTAGATTCCACATGTCTGAAAGCAGTTGGAATCCTCTCGTTGGCAATTTTAAAAGTACACTGAGTATGTGTGCATGCTTCAAATCCCAACAGGACAGAGAAATGGAGGAGAAGGGATTGTGGTGAGACCACACCCCATTGGAGGGTGCTTTCTTCCTCTTCTTCTCCCTTTTTTTCTTTCAATCTCTCCCTGGTAAGGGCATTCCCTCTATGCCAATTAAATACAATACAAAACAAAAGCAAAAAGAAACTTTATTTCACAATTTTTTCTGATAAATATTTAACAAAAATATTGCATTGTGGGTTGTTGTTCCTTTGTCTCTTGACATCCATTGTTTCTCAAAAGAAGGCAGCCTATCATTTCTCACCTTGACAAATACAACTTTGTCATTTTCATTCTTCTCCCATTGCTTTTAGTATTATTCTCTTCATATTTTACTTTTAGATATTTTTCTTTGACATACCTAACTCTGTACACGTGTGTGTATGCACGCTTATCTTGGTATTTCTACACTTCTTGCCTCTGTAGTTTTTCACCAAATATGGGATGTTTTTAGTCATCTTTTCTTTAAAAAAATGTACAGTGTTACTTTATCTCTTTTCTCTACTTTTGGGATTCTAATTAGAAATGTGATAGGAATAGTTGATATGTCATCAGAGTTCACAGAAGGCTTGTTTCTTTTTATTATCCAATTCATTGCTTTTTGGCTTTTTAGGCTGGAAATTTCTATTTACTGTCTTTGAATTCCTTAGTTTAACTTTTATGATGTTTAATCTTTTAAGGATAGAATAAAATTTTTAATCCATATATTATAATTTTCAGTTATAGAGTGTTCATTTATTTGTGATGATGCCTTTACCTTTGCTGAAATTATAATTTTCTTTTTAAATTTTATACATACAATCGGTTTACATCACTTAGCTTGTAAAATGAATTTACCCCACATGAATACACTTCACAGCAGTCCAGTTCAGGATGGACATGTTATCATCAACAGACCACAATCCATTTCTGTATCCCATAAATGCCTTCCTCTATTTTTCTCCTTAATTTCTTTACTCATACTATCCCTCTTCTCCCATCCTCTTCCCAACTGTCCTCAGTATCCCTAACCATTCTCCATACTCCTATATCTATTCTTTCAGTTTCTGCCATAGAATGTGAGCAATAGGTATGTGTTAAGTGGAGACATAAATTGTCTCTGTTTCATAGCCTGGCTTGCTTCACTCAGCAGTAAATCTTCCATATTCATCCACTTTCTGTCAAATGCCAGGATCTTACCGCTTTTTATGACTGCGCATCCACTTTCTGTCAAATGCCAGGATCTTACTGCTTTTTATGACTTCCATAGTATTCCATGGAACGTATGTGCCATAATTTTTCAATTCACTCATCTATTCATGGATATTTGTGTTCTCTCCATGTCTTAGTAATTGTGAATAATGCCGCAATAAACATAGATGTGCAAGCATTTTTCTGACCGAGCATTCTCCTGTCCTTTGGGTAGATCCCAAGGAGTGGAATCTCTGGATCATATGGCAGTTTGTATGTCTTCCTTAGAAAGTTGTTTGTTCAGTTCATTTTCTCACCTTTTAATTGGGTTGATCATGTTTTCTTTGGGTAAGCCACTGGAGGTCCCTGTGTATTCTAGTTATCAGCCCCTTATCTGAGGGATAGTTTGCACAAATATCCTTCTGGGACCAACAGATGGCATAATGGATATGTTGCTGGACTCTCACGTAGCCAACTGCAGTTAAATTCTTGGACTGGTGGCTTAAAACTCACACCAGGGGGAACCAGCAGTTAGCGTAATGGCTATGTCGCTGGACTCCCACGTAGTCGACTGCGGTTCGCGTCCTGGACCCGGTGGCTTAAAACTCACGCCGGGCGCGTGTGCATGCGTGCCCAAGATCCCGAGAGGAGAATGGGGGAGAAGGGATTGCAGCGTGACCATCCCCCCTGGGGGGGGATTTCTCGCTTTCTGTCTCTAATGTCTCTGTCTGTCTGTCGAGCGCGCGCGCCCTATAGTGAAAAATCTCTCCAAAAAAAAAAAAGCTCACACCAGGCACATACATATTATACATATTCATGTATGCCCCAAATCCTGAGAGTAGAATGGAAGACAAGGGATTATAGCATGACCATCTTCTCAGTGAGTGATTTCTCATTTTCTGTTTCTCTGTCTCTGGTGAGTGCATGTCCCCTATTGCAAAAATCTCTCTCTCTAAAACTAAATAAATAAATGAATAAAAAATTAAATAAATTATCCCATTCCAAAGTGTGTCAATTTATACGAATTATTGTGTCTTTTGCTGTGCAGAAGCTTCTTCTTATGTCATCTCACTTGTCGGCTGATTGTAACATCTGGGTCATCTTTGTATCCTCATCTATCATTTCCCATTGATTTATGCATAATATTTTCTGGTCTTTTCTCGTAGCTTGTAGTCTATTTCACTTTTTGGCAAACTTCATATTATATAATATATCTGGAATTGTAGGGAGTATGTATTATAATTATTTTTTAAAATTGTGTCAGAGACATCATGTGCACTCTCCGGACAGAGACAGAGAGAGGGAAAGGTAGAAAGTGCTCCTGTGAGGCATGGTCATGCTGCAATCCCTTCTTCTCCATTTCTCTTCCCTATTGGGATTTTGGGCATGCACCCCTAAACATCTGGCATTTTTTTGAAGTCCCCAGACCAGGGAATTTAACTGTGTAGATGGTCAAGTGGGATTCAGCCACCTTAACCACCATATTACTGGCTGGCCTAAATTGCATTTTTTCATGACTTAAATGTTGACTTTTTGGTGGCATAGAAAGCTACCCTATCTATGTGATCTGTATTCCTTAATAAATAGTATATTTAAGCTTTAACAACAGTTCTAAAATTGCAAAAATCTTTTTAAAACTTAATTCCAGTTTAATCCATATCTGAAATGATTTATCACAGGACTGAAGGTGAAAGCATTATTTTAGAAGAAATACGATAATTTTAGATACCTAATAGGAACAAAAAGAATCAGAGAATGCCTTAAGCAGTAAAACACAGAATATCCCACTCAATTTTCTTTTCTTTTTTTTTTTTTTTTTTTTTAGGGGTTTTAGGTAAAGGGCAACAGGGTTTCAC
>NW_006159844.1:381200-393345 GCF_000334495.1 Tupaia belangeri chinensis | reverse complement strand
GCACATGCGTTCGCCAGACAGACAGAGAGAGACAGAGAGACAGAAAGCGAGAAATCACCATCCCCAGGGGGGATGGTCACGCCGCAATCCCTTCTCCTCCATTCTCCTCTCGGGATCTTGGGCACGCACGCACACGCGCCCGGCGTGAGTTCTACGCCACCGGGTCCGGGACGTGAACCGCCGTGGTTGACTACGTGGGAATCCAGCGACATAGCCATTACGCTAACTGCTGGTTCCCCCAACTCAATTTTCAAAACATGAAAAATCTCTTAAAAAGCCAACTGAAGAGTGTGAAAAGATCTTTGTAAAGTTTGTTAAGTGATAGTTCTAGGAATGTAATTATATTAGCTGTAGACTTATAAATGAATTAGTTATAAATAATTATAAATAACAATATGTATAAAATACATGATAACAAAAAGTTTATTCTGTGTAAATATGCACAATATAAATAATATTTTCAATACTTTGCTACCAAAAATTGTATATTAGTGAAGATTAGTTGATTATGAATGTTCTTCTTTATCTGATCTAGCAGAAATTGTGAAAAATTTTAGCAAAAATTGTATTTTTGCTGTTGAATCTGAAATAGTAATCATTAAATGATAATAATTAAATTAGTTAAAATATGATAAAATAGTTTTTAAAATGATGATTTGGATATGAAACCTACATTCAAAATATGCACACTAGATTTATTCCCTGTCTGTCATGAAATGTAGTAATCATATTATTTGACATGAATTAGTTAACACCCTCACTTATTCATAAAATAACTTCTTGATCCAATGATATGAACACTCATTTGGAGAGCTTTGCTTTTTGATCTATAGTGCACAGTAGGCTTCTCTCTGTGAAAAGTCAATCTGGTGTCATTGTTAGAAAGAAATCATTATTCTTCTTTTGTTTTATTTTCAGGCTAAAAACTTCACTGGATACCAAAGAAGACATTCCTATTGCTGTTGTTTACTAAGATGTAAGTGGTTCATCCATTTTCCTGGAGGTTTTCATAATGAGGACAGTTTCAGGATATGAACTCTTAACAAATGTGAAATATTATATAAACTTTTTTCAGAGCAAGAGATGTATTTCATTTGCAATTCCACAGACTATAGAATTATATCAAATATGTGTCTATCTAGACATTTGACTTATCACATAGAAATCATGTTTCATATAATTGAATAATTTCTATACCTCCATTCCAAGTAAATGAATGCCTTTGGCTATTACCTTTGGTAATAAGATTAAACACAAATTAAGGATTCTTTCCTTCCTTTTAGCTTAGAATTGTTACCATAAAACTTTTAAGAGGCTCCAGCTAAATAAAAAGAAAAGGCACAAATATCAATCTTAACTAGCTTGAATGCTGCACAATTTCCACATAACTACCTTACAGTACAAACCTACATAAACAAACCTTGGTATTATATGGAAGAAACATTTGGATCTGAACTATCCTTATGTGGATATATAATTATCCGTATCATTGAATCCTTTGTGTTGTAGGATAATATACTTAGGTTTATGGCTAAAAGACAAACATAAGTTATAAATATTCATACAGATATTTTGCGAACAAATTCTTTTCTCACTTTAGAAATGAGGGACCAGTAGGATGGTGTAATTGTTACATCACAGGATTCCCAAGTAGTTGACTGAGGTTCAAGTCCTGGACCTGGTGGTTTAAACTCATGTGGGGTGCATGTGCATATGTACCCAAGACCCTGAGAGGAGAATGGAAGAGAAGTGATTACAACATGGCCATACCCCCTGGGATGATTTCTCACTTTCTGTCTCTTTGTCTCTCTCTGACTTTTTGGTGAGTGAGTGCACATGTCCTGTAACAAAAACCTCTCTTTACATAAATAAATAAGTTAAATTAATAAATAGAAATGGAGTGTTAGGACTATTTCTTCATGGTGAGCATTTGTGAATTTTTAAGTATATATGATTGTTTAATACCAGACAACACACAAGAAATTCATTACATTCTGGCAAATATCAGTGTCATTTTCTATGAAAACACTTCTATTTAGTTATATTCATACATCTACATTATGACAAACCAAATTTTTGGCAAGAAGTACACTTATTAAAACATGCACAGACAAAGATGATTATTGAAATATGAGATCACAAATCACATTCTTTTCCTTTTAATTCTTGTTGCTAGGTTTCCTTTTTCAAGCTCTTTTTTGACAGTCTGGGCAGAAATGCTTTTGACAAAATCATTTGATTGATAGCAAGTCAGCTCACACCAGAATTTTTTTTTTTTTTTAGAACTTTTTTTTTTTTTTCCTCAAATCCATAAGTAACAGATATTAATTTCCTGGTGCCTGTGTTTCTATGAGAAATTTGTTGTGTATCTTGATTTTTCAACCTCAACCATTAGCACTTACGTTTTACCAATAGTGTTAGAAAAAAACAGCTTTGAGAATAAAAGCAACTTAAGTATCAAGCATTTGGCAATAGTGTTAGAAAAACACAAAACTAACTGTATTGATTAGCATCATAACTTTCATTCTAAGGATTTTTAAAGTTAAATTTGCATGTTGGTATGGCCCAACACTCTCTCTCTCTCTTTCTCTTTCTCTCATGTGTGAGCACACATGTATGTTAATACATTATATTTCCCACCAAAACCAGGCAGAATTTTGTTTGAATACTTGTGGTGCGCATAGCATGAGTAAGTTTCCCCCTTTCTCATCAAAATCTAACTTCAGTCAAGGTTAGGCTGGGAGAGCAGAGGTCTTACACAATTTGCTTTCTCTTAGTAGAGATCTTTAGTGCATGTGATTCCCTTAGAGAATTCAGCTTCAGACTAGCAATTCTATTGCTTAAGACCTTTCAAAGATGGGTAGTTTGTCTTCTGGAATCCATTCTTTTTTTTTTTTTAAAGAGAGTTTTTCGCTATAGGGCTCATGCACTCTCCAGAGAGAGGGAGAGACAGAGACAGAAAGTAATAAATCACCTCCCCAGGTGGATTTCCATGCTGCAATCCCTTCTCCATTCTCCTCTTAGAACTTTCTGCACACATATGCATCCTGTGTGTTTCAAGTCACTGGGTCCAGGACTTGAACTGTGGTTGATTTTGTGAGAGTTCAGCAATGTAACCACTACACCAGCTGCTGGTCCCTAGAATCCATTCTTTATATGGTTACTTCACACTAAGCCACAGGAGTTGTTCATTTTTTTCTGTAAAGTGAACAATATTCAAGAAATAAATGTTAGTATTATTTTCTTAGAAAGTTGATTTTATTAATGATAGAAAATGTGTGCTCACACATGAGAGAAAGAGAGAGAGAGAGAGAAAGAGAAGCACCCTCAGCTGGATCTTGTCATACCATGATTTCCTTTCCCTGGTGCTTTGGTTCTATAGGATCTTGGACATATACTGACATACAAGCTGTTTTCAAACTAACTCTAAGGTCTCAACCTGTGGTCACCCATGTAGCTTCCAGCACTGCAATCATTTTTTTTTTTTTAAATCAACTGCACTACCAGTGTTAGGCCAAGGGTTGGTACACACACATTTTACATTGTTTTTGAGAGAGAGAGATTTTCAAAATAGGGTGCGAGCATTCACCGGAGAGACAGAGACACAGAGAGCAAGAAATCACCCCCCACTGTGGGGGATAGTCATGGTGCAATGCCTTCTCCTCCATTTTCCCCTTGGGATTTTGGGCACAAAGGCACACATGCCCAGCATGAGTTTGAAGCTGCTAGTCTAGGACTCCACTGCAGTTGACTATGTGAGAGTCCAGCACTATAATCATTACACCATCTGTTGGTCCTTACATTCTCTTTTTTTTTTTTTGGAGAGGTTTTTGCTATAGGGTGCTTGTGCTCACTAGAAAGACAGAGAGAGACAGAAAGCAAGAAATCACTCCCTAGGGAAGATGGCCATGCCTCAATCCCTTCTCCTTCATTCTCCTATCAGTCTCTTGGGCACACATGCACACGTGCCCGGCATGTGTTTAAGCCACTGGATCCAGGATTTGAACTGTAGTCGACTACATGGGAGTCCAGTGACATAGCCATTACACCAACTGCTAGTCCCGGTCCCTACATTCTTTTTAAATATGTCTGTTACAGACTACTCTCATGGGCAAAATACTGAAAACTCATGTCTGGTTTGTATATGTCCTTTGAATATCCCCTACATTGTTACATTGGCAGAACTGTGGTGGACTAAGAGCAGTGTTTCTCAATCTGGGGCAATTTTTCTCGTCATGGGACACTTGGCAATGTTTATAGGTATATTTGGTTACCACAGTTAAGGAAGGAGTAGTTTTACTGGTATCTACTAGACAGATGCCAGGGATGCTGCTGAACATTATAAATTCTGACTAAGAGATGTTCTCTTAATTTGTGTACTAGGACAACTTCCCATGACTTTCTGGTCAAAATGCCAATACTGCAGAGGTTAAGAAATCTTAAGAGGTCAAGAGTTCAATAACATTCTAATTGTAGAATAGCTCCATTCTCCTCTCTATACACAAACTGTAGATCTTCAAGAGTGACATTTGGGGGCCAGCAGGTGGCATGGTGGTTAAGACGCTGGACCCCAAGTTAGGCGACTACGGTTCTAGTCCTGGAACTGCTGGCTTGCTTTTCCACTTTCTCTCTCTCTCTCTGGTAGGTTCTTGTGCCCTATAGCAAATTAAATAATACTACAAATAATACATAAAGTTAGATAAATATTTTTTTTTAATAGAAAGAATGACATTTGAAACCCTCTGCTTGTCCCTTGGAAGAGGAACGATTTTCACTTCTCTCCATAAAGAACAAAGAAAACATTCTCTTAGGATCACATTCATAACAAGATTTCCCAACCCCAATTATTCCCATTATTAATATTTCATCTGGAGTATAGCCTACTTTGGGTAACAATAAACTGGCAATATAGAGTCCTGTGCATTTGTTTTTGGACACACATTGAATTCTGTTGTTAAAGTCAGTATGTTCTGTTTTTTGGTGAGTCAAGGATTCTCCACAGTGTATGTCGTCCTTTCTTCTCAGCTTTTGATCCTGCTGGCAAATTCTGGAGAAGAGAAAAACTCTTAATATGTGTTGCAATAGTACATTACAGTTTACTAAATATTTTCATGCAGTTTATTTCATGAAATCTTCATAGCACTATTGTGACTATCTAATATGTAGTAGTTATTAAAATAACAAATATTTTGTGAATTAAATTGGGCAAACAGAAATATCATTGTTATTAGTGCTTTTTTTCTTCTAACATTAGAAGATATTTTTTAAATCTTAAGTGCATCGATATAAGAAATTTCTATATAAAAGAGAGTTTTTATTATTTATTTAGGGAAATTGGGCTCCCAGCAGTCTTGTTATAAAGTACTAATATACTGTCTTTGATATTTCAATTGCTTCCCCAAGAGTTGTATAAATTCTGTTCTCTGCTCATTCAGCCACGTGCTCAAATCAATTTCCTACCAGAGACATGGAAGTTGAGTGAAAATAAAATGAGAACAAATATGCCCTCTTCATTCACTGATCACCTTGAAAGTGGGTGGAAGAATGCCTGACATTCATTTCTAAGCTGTTGCCATGGATGGTGGAATCCTTTCTTATGTGAACCATTGACACAAAATAGTAATTGAAAAGCTTCATTTCATAGTGTTGTTAGTACCGAGGATAAGAATAGAAAGAACTAATGCTAAATCTCAGTATAGCATTAAAAGTTAGAAACGTAAATAATTACAGTGAGGCAAAATCTTATACTGATTTAAGGGCATAATATAATAAAGAAAGAAAGAAGCGTACATCTTGAAAGTATGATAGTGTGAATTTTGATAAGGATAAAATAGAAACACTGAGCAACCACAAAGCCATTTCTTTTTTTTTTTTAAAGTAGCATACAGCATGACAATTTTAACAGTAATTTTATGTTTTAATAAACGTTATTTTAGAAAAGTTTTAGATTTGTAGGAAATTTGTGAGGCTAATACACAGAATTCTTATATAACCTACATCCAATTTCCTCTATTGCTAACATCGTGCTGCATGCAGCACAGTGAAAATGTAGGACCCACGGAAATGCCAGCAAGATGAAACACAAAGACAAGCAATGATCTCCAACCAGGAGGCCAAGGGGCTTGCAGTCTCAGAGGAGTGCAGTCCAGACTGGCTGATCCTCTGTAAATTTATGAAGTAAGCAGGCACCAGAGGGACAGGTAAGCATTTGCTCAAGTTTTTGAACCTGCTGAGACGGCAGTAGGACTGCAAGACATGTTTAGGGAACATGTCGAACTCTTGATCCTGCCGATGTGGCCACGGGTTTGTGTTTTCGGGACAGAAACAGCAGTGTTCTTTGATTCCCATTCTGGTGAATACACATTAGCCACCTCAAGGTCCTTCCATTCTGCAACATCTTGCATTAATAAAGTACACTCGTCACTACTAGTGAGCCAATTTTTAAAATTTATTTATTTAATTTATTTATTATTTTGAGGAGGTTTTTGCCATAGGGTGCATGCGCTCACCAGACAGACAGAGAGAGACAGAGAGACAGAAAGTGAGAAATTACCCTCCGAGGGGGATTGGCCATACTGCAATACTTTCTCCTCCATTCTCCTCTCGGGATCTTGGGCATGCACACACACGCGCCCGGCGTGAGTTTAAGCCACCGGGTCCAGGACTGGAACCGCAGTCAACTACATGGGAGTCCAGCGACATAGCCATTACACTAACTGCTGGTCCCATGAGCCAGTATTGATCCATTATTTATGATTAACTGAAGTCCATACTTTATTCAGGCTAGTTGTCACACTTAGTATCTTTTTCTCTGATCCATAATACCTCAGAATACTTGATCCTTTGCTGTCATCTTCCTTAGACTGCTCTCGGCTATGACGATTTCTCAGAATTTCCTTGTTCTTTTATGATTTGACAGCTTTGAGGAGTAGTAGTCACGTATTTTATAGAATGTCTCTCCTTTGGGATTGGTTTGAGTTTTCCCCAGGATGTATTGGAATGAGGCGTTTTGGGGAAGACCACAGAGGTAATGTGACATTTTAGTCACATACTATCAACCTGACTTATTACTGTTGATACTGTCAAGGGTGATCTTGATTACGTGGCTATAGTAGTGCTTTTCAGGTTCTTCTGTTAGATTTTCTATTCTTCAAAAGAAAGCTACTATGTACATCCCACATTTAAGGACTAGGGAGTTAGCCTCCACCAATTTGAGGTGGAATATCTACATAAATTATTTGCATGAGAGATTTGTCTATTTTCCCTCATTTATTTATTTATTTAGTCACTTATTTATATCAATATGGACTGCTTGTCATTGTATGTCTGTGTGTATTTAGTATTCTCTTGCTTTCTGGAACTATAAAATATTCCATGTTTATCTTGAGTGTATATTCTTAAAAATCTCCTAAAGGTCTAATGAGATGTAGTTCTAATGGTGTGAAAAATCAAGACCTGGATTGTCTGCTATTAAGAAAGTGTATTTCTTTTAGGCTATGGCAAATGACAGAATAAGGAAATTTATGTGTATATGTTAACACATATTCTTAAATATATCTATATATAGTGATCTGTTTCTGTGGCAAACTAAGCATGGGTTATACTGATGTCTCCAAATTTAATCTGTTACTTCATGGGTCATTCTAGTTTTCTGTCCTTATTAGTCTATAACCTCCTACTCCAGCATGAGAAACGCACCTCCTTCTTCTGCCATCCGTTCATTCATTGTTCACGAGTAAATACTACATGTATTATGGTTACAGAGTTGTTGAGCTCTGCGTCAGAGAAGCAATTTTATCAAGTGCAGTACTTATGATTTTTGTCTTAGAGATTCCATTTGTATTCAAATATTTAGATAAACATATAATTTCTCCACCACTTCAGTAAGGTGGTTTCATATTTGTAATGCAGTTAGTCTTCTGTCATAGTCTGTGTGTCATCCTGGGATTCTTCAAAAATAGTATTTTGAAATCTATGTTCATTAAAACTGAATCTTCATAAGTTTTGGCAAATGCATAGTTGTAGGAGTCTGTCATTAAATATCATATATAATAGATTCACCTTTCTAAAAATATCCCTCAGCTTTACCTACTCAATCATCTTTCTCGAAAAGAAAACCATTAAATTCCCTGATCTTCTTACTTTTTCTGTATTTGCCATTTCTAGAATTTGCAGAAATTTGGCAGTTAAATAGGAGGAGCAAAGCATGTATTCTTTTCAAGCTGCTTTCTTTCAGTTAGCAGAATGTATTTATGACCCATTTTTTACATACAAAACTGGTAACTTTCCTTTCATCGCTGAATAGTACTGTATGTAGGGGTGTACCACAGTTAGCTTATTCATTTACCTATTGAAAATAATATTAACATGTTAGAAATGAAAGACAATGGAGGAATCTCTAGGTACATGAAAATGAAACAACTCACCTTGAAATAGCCTCTGGGTTTAAAAGGAAGTTCACTGAAAACCAATATAGAAATGAATGAAAATTAGAACATATATAATATTTAGTATGTGATGAAAGTAGTACCAAGAGGGAAATTTATGGCACTAAAAGCTTAGTTTAGAAATGAGAAGTGTCAAATCAATAATCTAAATTCCAACCTAAGTAAATTAGAAAAATAAGGGCAAAATGAACCAAAAGCAAGCAGAAGGAAGGAAATACTAAATATAAGAGCAGAAATCAATAAAATTGAAAATAAAAAGATAAAGAAAATTTAACAAAACAAAATAAAATGTGTTTCTTCAAAAATCAATAATAAACTTGATAAAACATTGATAAATTGATGAAAATAAAAATAAAAAAATAAAAAGCAACACTAACAGGACTGAAATAAGGTGTTATTTTAGATCACATAGCCATTAAAAAGATAACAAGGTAATATAAATAACGTTACATTTATAAATGCACAACATAAAAGATAAAGATCAATTTTTCTTAAACCACAAACTACCAAACCCTCAAGATAAAATAGATTATAGTAATATCCCTATAACAATGAAAGAAATCGAATTTATAATTAAAAATGTCACCAAAAAGAACTCTTCTTGTATAGGCAATTATTCATGTCCAGGTAATTTTCCATATCCAGATCATTTCATTGAGGAATTCTGCCAAGCATTTAATTAATCAACACCAACTTTACACTATCTTTCTGGAAAACAGAATTTTATTTTATAGGTCAGTATTAAGCTGCTACTCAAGATGAAGACAGTAAAAATAAAATAACAAAAATACAATGCAGCATCTCTTAGCAAAGCATGGAAAGAATTATATACTACATTCAAGTGGAATTTATTTCAGGTATGCAAGACTTGTTCAACATTTGAAAATCAATCATTATGATCCATCATTTGAATAAGCTAACAAACAAAAATCACATGACATATGATTCTTTCCATCATAGAAACAGAGATAGTATTTGATAAAAATCTAATATTCATGTATAATAAGAACTCTCGGGACCAGCAGTTAGCGTAATGGCTATGTTGCTGAACTCCCATGTAGCCGACCGCGGTTCGAGTCCTGGACCCGGTGGCTTAAACTCACACTGGGCATGTGTGCATGTGTGCCCAAGATCCCAAGAGGAGAATGGAGGAGAAGGAATTGCGGTGTGGCCACCCCTCTGTGGGTGATTTCTCGCTTTCTATCTCTCTGTCTCTCTCAGTCTTTGTGGTGAGTGCACATGCCCTATAGCAAAAACCTCTAAAAAAAAAAAAAAAAAAAAACTCAGTAAATTGGGAAGGGAAATATTTCAATTTGATAAGGGATTTCTATATTAAAAAAAACCCTTAATATTAATATCGTAATAGTGGAAACCTGAATGATTTCCATCTAAGACCAAGAAGAAGCAAGGATGTTCACACTCATCATTTTTATTCAGCTTAGTCTGAGGAAGTTCAGTCACTGGAGAGATTAAAGGAAATAAAAGGCATTCAGATAAAAAGGGAAGACATAAAAGCTATTCTACAAGCAAATGTCATGAAGTAAATCTACGCAACCACAAGTAATTTGTAAATACAAAAATTCTTAGACTACAATAGACCACAGAACCAATGTATGAAAATTAATCATATTTTTATATATGAATAATGATACATAGTAATTGGAATTTAAAATACAATAGAATTACATTCACACCAAATAAAATTAAATGTGTAAGTATACATTTAACAAAACATGCACGGATCTATATGCTGAAAACTTTAAAATGCTAATTAAAGAAAGAAGTTCTAAATAAGAGATATACTGTGTTCATGGATTGAAAGATTAGAAATAGTAAAGGTATGGACTCTCCCCAAATTGATTTATAGTGTTATTATAATTCCTGTAACATTCTAGCAAGGATTTTTGTAGATATACGCAAACTGATTCTAAATTTTCAAAAAGTCACAGAACATGGAATAGCTAAAATAATACTGCAAAATGAAAATAAAATAAGAATAATGCCTCCTCTTTTTTTACAAAAAGAATTTTTTTTAACTTTATTAATTTATTTAAATTAACCAGAGAGAGAGATAGGGAGAGAGAGACAGAGGGAAAATGAGAGAGCAAGCCGCCAGTGTAGGACTCAAACCACAGTCAGACATGTGGGAGTCCAGCACCCTTAACCACCATGCCGCCTGGGTTAAGCTCACGCTGAGCATGTGTGCGTGCGTGCCCAAGATCTCGAGAGGAGGATGGAGGAGACAGGATCACGGCATGGCCATCCCCCTTGAGGGTGATTTCTGTCTCTCTGTCTCTCTCTCTGTGTCTTTCTGGAGAGTGCATGCACCCTATAGCAAAAACCTCTCCCCCTCCAATAAATAAATAAATAAATAAACAAACAAACAAACTGGACGTAGGCCAACCTCATAGCACAATGGCAAGTGCCATGTATTGGATGCCAAATCCCACATGGTTCATCGCAATTCGAATCCTGGCCCTGGCAGCTTGAAAAATATGCCAGCATGTGTGCATGTGTGCCTAAATCCTGATAGGAAGGAGAAATGGAAAAAAAAAAAAAGCATCGTGGTGTGACTATGGCCCATTGGTGGGTGCTTTCTCTATATATATTTCTGCGGTGGGTTCTCGTATCCCCTGGCAAATAAACAAAAAATCCTGCATGTACCACATCAATCAGTTATTACATTTTTGGGGAATGTATAACAGATAAATGAAAACTTATATTCACACAAAGAACTGCACATGAATATTCATAGAAGTTTTATTTATAAAACCCCCAAACTGGACACTGCTAATATTCAACAGGTAAGAGTTAACACAAGTGTGATACTTGCATACTACTAAAATTATAGCCATAAACTTAAGTAAACTATTAACTCACATTAATTTAGGTAGATCATAAGGGAATATGATGAACACAGTAAGTTAATTTCTGGGCCAACGGGGGCATGGAGGTTAAGGCACTGGAGCCCACATGGCTGACTGCACAGTTTGAGTCCTGACTCTGGCAGCTTGAAAATCACATGAGTGAGTTTGCATGGGTGCCCCAAATCCCAAGGGGACTGTAAGAAAAGGGATTATGGCATGGCCATTCCCTGCTGGGAGGCAATTTCTCACTTTCCCTCTCTCCCTTTCTTTGTCTCTCTCTGGTGAGCACGTGTGCCCTACAGCAAAAAAATAAAGAAAAGCCAATTTAGATAAGGTTATATATGAATACATATAGATTCTTTTGCATTATAGTACGTAAATAACAATAGTTATGATTAGAAGCTGCTGAGGAGTTGGGATGAGGTAGACAAGAATGTCAGTGCAAATGAATCTTGTGTAGGAGCCTTGTAATGCTGTTTCTGTACATGATGGGGCTTCAGAGTTCATGGAAAATGTGGATTATGATAAAACTATGCATCGGTTTCAATTTCTTTCAACCAGAATAAACTTGCTATAACTCCATCTTCCCACAAACGTTTATTCGGACATACCCTTATATTGATGATGGTGATGGTTACTGGAATCTACACATGATGGAATTGCGTAGAAATGTGCATGAATGTGTACACACCAACTGCATGTAAAACTGGTGAAATATGGATAAGCTCTGTGGGTAGTTCTAATCTTAATTTCCTGTTTTTAAAATTGTTTTATAGTTATGCAAGTCATTCCTATTTGAGTAAACTGGATGGGCATGGAATTTCCCTATGC
>NW_006159844.1:361478-381169 GCF_000334495.1 Tupaia belangeri chinensis | reverse complement strand
CTTTCCCTAGTTGCAATTCCCTTTGAGTCTATAATTATTTTTAAATAAAAAGTTAACAATAACAACAATTAAACATTCTAGTTATTCTTTCTTAGGCAATATTCTTGAAGACTCCTAAAATCATTAGGAGCTTTAAATTATTATAAGGTTAAGATTCTTAACAAAGAATTCAAGAATGGTGTATTGACATACAACTAAACTAATCTGAATATTGAGTATGTTTATAAAAATATATCTTTATAGCTTTATTGGTTTTTCTCATCAATTTTCCATTTTAATTTTCTGCTACAAAGATTCCATTTATCAATATTTCTTTAGTCTAATTCCTTTTCTGAAGTATCTATCAAAAATGAAAATCAGCCTTTTAGGTTGACAGATGGTGGTGTCTTCTGTCAGAATATCTAATAAAAAAAGTCTGGAAATGTTTTATTATAATGGAATTTATCATTTACTATAAGACAATTTTAACTACTCATTTTAATAAGTTGTGCCAAAGACACTGTCACACACACCAAATAATCCATGTTTACTTGTATTTAAATATGATTTTGAGTGTCTAGAGCACTTAAAAACTAGTTTTGGGGAACCAACAGTTAGCGTAATGGCTATGTCGCTGGACTCCCACATAGTCGGTTCGTGTCCCAGACCCGGTGGCTTAAAACCCACGCCGGGCGCGTGTGCTTGCGTGCCCAAGATCCCGAGAGGAGAATGGAGGAGAAGGGATTGAGGCGTGGCCATCCCCTCTGGGGGGTGATTTCTCGCTTTCTGTCTCTCTGTCTCTCTCTCTCTGGTGAGTGCACGCGCCCTATAGTGAAAAACCTCTCAAAAAACGAAACAAACAAACAAAAAAAACTAGTTTTGAAGTGGTTTACTGATGGCAGTCACTTGAACATAGTAAAATGGTTATGTATAAAATGATAGGATTTTCCAAAAAATTGTATTAGATGATATGGTAGAAGATGTTTGAGTAATTATGATTGTCTCTGAGTTAGAAGTAGGTTTTTCTTAAAGAAAAAAAAAAAGACATCCCATTAGATTTGAATTTACATTATTCAAAATTCTCAAACAGAAAATAAGATAGTAAATCATATGAATGTTTTATATACATATCTAACTATCAAAATATTTGCAGATGTTTGTTTTGAGCATTCGGTCTTTAACTTGTATTTAGAATAACATAAACCAGTTGAAGAATTAACCAACTCCATGCGGCAATAACAAAATAATGCTTCTATTCAATATAGCTCTCAGGATTTTCTGATTCTGAAGAAATGACAGGTTATTTATTTTATGACTATTTTTTAATATATTAAATATCTCTTCTCTGATATTGCTTAATTTTGTCTGTGCATGTTGTCTGTTAATTTATTTTTGGTAAGTTGGTCAAAGCTAATGATAAAGATTTTATTTATTACCTAAGACTTTTTTTTTTTCCCTTAAAATGAGTGTTTTTAAAAGATTAAGAAAAATAGATTATGGAATGGTATGCCTCAATAGAGTTTTAAAAAATAGTGTTGCCAGTCATATATACATGTTTGTACGTGTGTGTGTGTGTGTGTGTGTGTGTGTATCTATCTATCTATATATATATATAGTCTAAAAAACCTAGTAGAGGGGCCAGCAGGTGGCCTGGTGAATAAGGGTGCTGGACTCCCACATCGTCGACCATGGTTGGATTCCTGGACCTAGTGGCTTGCTTTCTCATGTTCCCTCTCTCTCACTTTCTTTCTCTGGTCTACATTAAAAAAAATACATAAAAATAAATAAATGAATAAATAATGTTAAATAAAATAATTCTTAAAAAAACTATTAGAACAAAAATTGAAGTTGCACAACAGAATGCAACGTTCTTTGTTGAAAATCTTAGATTTGATTATCATACGCTTCATGCATGCTTTGAAAACTTGCATTGTACCCCACAAGATGTACCATAATTAAATGTAAATAGGAAATTATCAAATAAAAGGAAGAGAAAAAAGAAAGAAAATAGATCTACCATTAATAGAAAACAAAGAAAAGACCAGCTATGGTGGCACAGACTGTAGGGCAGCTCTGGAACCATGTGTAAGGCTAAGTTTAAGATCTAGGGCCAGCTTCAAGTTGCTGGGCATTCACTTGCACACACATGATCTTGGCTGGCTGAGAAGACTGGGCAAGATGCAGTCCTCTCAAGGGTACCTCATTCTCCGTCACAAAAATAAATACATTTTTAAGAATTAAAGTATAAAATAAAATGAACAGGAATTATGAGCTCTAGGGTCTATTTCTGGGAATCACTTGATTTTATATTATTTTTTTGTATTTGTTGGAAATATTCCAAACATTTATCTTTCTTTTTATCCAAATTATAGAAATTAGCTGAAGTCATATGGAACCACAGATATAATGAATAAATAATGTTTCTAAAATACCTTTAGAGTTTTGAAAAATGGAAAATAAAATTCTCCTGTGCTATTAAAGATTCTGAACTGATTAACTTTTGTGTTTCTCTTTTTTTTTTTTTTGGTGAGGTTTTTGCTAAAGGACCTGTGCACTCACCAGAAAGACAGAGAGAGACAGAGAAACAGAAAGCAAGAAATCACTCCCCAGAGGCGATGGCCACGCCACACTCCCTTCTCTTCCATTCTCCTCTCGGGATCTTGGGCACGTATGCACATGTACCCTGTGTGAGTTTAAGCCACTGGGTCCGGGACTCAAACAACAGTTGACTACATGGGAATGAAACAACGTAGCCATTATGCCATCTGCTGGCGCTGGCCCCACTCATCCTTCTTTTTAAGAGTCTCTTTTTTATTTGTGGCACAGTGACTTTCAGTGTCTACAGTTATACATTGTACTCTCTCTGTTCTTAACACTCTTTAACCCTCACCCTTTATGATACACACACAAAATACAAGAGGAAGAAAATGCACATAGTTGCTCAGTCCTTGTTTCTATACCTTGCTAAGTGGCTATTGTTGATTGTTACAATTCCCTTTTTCAACTACTTATTTCCTGATTACTCTTTACTGAGCTAGCACTTGAGTTGATCTATATATTTTTTCCTGGTAAAATGACATGACCATTGTCACCTGCCATGGGAAATGTGACTTTCAAACTAGTAGTGGCTAAAAATGTGCAAATAGAAATCCTAAATTGCTTAAATGAATTATTCTGAATAATAGTGAGAGGAGCCACTCCCAGTATCAGCCTTTTAATCCTGGACATTCATATTTGAGCTTGACCAATACAATAGCATATATCATAATTAAGCAGAGGATACACTTCATTCTGAAAGATAAGCATAAATGTTCAGCATGTTGCTTTCAATGGGTACTGCAACTCATTTTTCTGCAGGCTATTAAGCTCCTTTTCCATTCTCTCATGCCAGCATCTTCAGAGTGTCATAAGACTAGTGAATTCCACAAGCAGAAGCCAAACATAACATTTATTTTCATATTAAATGTATTTCTTGACAAAAGCAACTTTATGTGCAATGTTAGAATACAAGTAAGTTGGTCTTTAAATCCACAGATTTTGATACTGGCAGAGTTATAGACATAAAATGCATGTTCATGAGACCCTATACATTTTTTTTATCTAATTTTTAATATTATTTTTTACATTTATTTTAATGAAGCAAAATAGTTGACATCTCCATGTTGGAGGGAAACTAGTGTAATCAATCTGCCACCAGGTGTCTGGCTGGTTGCTCAAGGGAAATGTGCCATGTTAGTAGCTGTAGATCAAGACAGCATTTGTCTATGCTCTTGGCATATTTAGCTACTCAGCAGTGTTGATGGCAGATCAGACTTGGTGAGGAAAGTTATTTTTTTAAATCTATGTGTAGATTCCATCTCTGTTTCCATGACCATGGCATGAGTTCAGTAGGCAAGCCTTGGAGTGATTGGAGAACAAGGCTTATTGGTTTCTACTGAATATTTACTTTGCCACCTCTAAGTTGTCACATATGGTAGTACTTTTTTCCAATTTGGGGCTATTGCAAGTTATGTTGTAAACATTCTGATATATAACTTTTTATGCACAAATGTAAAATGCATTTCTCTGTAGTATATAGCAAGTGATTGAACTTTTATGTAATAGAATATTCAGATATAGTGGCTATTTCCAAATTGTTTTCCAAGCCTGTATCAATTAGCACTCTTATTAGTGGAGTGTAAAAGGGCTAGTTTCTCTACAGCTACAATTGTCAATGTTGTCCTTATTATTGCTTAGTGGCTATATATTTCTCTGATAAGTTGTCATGTATCTATTGACCTTTTAGTATTATCTTTTCTTTTGCCTGTTTTGTAAAATGAAATTGCTATAACTTTTACAAATGTATTTTAGGATTTTTCATATATTTTTTATTATTCTTTTGACATACATTGTATATATGTGTGCATATATATAATTTATATTTAATTCTGACTATAGATCAGTCCTGTCTTTTGAAGTTATTGTTATTTACTCCAGGTTTAGAAATGCTTTCCTATTTTGAGATCACATAGATACTCTCTTAGAAATTTCATATTCTCGGGACCAGCAGTTAGCGTAATGGACTCCCATGTAGTCGACCAGGGTTCTAGTCCTGGACCCAGTGGTTTAAAACTCACACTGGGCACATGAGCGTGTGTGCCCAAGATCCCGAGAGGAGAATGGAGGAGAAGGGATTGGGGTGTGACCATCCCCCCTGGGGAGTGATTTCTCGCTTTCTATCTCTCTGTCTCTGTCTGTCTGCTGTCTGGTGAGCACACATGCCCTATAGCAAAAACCTCTCCAAAAAAAAAAAAATTCATATTCTGTCTTTTTAAATTTTTGTCTGAAACTCACACTTCATTTTTTTTATAGTATGGAGTAAGAGCCAAAATTTCTTTTCTTTCTAATGTTAATACTCAGTTGACTCATTGCAATATATTGAAAAGACTGCTACTTCACTGCAGTCACCTTTGTCATATATTAAATTACTATTATCTGAAACTGAAAAAAACCATTTAGTATAACACAAAGAAATAAAAAATCATCCCTGTTCATGGACAGGAAGAATCAACATAATCAAAATGTCAATTCCACCCAAATTAATGAACATATTAAGTGTGATTATAATCAAATAATTGATAACAGCCTTCACAGAAATGAAAAGAAAATGTGCTTAGTATTATAAAAGGCCCTGTATTGTCAAGACATGTTTTTCAAAAAGACTAAAGCAGAAAGCATCTTGCTACTAGAATTTAAATATATATTGTAAAGGGCTGGCAGGTAGCATGATGGTTAAGGGCACTAGACTCCCACAGAGGGAACCATGGTTCGAGTCCCAGACCTGGTGGCTTGCTTTTCACTTTCTCTCTTTCTCTTGCTCTGTCCCTCTCTGGTCAAATTAAAATAAATAAATAAAGTTAAAGTAATTATATATACATATATATAATCAATAGCAAGACAGTAATAATCAAAACAGCCTGGTACGTGGTACTGGGACTGGCAGGTGACATGGTGGTTAAGGCATTGAACTACCACATGGTCAACGGAGGTTCAAGTTCTGGACCTGTGCACTTCAGAATCAGCTTGTTAATGTTGACACACCTTTAATTTTGATAGTTTTTATTGTGACAGGATTGACTGATAAATTTAGATGGATTTTACATATTTAAACCTAAAATTTAAAAATATAATTTTCTGTATTCCCTATGTCTTTTCTAAATGGGCCTATTTCAGACCATCATATGGAAATGGAGTTGCAAATGTAATGACAGTGCTCTTCTATTCATCATAGTGTATTGAATTTAAAATTGAACCTAATAATAAATTAGTGAATTGTGTATATTTGATTTATATTTTACTTTTTAGGCCTTATAAGAAGGATGGTATTGATGTTTATAACTGTAAATATTTGCATAGTAATAATATTATAATCCTCATATTGTTTATGCTTTTGCTTCTTCTGTACTTTCCTTCCTTCTGTTTTTCCTCTATACTGTCTTTATTTTAGATTTTCCATGAAATGACAAGAATAATAAACTAGAATTAAAGGTCTTAAATTATTGTCCTGCCGTATCTGCAAGTCACTTAGAACAAATGACTTACCATTCTCTATAAAATTGTTATGGTTAAGAACAAGAACCTTGAAGCTAAATTGACCAGTTCAAGTCCTAGCTCTGTCATTTATAGTTAGGAAACTTCGGTAAGTTAGTTTAGTAAGTTAGTTGTTTCTTAGTCCCTTCATTCTTTAGATAACAGTGATATCCAAAATTGTTGTGAGGATTCAATGAGTTTATACGTATAAACTACTTTTTATTTGGTGAGGGGATTTTTTTTCTTAGAGCACATGTACTTGCTGGAAAGAGAGAGAGAGAGAGAAAATGACAAAGAAGGTGAAAAATCACCCCTTAGAGGGATGGCAATGCCACAATTCCTCCTCTTTCATTCTCCTCCTGGGATCTTGGGCACACAAGCACATGCACCCAAGTGTGATTATCAAGTCACCAGGTCTGGGACTTGAACCACCATTAGCCTTGTGGGAATCCAGTAATGTAACCACCTGTTGGCCTCCATAAACTACTTTTAAAAATATCTGTTATATAGAAAATGTTTTTGTTTGTTTAAAATTATTTTTCCTATCTCCTTTTTCATTGCTTTGTTTGTTTTTGCTTAATTTTGAGAGAGTGTGCACACTCACCCGAGAGAGACAGAACAAGAGGGGGAAAATGAGAAAGCACCCCTCATGACATATAGTTGCACTTCAATCCCTTCTCCATTTCTCCCTGCTTTCAGGATTTGGGGCACACACAGACATGCCTGGAATGTTTCTCAAACTACTGGGCCTGAGACTCAAACTGTGTAGTTGCCCATGTGAGATCCATGTGCCTTAACCACCATGTCACAGACTGGTCCTGTATTGCTGTATTTCTTTCATTTTTTAAAAAATATTTTCACCTTAGGGCAATTGTACTTACTGGAAAGAGAGAGAGTCAGAAACAGTAAGAGGCAAAGTGAGAAATGCCTCCCCAGAGAGGATGGCCATGTCACAATCCTTTCTTCATTCTCCTCCCAGGATCTTGGGCATACATGCACATGCACCTGGCATGATTTTCAAGCTGCCAGGTCTCAGACTTGAACTCCTGTCAACCATGTGGGAGTCCAGCAATGTAACTGCTACACCATCTGTTGACTCCAATGTACTGCTGTTTTTCAAATGAATTATATTATGAAAATATTATGTTTTTGCTTTTTGATAAAATAAAGAAGTTATACCAAAGTAAAACTTAGCAATCATTTTGTTTTCTAGAATTCTTATCACTACTCAAGATGATTGCTTTATAATTGTATCTCTATTCAGTATAAGATTAATTTTGAAAACTATTAGTATTTTTACTACATATATATGATACTTCTAATATTATTCTCTGTCTTCCTAAGATACTTTCTTAGCAAAATTCAAATTTGAAGAGTTTTAGTTCTTGGTTATAGGCCAACGTGTTTGAGAGAGAGATTGGTTCAATTACTTATATCACTAACTTTGTGGTATGGATTTATAATAAGTTCAGTGGAGGATAAGAAACAATTTCAGCCATCTGATCAAGTTTGAAAGTCATAAATTTTGAATCAAATTGAAAGATATATTTGAACCACAAGGAATGAAATTTACATCTTAAAAGCTTGATATTGAAACTAGATAATATTAAACCTTATATAGCTTTAATCTTGTTTTAATAAAATATTGAGAACAGCCATTTCTAGGATGTCCTGTAATAATATAAATAAAATGTTAAATGTTATTTCCATTAATAAGTGCTTTATTAAAAATCTCAGGGATTCTATATATAAATGGTCAATGTTAAAGTCAAGTAAACAAAATAATATCTCCTTTTACATAATTTGTAAAAATATACTAGTGTTAATTTCTACTCAATAGTAAATAAATCTCTTAAAGGAATCTTTTCTAAGAAAGAACACTGAAAATGTGGGTATGGTGAGTACTTTATGAGCAATTCACTAGAATCCATTATATAGATAATATAAATTTAACTTCAAAGTCTAGATAAATACTGCTCAGTAGAAATAAAATGGTAGTTAAAAAATATAATTGAGAGCCAATCCTGTAACACAGTGGCTAAGGAAACTGGATGCCATTTGAGTGTCTGCAGTTTGAATCCCAGCCCTAGTAGCTTGAAAAGCATGCTGGGCATGTTAACTAACTTACTAAATTTCCTAGCTACAACATGCAGTGCTCCAAATCTCAACAAGACGATATAGAGAAGAGATTGTGGGGGTCACTATGGCTCCTTAAGAGGTGTTCGCTCCCTCTCTTTGATTAGCCCTGTGTCTCCCTGGTGAGTACATGTACTCTCTTGTGTATATATATATATATATAAATCTAAAATTTTACATATAAAAAAATATTTTTTTTCTCACAGAAACAATTAAAAATCTAATGGGAGCCAGCAGGTGGTATGGTGGTTAAAGGCACTGGATTCCTACATGGCCAACTGTGGTTTTTGATGGTACTAACAGAGCAGAGTTGACGCAGGAAATGCAGGGGTGCAAAAGAAGTAACAGGCCCAGCATCCACAGCAGGACATGGGCTCTTGTCCACAGCTCGTGAAGAATTAGTGACACAGACATAGGTAACCAAGTGGAGTTTATTAAGAGAGAGAAGGTGGAGCAGAGCTCTCAAGAAGAGAATGGTTCCTGAGTGTGTTGCCAATGAGAAACCAGAGAGAGGGGCTTTTATCTGGGTCAGAGGGGCTCTGTCCGTGCTTGCTCCCAGCTGGTGCCCCTGTTCCTTGTGGTGATCCAATTAATTTTCCTAATTTTAGAGTGGGTACAAAGGTCAGAGGACCCTCTCTGCTTAAAAGCTTTGGGCCACAAAAGATTATTATCTTCTTCCTGGTATGGGGTGAGACCTGGAAAATTAGGCTTGCAATTTTTGGATAGAGTAAGATTGTCTTTCGGCCCCAAGAATGATTTTCTTAGAGTGGATCAATTTTTGGAGGCTATACTCTTCCATGCATTTAACCTAATTGGCCTATAATTTCCATTCATTTCTGCGCACTTAAAATTCCAAACTTAGGGTGCTTGCTTCAGCAGCACATAAACTAAAATTCCAAACTTAAGAGTTGTCCTATCTTGAGTCCTTGCCTCTTAAGTATTTTGTTTGTATGCTTCAAAAAGTACAGTATAGATACTGGCCAAAGGGACAGAGAGCAGGAAGGAAAGTTATTTTTCCATCAGGTTATAGTGGGTTGACTGGTTATAGGTAGACTTCCTAGTGTTGGGGTTTCCCTGAGTCTCAGTCAGTACTCCCTCTTGACTTCCCTATTTTCCCTAACTGCCTAGTCTGAATAGCCTCTACCTCAAAGTGGTGATGGAAAGCTTTAGAATAGTTGTTTTTGTTTTGTATTGTTTTAGTTGTTTTGTTTTTTTTTTTTGTAAAAGGCTGTGTGCGTTCACTGAAGAGGAGAGAATCAGAGGTACAGTGAGAGGGAAAGTGAGAAATAATCCTCCGGGGAAGATGGCCATACTGCAGTCCTTTCCCCTCCCTTCTCCTCTTGAGATTTTGGGCACACGAGCACATGTGCCTAGCCTAATTTTCAAACCACCAGGTCTGGGACTTGAGCCATAGTCAGCCATGTGGAGGTCCAGTGCCTTAAGCACCGTGCCACCTGCTGGCCTCAGAACAGCTAGTTTAAATCTTTTCAGGGGACTGTAGGTTTTTTTGTGTCTTTGGCCACAATATTGCATAAATTCTTTGTGCTTTTGACTATCACTACCTAAAGAAAGTGTATCCGTGAGGAGATGGATAACTTCAAACTGGCAAAAAGCAAGCTTGGGCTTGTCTCACAGGACGCTCAGCTTGCCTATATGCTTGAGACTGGTTGGTCTACACTGGGAGCAGACTCTGAAGTAATTGCTTTGTGGAGACCAATGGTACGGTCAGAGACAGTGTGACAATGTTTAGAAGGCAAAAAAAGGAAAGGGGGGTTTATATCTCCATGTGCCTGGCACTGTCAGGAGCCTCATTAGTTGAAGACTTTTCAAACGATGATAAATTAAAAAAAAAAAAGATGAAAGTTCACCTAAAACATAACATGAGGTATAGCACGATTTCTGTATACTCTGCAACCAGTTATGTGAAAATAAGTCAAAAGGTAGAGAACACAAGTACAGTTTCTGGGATCTGATCTGCATGACTGTGGAATCATCTGGCTTTGATATGGGGTTCATTTGCTCATTTCTTAACTTGATGGCAAATCCTAGTCTGTATAATTGTGTGGGTGTAGGTGGTATCAAGGCCATGCTGCTTTCTGAATTGTTTTTGTGTTGCTTTTGTTTGTAAGATAATCACAGTCGTTATATAACACTAATCTGATGGGTATTTATAACCCTTAAAAGATCATTTTTGCCTTATTTGTATTTCAAGATGATTCCCTAAACAGACTAGATAAGTTCTAAAGATCAGCATATCAATTAGATATTTTGAAAATGACTTGAAGTGTTTTCAAAAAGCCATTTTATTTTGAAGTTTAGTCAAAGTACCCTTTTTTGTCATGAAATTCACCTAGCATTCATAATTTTTTTTTCATAACATGAATAAAAATTGCTAAAAAATACTTATGGGCTGTCTTTGTGGTTGGATGTTAGGTGAGATGTCTTTCAGTCCTGAGCTCTTCCTCAGTATTTGATTTTTTCCAATAGCCGATATTATTAAAAATACACAGTGCTGCATTTATATATGCTGGTTTAAATTCTGTCACATTTCACTTCTAGCCATTTAGTGCAGCAAATCATGTTTTATTTTCACTTCAGCTTTGGTAACTTGATGTATCTGGTACTAGCAAAGAAATAATTTTATTATTGAGTTTTGTACTAACCATGTATAGGTCATTCCTCATCTATAATATGCTCCAATGCAGCTTCATTTTCCATATACTTTGATGCAGAAAAAAGTTTTTTTAACCACTTTTAAAAAAGAAACAAATGAACTTAATTTTAATCATACACTATTTTTTTTTTTTTTTTTGAGAGATTTTCGCTATAGGGCACGTGTGTTCGCCAGACAGACAGAGAGAGACATTAGAGACAGAAAGCGAGAAATCTCCCCCCAGGGGGGATGGTCACGCCGCAATCCCTTCTCCTCCATTCTCCTCTCGGGATCTTGGGCACGCACGCACATGCACCCAGCGTGAGTTTTAAGCCACCAGGAACGGGACACGAACTGCGGTCGACTACGTGGGAGTCCAGCCACATAGTCATTACGCTAACTGCTGGTTCCCAATCATACACTTTATTTTTAATATCTAAACTATTTCTAACATCCACCCCCCAAAATTACTAATGAAATATTTTACCTTCTTTTTCATTGCTGTTTTTATCCTAAGGTTTTTAAATCCAGTGTATATTTCTTACTTACAATATATATATATATTTTAATTTTATTCATTTATTTCTTAAGTGAGACAAGGAGAAATAGCTACAGCACCCCCAGAGGAGTCTTGACACTGAGATCTACCCCAGCCTTTAGCCAGCCCCAGAGCACGAGTCAATGTGTGCCTGGAGTATTCAGGGAGGTCTCCAACCTCAAACCGTGAACCTTTTCATGAGGCATTACCTGTCAGAGTGCTGTGTGTTGCTGTTGTGCCACCATTTGGCCCCAATTTACAGCATAACCTAATATGGACTGGCTACATTTCAAATGCTTAATAGCTACATGTCATCAGTGGCCACTGTGTACATGCCTGGGTAATATGAAAAGATACAAGTGAAGTCTTTGTGAAAGATGGTTGCTATATTCTCATCTTTGACCACAAAGACCCAGATTCCGTCATTTACTTATTGGTTAAAGTAAGTTTTAGTTCTTTTTATCTTTAAAGAATTATTTATTTATTTTTATTTATCATTATTATGCTTTAAATTTTTTAAATTTAAAAACAAATCAAAATTTTTTATATTTTTAAATTTGCTATAGGGCACATGTACTCATTAGAGAGAGAGAGAGAGAGAGAGAGAGAAAGCCACCAGGTCTGGGACTCAAACTGCAGTCAGCCATGTGGGAGTCCAGTGCCTTAACTACCACGTGACCTGCTGGTCTTCATTTTTAGTTCTTAAACATTCCTGTGAGAGATAAAAAAGTCTTCTAGGAGATCTTCTCTCATAGCTTTTGTGAAATGCATACATAGTAAGTCTCATGTTCATGATTCCTTAAATTTGGAGCATATTGTAAAAATGTCAAAATAACCAACCAATATTTACATTAGGAAGAAGTCAAACAGAGAGAATCAGTTAATAGGAAGAATTAGGGGATCATCTGACTGTTGGGAATAAATGCAGGATGTGTTGGTCAGAATGCTGCCTTTAGGGAATCTGGAAGATAAAGTCTCTGGTGAAGGCCACCCCCAGTATATACCAGACACCTACGTGGAACAGTGAAATTTCTATCACCTGGAGCAGTGCCACTTTTCCTGACAGGGCGAAAGGGACATCACAAATTGCGCACTAGACCCTAAAGACTTTGGCTGAAAAACAATACCTGTCACTCTTGACAGAGTATCATACAACCAATCCTAACTCAAAAGAAAAGTGACATGTAATCCTAACATGTATAGAAAGGAAGAGAAGTACATTTGTGAACAGCCTTAAAAACCACCACAAAAAATGACAGCAGACATGTTAAATGTGATCATGGGAACTGATTACAATGACTTCTAGAGGGTTAATAAATATTAATTCTGTACCTAGATATTCAGTGCTAAAACAGAACAATGAGAAATATTAGAAATAGCCATAAATAAAGAGAGATTATCGGGACCAGCAGTTAGTGTTATGGCTATGTCACTGGACTTCCATGTAGTTGACCATGGTTCGAGTCCCGGACCCAGTGGCTTAAACTCACACCGGGCACATGTATGTGTGTGCCCAAGATCCCAAGAAGAGAACGTAGGAGAAGACATTGTGGCGTGACCATTCCCCTTGGCCGGGTGATTTTTCACTTTCTGTCTCTCTTTCTCTCTCTCTCTCTGTCTGGCGAGTGCACACATCCTATAGCAAAAACCTCTCCAAGAAAAAAAAAAAAGAGAGAGAGATTATCCATTCAGTACATGGCATGGTGATTGGGGCACTAGACCCCGACATGGCCAACCATGGTTTGAGTCCTAGACCTGGCAGCTTGCTTTCTCACTTTCCACTCTCTCTTTCTGTCTCTCTCTGGTCAGCACCTATGTCCTACAGAAAAATTGAAGAATAATGACAATAATAAGTAAAGTTAATGAATATTTGTAAACAAAAAGAGAGAGATTATCTACAAATTAATGTAATTAGATGAGCAGATTTCTATTTAAAAAGAAGTGATATTATATATTCAAAGGAACTCAAGGGAAGAGTTGCAATAAGCAATTATAACCCTAGATTATTTTATTTCTGTTCATCTGCTACCTTACCTCTCTCGTGCAAGACAATTTGGGACCTACAATTACTTCACCTCTTTCAGCTCTCTGACTCCTGGAGTAAATGTATAGTTAGTATTGTAAATATGGGAGTCCACTTGTCCTTCAGGACACCCAATGTACAAAGCAGGAAATACTAAGAATTGACATGAATACTTAGTTTTCCATTGCGAATTCTAGTCTGCTAATACACATAGACCCCAGCTCATTCTCATGATATCAATAGTCTTTTTCTCTTTTTTACACCCTTATTTCATACCCTTTAGACTTCTGTTTCCCAACAACACACACAAACGACAGCCCGAAACAGATCATTTAAGCAGCTGCTACAAATTCACAAGGCGAAATCCCTGCAGTATGTCTTTTACCACACATACAGGCATGGTTAAGCTTCTCTTATTGAGCTCTAGTACACAGTTTAGTATTGAGCATGATCCTGCCAGAACAGAATCTTAAGACAGTGTTCTATTAATTCATTATGAGTAATCTGCAAGTGATCTAATTAGACTTAAAACCAGAAATGTCTGTTTCCAGTGATAAAGGAGACAGTAGTAGACCATGGCATATAGAGACAAGACAGTTATGTGAATTATCACCTGTAGAAAATGCAAGTGTTTCCATAAGGAACAATGCCTTGTAACACAGCATTCGTTGGCATACAATTTGTTGGTAAATATAAGGAATACATTGTCATCTTATTATGAATGTACCAGAGAACAGGAGGAACTGAAATACCAAGTTCACGATCCACATAAAGGATCTGAATGTTCTATGACTTCTTTAAAATGATTATCTTCTATTGCCACAAAGCTGAAATTTCTGAAAACAATGTCCAAACTCTTTTTCTACTGGTGGCTTAATTACAATGTAAATTGTATTCCCAAACGTGAAGCATATCTTTTGTTGCAATTAGGGCATCGATGAGGAAGAGATGAGTTCTTGAAAACTGAAATGCAGCCATACGGGCCCATGCAAATGAAACTGGGATCTTGAACTCTTAAATTTCACTGAACTGTCTTTGGCAGCTGAAATAGCCCTTTCATTCATTCCATATGGAGGGCACTCTGTGCTTATTTTGGAACCTCAATGGCTTTTCAGTGGTAGCTAAATTATAAGAGATTGCTAATCCTCCTCAAGACCTGTTTTTACTACACTCTCCTGCTTCTAGACCTGTAACTAGACTCACTCACCAGAAGTTTCAAAGAAGCAGCACAAAATATGACCCTTGTGGAAATGTGTTATATACAAGGGAATTACATCATTTTATCAATTTGTAGTGGCAGAAGCCTGGGTATTTTAATGATGTGTGACTGGAGTATAAAGAGTATGAGCTTAATTAACAAACATTTATTGACAGGGGTTATAAGCACAAATTCCAGATTCAATGGCAAAGCTTGAGGGCCTAGAAATTCTCTAGCAGTTTGCTTGGTTGCTTAACTGAATTATCAACCTAAGAATGACATGCAATAAATAAAATTCAAATGGCAGAGAATACCTTAGGAAGAATACCTCAGGGAGATTGGAATGCCAGGCTGGATTTATCATGTAAGATCTGCTCAATTTAGTCCCTCACTATGTTCCCTGAAAGGGTTCAGTTGACATTTGTTTCAACAAGACTGTGAGAAATTCATGAGGGAAGCCCTAATAACATCGAGTAGCTCTGTGATGGCTCTTCTCTGTGAGCCAAGGATTACCATGGGATCTGCCATATACTGAGATGCCCAAATTCAATGAACATATAGGAGTTCTGGGGTATTAGAGTCCAAGTGACAACAACAAATCACCATTAAGAGGTGGGCTTAGTAAGTACAATAGACAGTGACTCTGAGAGACAGATATACAAAAGGACAACAGCCAGATCATACATAAAAATTGAACTCTGGGACCATCAGGCGCCATGGTGATTATGTAGCTGAACTCCCACATGACCAACCATAGTCTGGGTCTTGGACCCAGTGGCTTTAAAAAATCACGCCAGGTATGTGTGTGTGCATACCCAAGATCCCGGAAGGAGAATGGAGAAGGAGTTGTGGCATGGCCATCCTTCCTGGAGGGTGATTTCTCAACTTGCCCTTGCACTCTCTCTCTCTAATGAGTGCATGCACCTCCTAAAAGAAATAAATGGGGGACCAGCAGTTAGCGTAATGGCTATGTCGCTGGACTCCCAAGTAGTCAATCGCGGTTCACTTCTTGAACCCGGTGGCTTAAAACTCATGCTGGGTGTGTGTGCGTGTGTGCTCTAGATCCTGAGAGGAGAAGGGATTGCAGCGTGGCCATCCCCCCTGGGGGGTGATTTCTCGCTTTATGTCTCTCTGTCTCTCTCTGTCTGTCTGGTGAGTGCATGCACCCTATAGCAAAAACCTCTCAAAAATAAATAAATAAATAAATAAATAAATAAATAAATAAATAAATAAATAAATACATAAATAAATAAATGGTATTCTATGGCCAAGGTGGCATGATGGTTAAGGCACTGGGTTCCCACATGCTGACCTCCCTGGGAGCTTGAAAATCATGCTAGCACATGTGCATGCATGCCCCAAATCCCAAGTTGGGTATAGAGGAGAAGGTTCTCCAGGGTGGTCATCCCTGGATAGTGGGTTGATTTCTCACTTTCCCTCTTTCTGTCTCTTTGGTGAGTACATTGCAACCTGTGGCAAAGAAACAAAAAGCAAGCAAGCAAACAAACAAAACAAAGAACTATGACTCACAGCCTGTGTCACCTGCTTAGGAAATCAACCCCTTATGTACAATAAGCAGCTCTGGAAGCCAGCCTGAGATACATCAGACTTTTAGGAGCCAGACTGTTATCTCTAGTAATAAACCAGGAAGCTAAGAGGTACCTTCTACAACAATCAACCCCAAAATGTTCAAGACTTGATTAATAGCTAAGAGCTTCCCTAATTTTTCTTTCTACTTCTAACTTAGGACCAACCAGAAACAGCCAAATATGCACCTCCACCAATCCCATTGAATACTTCCCTCCTGATTAGCCACCTACAGCTTCCTCAGACCAACAGCCTCTCATCAGGGCAAATCTGGAGCTTTCTACTTTTTTATGCTATAAATCTTTCTCTTCTCTGCCTGCCTTTGAGTTTCTGCCAAAAGGCAAACAATGATGGGTGGATTTCTTGCTATAGCAAGCTCTGAATAAATAGATTTTTGCCTTTCTCATCTGTTTGGTTTTCTCTTATTTCCACAAAGCAAAGCAGTATTTAGAGTAATCTGACTTTCAGAGAACTTTGACTTTGGTTAGTTGCTAATAGTATCCCCAGAATTGAAATAGTAGGGCAATCTACAAGGTTTAACTCAATCTGTTTTAGTAGTAAAACTCTAGGCCTGGTGAACAGAATTCTGAGTAGAAGCATCAGAGGGAGAGTCACAGGTCTGATCAATTCTCAGACTTGAATCAGTTCTCAGACCTAGAGTTCCTTGAATGAAGAGGAGGTCATAAACCCTTACAAAAGGACTCTACAACACAGAAAACATTTGCAGAATGAAACTCTTTCTAGCTTTGCCTAGCAGGGCAGGTGATTTTTGTTGATGATATTTTTTTATAGGAAAAAGTGAAATATTTATATTTTTTCATCTAGTAGGCAATTACATGTCAGATTAAGTTCGTTTTCTTATTTGTGTGGGATATGAGAAGCTTAAACAATAGCACAGCTTTTAAGACTTAAGAGAATTTTTATTTTTGTACTTTAACTCTTCCTCATGTAACTGATAATGTTAAAATGTGATTTAGGAGGCTGCAGGTGGCACACTGGTTAAGGTGCTGGACTCCTACATGGTTGACCATGGTCTGAGTCCTAGACCTGGTGGCTTGCTCTCTCACTTTCCCTCTCTCTCTGTCACTCTTGGGTCAAATTTAAAAAAATACTAATACTAATAAAATTAAACATATAATTAAAAATAAATAAATAAATAAAATGTGAATTAGATTTTAAGTCACAATGTAGTAATTAGTGTTACTTTGAAGTTTAGGAGTAAAAATAGTAGTATTTTTTAAAGTCACTGCCCATGTAAATGATTTCTTATGCACATTAAAGCATCTGTATGTTTTTGTCGTGTGTATGTGTGTGTGTGAGACATGAGGGTGGGGAGAGAAGAAAGTCAGGCACAGATAAGTTGGATCCTCCACTGTCTCATCAGAGTGTAACTAGGATGTCAGGGAGAGGGAGCTAGTTGAGTTTTGGCTGGTCACATAGTGCAGTAGGTAAAAGAACTGGATCCTACATGGCTAAATGAGCTTAGAATCTTGGCTCTGGTTGCTTGACGAACACATGTACTTGCGATGATGTGCCTAAAATCCCAACAGGATGGAGAAAGGGAGGAGAAAGAATTGAGGTATGACCATGCCCCAGTGGGGGTGCTTTCTTCCTCTTTATCTCTCTGTCTCTGATGAGTGCACTTACCCTCTGGCAATTAAAAATAATATGTAATGATTGGTCTGAGACTTAAAGCACAGTGCATAGGGACCAAATGGTGGTGCAGTGATGAAACACGGCACTCTGCAAGGCGGACCTACACGGGAAAGCTGCCAGTCTGTGTCCAGAGACCTTCCTGAGTTCTCTGGGCATGTGCATGCGCTTGTCCATGGTGTAGGGCGGACACTGCGTCAGGACAATGGTCTCTCTCTCTCTGTCATGTTCATCCTCTCTTTCTCTGTTTCACTCATAGAAGAAATCAATAAATAAACTTTTAAAATATTTGGTGTAAATGAGAATATCATTTATTTAAATTGTACTTGTTTTCTGTTACTATGTAACAGAGTATCTGATGATTAACAGCTTGAAACAATGCCACTTTATTAAATCATAGTTTCTTTGGGTCACAAATCCAGGCATGACTTGATTGGGTACTCTGCTATGACTAGTGTGTTGGCTTGGTTGTGTTCTCATTGTTGGTTCAGTTGGGGAAAGCTACTCTTGCAAGATTCCTTAAGGTGTCTGTAGAACACATGGTAGCTTTGCTTCTTCAAATCCAACTGGTGAGAGAAAACCTCTGACCTCGGTGTGCGTCTCAGTTCCGTTTAAGAATTTTTCACCTAATTAAGGCACTCTTACCTAGGAAAGTTTTTCCATCCCATACTTTTTAAATCTCAAAATCAACTAATTTAAAGAATTATGATAAAAAGCCTGTTCTAATGCAAAGATGGGGGGGAGAGAACCCTCAACAGGGTCTCATTAAACTGTAATCCTCTTTTCTTAGCCCTTCTAGCTCCTCAGGATCTTGGATACCCATACACACACCCAGTGCGTCTTCAGGATGACATGTGGATCCAAATCACTGTCAGCCATGTGGCTTCCAGCACTGCGATATGGTTCGCTACAGACTGCACCACCTATTGTGCTTTATTTGGAATCCTACTTAAATATTCAACATCCTTTTACCTTTACCATATTCTATTGGCTAGAAGAAAACCAGATATCTCACTGGTACTCAGAGATACCTCACTGGTGCTCAGAGAAGGGGAGTATGTAAATTCATAACTCACTGGGGACACCTAAGAATGTTTGGCAGTGTGATACAGGAAACACTTGAAGGATGGGTGGGTAAAAAGGAAGAAACAAGGAGTAAGGGAAAGAGGGACAGAAAGAAAGGAGAAGGAAAAAAGAAAGAAAAGGAAGGAAGATGGTGAGAGAGAGGGAGGAAGGCAGGCATATATGACAGAGATTCTGCCAATAAATAGCTATAAAACTTCAACTCAGATTTTCCGTGAAGTCCTCTGTCATCATTTTTTACCATGTTCCCAGATTTGGAACGACCCTTGTCTGTGTGCTTGGTGGTGCATAACTTAATGATCACACCTTGGTGTCACTCTCTTTCTCTTATTTGCTTTCAAGTTTATTGCCCCTTACAGATAGAGGAGTTCCTCAAATTCATGGACTCATTCTAATTCATAGTCATTGTATTTCTGAAGATTTGAGCAAATTAGGCAGAGAAGTAACTTGATTCAATGTGTCTGGGGAAACAGGAGTAAAGTGCATGCGTTGTTCCAGGGATAGAGCCAGGCATGCTCACTGGCTACCTTATTACTCACTGACCTTATGTCTACATTCATTAATAGAAAAGAGTAGAGTTATTTACTCAAAAAGAAAGCAAAACTCTGACACTGGTAACACACACACACACACACACACACACACACACAACCACTGGAATATATTATTAAGTCAAAACGAATAGGAGTCAAACATAAACATCATCCGTGATTCAAAAAGCATTGCATGAAAAAAAAAAAAAAAAACATTGCGTGAAACTGGCAGAATGACA
>NW_006159844.1:311345-358587 GCF_000334495.1 Tupaia belangeri chinensis | reverse complement strand
CACTGACCTTATGTCTACATTCATTAATAGAAAAGAGTAGAGTTATTTACTCAAAAAGAAAGCAAAACTCTGACACTGGTAACACACACACACACACACACACACACACACACAACCACTGGAATATATTATTAAGTCAAAACGAATAGGAGTCAAACATAAACATCATCCGTGATTCAAAAAGCATTGCATGAAAAAAAAAAAAAAAAGCATTGCGTGAAACTGACAGAATGTCAGATTGGAAACCACTTACTTTAAAATGTATCATAGCTGAAGCCTGCAGGAGGTGCAGTGGTTAAGGCATTGCACTCCCACATGGCTTACCATGGCTCAAGTCCTGGGTCCAGTGGCTTGAAACTCACACCAGGTGTGTGTGTATGCGTGCCCAAAATGCCCAGAAGAGAATGGAGGAGAAGGGATTGCGCATTGGCCCTTCCTCTGGGGGAGTGATTGCCCTCTTTCCTTCTCACTGTCTGTTTCTCCAGTACATGTACATGCCCTATGGCAAAAAACAAAAACAAAAACAAAAACAAAACAAAACAAAAAACAAAAGTTAGCAGAGTTGACATGTTTGGGTGGAAGGCAGGAGGGGCATTTCCTGAGGTTGCTATTTTTCCTTCTCACTGTGACTTTGGAGGAGTTACTTTCCTGTTTACTTATCTGTTATACAGATAGTTACCATTTCTAGGGTGGACAGGGGGATTAAACCAGTCACAACATTTAGAACAGTGATTATTTTAGCAAAATGAAGGATGTGTTAATGGATGGATTAGAAAAATTCTCTTGCATTTTCTAAGTGGGGAAATCCACCTACTATGAAAGTGAAGTAAAACATAGCTGATTTGGTAAGCAGAAAATAATACTGCCTTTGCTGGAAACAGAGTGTACATTCTAGATTTCTATCTTTACCTCTTGTAAATATGAAAAACAGTTTATTTCTAAGTTGTTAGTAAAAATGAATGATGTAATTATAAGTAATTTTGGAAACAGTGTTGAATACTTCACACGCTGCTATTTTTGTTTGGCTCATATATGTCAAGTCTTTGTCCTGTTCTTTTACTGTTCATTTGTGTATTTAATTCTTAACTCCAAAAAGATCAGTGATTTTTAAAATTTATAATAGTATGCCAAGCATCCAGTCAATGTTTATAGTTTCTAGAATCAGGTTCTTCTAGTTCCATCCACCTTTTCTTGTGTAGTTCAAGCAGAGTTCCAGGAACACAGAATGCAAGGAGCAATCAATACCAACCCATGCAGGAACTAACTGGCATAATCGGAGCTCACAGAGATAATCAGAATGGAATCCCTGGTCTGTTACTTCTCTTCCTTAGTTTCTAATTTTCTTTCTTCTTATCACAGACAAGAACCAAACACAATTTCAAGACAGGACCAGACTGACCAGATTAGATAAAGCCCCGAAAACACCTTTATAATCCAGACATTTAGAAGCTGAAAAGTTGAGAACTATAGTATTTCATTAATGAATATTTTAGCTCTGCTTTTCTTTTTCATTTTCTGCCAAAGAGATAAGAGGGAAAATATCTTTTTACAGAATAATTTTATTTAAATTTATTTATTTTTAAATTTTACCATAGAGGGACAGAGAGAGAGAGAGAGGAGAGAGGAGAGAGGAGAGAGGAGAGAGAGAATGAGAATGAGAAAGCAAGTCACCAGGTCCAGGACTCAAACTATGATTGACCACGTAGGAGTCCAGCACCTCCAAGCTCCATGCTGCCTGCCATCCCCAAAGAGGAAAAATATTTTTTATTAGAAATTCTTGCTTTAGATTACCAACCAATCATATTTCTTAGTTGATCAGCTCAGCTAGCAATGGTAATGTGTATAGCTATACCGAGGGTCAAAATTCATAAAAATTGGCACACTTCATAATCATGTTATACTTTATATGTTTTGCATAGTGAATACACTGTGCTTCTTGGTGAAAACACTAGGGTGTGTGGTAGATGTCTGATATATTATTTCACTTAAACTTCAAACCCTAAAAATTAGGTGTCATTCCCATTTTACAGAAGAATAATCTGAAGCTCCACAAGTTATATAAACATGAAAAGTTTTGTAATCAAGAATCTAATGCCTATCCCAAATATCTCAAATAAATTAAGTGTAGCTTTTTTTTAACAGAAGTTGTTTTTGTTTTTGTTTTTGTTTTCCTATAGGACATGTGGACATGTATGTGTACACTCACTGGAGAGACAGAGAGATAGAAAGTGAGGAATCCCTCTTCCCCCACCCAGGGGGGATAACCACACCACAATCCCTTCTTCTCCCGTCTCCTCAGGATTTTAGGCACGTACCCACACACGCATGGCATGAGTTTTAAGCCACTGGGTATAGGACTTGAACCGTGGTGCACGTGGGAGTCTAGTGATGAACCATTATGCCATCTACTGGACCCACGAAGTTGTAGATTTTTATCTCACTATCTCACTATTAGTGGTATTGATGCCAATTTTTTGTTGTTGTGTTTTACAACTTTAGCTTAATAGTATAATCATCAAAGTTGAAATGAAAGAAGAGCTATTTATCACTATCACTTCTGCACTTTCTGCATTTCAGTACATGGCCAGTTTCAATGAAAACCATTCAAAGGTTTTTCTTCCTAAGTCATTATTACTTAGATGGTCTCTCTTCATTAAGCTGAGTAAGAGGAATTTTAGATTTTACAGAGAGATTCAAAGCTATCTATTCTTGTTATCTTTTTATTATTCCTTCAGGGTTTCATTTGGTACCATCTGGTAAATTTCAAAAGCTAAAAATGTTCACTTCAGATATGTTTTCTGATTCTGAGATAAAAGTCATACCTGTAAGGGTAATACATGAAAAAAAGGAAATAAAAGATGGAATCTGGAACAGTTAGGGGAGTTTCGATGTACTAATTCATTCAATTACAAGATCAAGGCTGTATTTCTTTTCTGATTTTCTTTCTTAGTAGAGCTTATAACTTACAAAAAGTAGTTTCTGCATACACAATTTAAATTTATTTTTTGGATTAGTTTCTATTATTTTACCATCTATTTCAATAGATGAAATCTTATCTTTTCCTAGGAACCCTTTCATGGTTATTATTTTTTTACATTCAGACATCTTTGCAGCCTTTTCTGATTTTTTTCTTTCATTGTCCCTATCATTTTCTCTTTTCACTGCAGCTGTTAAGTTTAAAAAAAAAAAAAATCAGAAAGTCATTGATGTCGCTATCATTCTCCTGTCACTTTCATCAGAAAAAAAATGGGCTTCCGATGTGCAGCATCCAGTTGCTTAGCAACAAAATTTTCAACATTCCTGACAGCATGCAGACTTCCAAGCTGGTCCTGCTAATGTGGCTACATAACAAAAAAGGGCATAGCTTGAATGGAAATAGGAAAATAAGCCCTGAAAAATTCAAAGATCTTAGGATATAATGAACGCTGAAAAGGATGATCATTGTTCAGTGGGGGCTTTCTTTTTACCCCATGACATAACACTTGCAGAAAAGTTCGCTCTCTAAAGCAGCACTTCAGGAGTTGTGCAATCAGAAATCTCAATTTGACTATGTTCTGCACGAGTTTCTATACTGCCCCGTTGCTTTCTTTTGCTACACCTAGATTTACAATTCCATGAACAAGTAACTTTACTATGGATGTCTTTTGTTCAAGATAGAGTAAATAAAACTTGTAGGTATATCTGTATGAAGCTTGTCACCTTATTGTTCTAATGAACAAAAACTGGTATCTTTACTTTGAAGGTGTGTGGATGCATTTCTATTGTTTTTATAACTTAATTTTAGTCGCACATTAACTTTTTCTATTTAATAGGAACACATTTTTAGATATTTGGAATGTTTGTAGTTGTCTTTTTAAAATAAAATATTTTGATTGCTTTATATTTATATTGTTCATTGTTATGTGTTTGAAAATTGACAGAAGACAGAAAGATGGACAATTGAGATTCATAATCAGTGTAATTAAGTACAAAATTATCCTTTGGGGACCAGCAGTTAGTGTAATGGCTATGTCGCTGGACTCCCATGTAGTCGACCACGGTTGGAGTCCAGAGGACCCAGTGGCTTAAAACTCAGGCCGGGCACGTGTGCGTGCATGCCCAAGATCCTGAGAGGAGAATGGAGTAGAAGGGATTGCAGCGTGGCTATGCCCCATGGGGGGTGATTTCTCGCTTTCTATCTCTCTGTCTCTCTGTCTGTCTGGCGAGCACATGCACCCTATAGCAAAAACCGCTCCCCCAAAAAAATACATTAAACTAGAAAAAATTAATATGCTCTTTTGTTTACTTATTTAAAAATATATTTTATTGAATAGTAATTTAGAATTCTGTATTTCTATGAGTTTGCATAAAATTTATGTAATTTTTTTCTCAGAAAGCTAATTAAAACTTTATTGAAAAGTTTTTAATTTAATGCATCTAATATAATATGGCATTCACTTATGGATAAAAATTTCAGAATCTGATATCTTGTGTTTCAATTTTGCTTTGAACTTTGTCTGCTTTATAATCTAACACATGAAATATAAGATGTCTTAGTCTCAGTTTTTGTATCTTTAAATGAGAGTTACACTTCCTAAAAGCAGATCTCCTACAAAAATTCTAGTGAGATTAGAAATGTAAAACACTAAACATGTCTCATATGAAAAGAATTTATAGTAGCTTAATAAGTATTGTTATTTATAATCTTTCAAAATAGAAAGACCAGATACAAGTTTGCAAGAAACTTTTTGACTTTTTTATGTAAATACATTTTTAAACCATTAAGATATACTGAGGATGGGAAACAGGTGGCGTGGTGGTTAAGGAACTGGACTCCATATGGCCAACTGTAGTTCAAGCCTTAGACCCAGAAACTTGAAAATTATCCCAGGTGTGTGTGCTTGTGTACTCCAAATCCTGACAGGAGAATGGAGGAAAAGGGCTTGCAGTGTGGCCATCCCTGGCGTGTGATTTCTCACTTTCCCTTTCTCTGTCTCTGTCTCTCTCTCTCTCTCTGGCATGCACACACACTCTATGGCAATAAAAAAAAGAAAGAAAGAAAAGATAAAGAGGAACCTTTTAAGAGGGTTCCTGCCAGTGTGTTCTGCTACCACCTGTAATTTAGGGGATGAGGCAAGATGGACAGCAAGCAGCATTCGTTCTGGTGGGTCTCCGGGAAGAAAGGGTGAAATATTTCAATACATGCCTATACTTCCAGAAGAAGAGTGATGTGTGACTGACTTAGCAAAAACAAATAAACAAACAAAAAACTGTGGGAGTTTCTGGAGTACAGAATCTCTACCTAGAAAAGTAAAGAGAAATGACTGCTGGAACCCAGTGAGTCTCCTAAGCCTTCTCCAGCCATGGAGTCGGGGGAGACTAGAGGACCTCTCCTCTGGAACCCTGAATGTTATATTCCCACCTTGGACTAAAAAACTCTTCACCTACAAAAGAACAGTTACATGGGCATGGAGCTAATGCCACCATAGCGAAGTACACTGATATTTCACTTCAGAGTAATCTTTGGAACTCCCAGCTCAACATCACCCTGAACCCAGTGAGCTCAGCACCTATTTGGGAGTGGAGAGGTTGGAGTGATGGAGCATGAATTGCAATCAGGCCTGAGAAGTCTAGAGTCTCAATGAAAACCAGGAGGAAACCAATAATCATCAATTCTCAGAGATGAGAAATTCATTCTATCATATGATGGAGGTGCTCTATAAAGAGAAAGACACTAAAAAAACAAACAAACAAAAAAAACAAACAAAAAACAAACTTCTGAAGATAAAGGATGCAAGGATGCAATATGGGAAATGAAAATATCTCTCAAAGGTATTAACAACAGACTATACATATCATGGAGAAGAAATAATTTCTTGAATTTGAAGAAAAACCTCCAATTTAGTCCAAGTCCTAAGTGGATGAAAATATAACCATTAAAAATTAGGACAACATATGGGAAATATTAGCCACTATTAAGCAGCTAAGTAGTCACATATTGAGTGTCCCAGAAGGTGAATAGATTCATAAAGGTATGGAATATCTTTCATGAAGGACTATATGAGCACTTTCCAAATCTAGAAGGACATACAGAGTTCAGATACAGGAAATAGAAAGGATACCAATTACAATCAACATAGTATCCTCCCCAAGGCACATTACTGACATAATTGCAAAAGTCAAAGACAAAGCCAATATTCCAAAAATGGCAAGAGAGAAGTGTTGAGTTAATTACAAAGGATACTCTCAGATTAACCTAGGAATTCTTAATAGAAACCATGCAGGCAAAGAGGGAATGGAAATACATATTAAAATTTCTATTTTTTTGAGAGGTTTTTGCTACAGAGTGTGTGCACTCTCCAGAGAGAGACAGAGAAGCAGAAAATGAGAAATCAACCCCGGGGGGGGGGGGGGTGGACAACACGCCACGGGGGGGGGGGGATGGCCACGCTGCAATCCTTTCTCCATTCTCCTCTCGGGATCTTGGGCACGCATGCACACGTGCCTGGCATGAGTTTAAGTCACCGGGTCTGGGATCAAACCGTGGTCGACTGCATGAGAGTCCAGGGACATAGTCATTACGCTAACTGCTGGTCCCCATACTAAAATTTCTTAAATAGAAACAATTTCAGCCAAGAATACTATTCACAGCTAGATTATCCTTTAAACTAGAAAGGGAAATAAGGTCATTCTCAGATTAAAAAAGGGAGAAGATTTGACAAAACTAGATCAGCTCTTCAAGAAATATTTATGAGTGTGTTGTAATAGGGAAATGAAAGGAAGATAACCAGAAATAAAACATAAAATAGCTAGAAAAATAACTAATGAAATGATAGGAGTAAGTCTACACATATTAGTAGCAATATTGAAAATTAAGGGATTGAGTTCCCCAATTAAAAGATACAAACTGGCTAAATGGAAAAACAAAGAAGAAAAGGAATCTTCTGTATGTCTTCCAAGATACATTGGTAAAGATATACAGAAAAGTGAAGAACTGGAAAAAGCCATTTCATGTCATTAGAAATTTAAATAATGAAATTGAGAGTATGATATTGATGTCAGACAAAGTAGACTTCAAGCTAAAAGTTGTAAAAAGAGACAAAACAGGTCACTATATAGTATTAACATTAATTCACCAAGATACAGCAATTATAAATATTTACACACCCAATATTGAAGCACTCAAATGCATAAAACAGAGACTACTAGGCCTAAAGAGAAAAATAGACTGTGACACATTAATAGTTAGGAATTTCAACAGGTCATCTAGAAGAAAAAAAAAAAAAAAGAGACATAGGAGCTAAATAATACTATTAGCCAAATAGATCTGAAAGAAATTTACAGACCACTTCACTCATCAACCACAGAATGTACATTTTTTTCAAACTCACACAGAATTTTTCAAAGACCACATAATAGGGAATAAAAAATGCCTTTAGAAATTTAAAATTTCGTATGCGCATATATATTTTTAACATATATTTTTTATACATTCAATCACTGTAAATCACATAGCTTATAAAGTGAATTTTCCAACATGAATACATTTCACACCAGTTCAGTTGGAGATACTACACACGTTATCATTAACAGATAATAATCCATTTTGTGTCCCATAAATTATAGAAATAATGTTTATCATCTTTTCTGATAAGACTCAAAATAAAATTGAAATCGACATCAGAAAGAGCCTTTAAACATACATGAATACACGGAAACTAAACAATTTACTTCTGATGACTTCAAAACTACTGAAGAAACTGAAAATGAAAATGAAATATTTCTTGAAACAAATCATTATGAAAACACAACTTCCCATAGTTTCATGGACATATTAAGCACATAGACTTCCCAAAAGCCAGCAAAGTGATTTTGGGGTGTGTACAACACAGTGTGGTATTGAATGTTGGGGATGATGAACAATCTCGATTTGATTATCACACACTGGGTTGGTTTGCTCTATTGAAATCTCATCTTTCACGATGAAAAGCTCATGCCCAACAGGTTACTGGTTGCAGAAAGTAGCAAGAAATGAAGTTGTCTTGAATTCAACCTTTGGCCCACTCTCAGCCATTACCAGCTGAACCTATTCAAGCCCAGCTGAACAATAGCTGATAAACAGAAATACAAGAGAAAAATGCTTGTTGATGCTACTAAGATATGTGGTTATATGGAAAGGGCATACCATAAGCTCTAAGTAGTAGGTAATGATCCAGGAATCTCTAGAGAGCTTTGAGTTTTCAAAAATGTTGTAACCCTCATCATAACTATTTTTACCAGAAAAGTCTAAATTCCCTCTATAGTGATAATGTATTATTGTAATATAATATTTATTTGCTTAAGTTAATATAAAAATCATTATAAAAAATCAACTTTGTGGTAGTGGTTAAGACCTTGGTCTCCTATGTGGCTGACCACCCTTCAAGTCCTGGATGTGCCAACTTGAAACTTAAACCAGGTGAAGTGTATGAGCTTACCCAAAATCCTGAGAGTAAAGTGGAAGAGAAGGGATTGCAGCATGGCCATCCACTCTAGGGGGGCTGATTTCTTGCTTTTTATCTCTCTGTCTCTCTTTGTGTTTCCAGTGAGCACACAAGCCCTCTAGCAAAAAATCTCAAAAAAAAAAATCATCATTAATCATCATTAGCACCGTGATAGGTCATTCTAATATGCAAATTACTACCAAATTTTACTCCATCAATAAAAAAATTAGAAAATGAAAGAATTTCAGGAATGGCTTTTATATCTTTTCTCTGACTTCAAACCTATATGTTTCGTAAACCTATTGAGAACTTAAATTTGCACTATCACAATTTTACATGTCTTCCAAATATACAAAGTGCATTGGCATATTTAGTACATTTCTTCAGAGAGAAGATGCTTTTAATTTGAAAAAAATAATATTTTCTGTGAATATAATTTTGACATTTTATACAGGTAACAGTACTTACACACTCATGCACACTCTCACATACATAGAGTCTTCCAAATGGTCACAGAACAATGCATGGATTTCAAAATGTTTTTGTACCAAAATAAACTCATACTTTAAATTCATGTTCCCAGAAGCTTTTTGCATTACCCTTACGTGCATGTCAATGTGTGTATATATACATATATATATGGGGATATATGGTGATATAGATTTATATATATATATATATATATATAGAGAGAGAGAGAGAGAGAGAGAGAGAGACATACACACACGTACACAATGAAACTTCTTTATTTCTAAGTAGTAACAGTTGTAGATAATGTATAACATTAGCAATGTTTTGTCCAGGAGACAGAGGAATACCTGGATCTGATTCCTAGTGAACAATTTTTGAGGCCTTTGAGGGTGTTATAGCCTGAATGCTGTGTTTTACCAAAACTCATATACTGAAATTCTAACTCTCAACGCAACCATATTAAGAAGTGGAGCCCTTGGGAGAAGATTAGCTCATAAGGATAGAGTTCTAATGGGAGGGATTAATGCCTTTAAAAACAGGGACCCCAGAGTGCTCCAGCTTTCTTCCTCTCACATGGAAACACAGTGATACCTAGGCAGTCTGTTCCCTGAACTAGGACCCTGACTGGAACACAAACAGATTAGCACATTTTGATATCAGACTTCCAGCCCTCGGAACTGTGAGAAATAAATTTCTACTGTTTTTTAAGCCACTCAGTTTATGGCATTTTATAATAGCAACTGGAACAAAGACAGAGGGAATGATACTTTGCAAAGAAATAGTGAAAAGAACGATGATGGGTCTTTGGCCCCAACCAGAGTGCATAGCATGCCGCCACCTCTCTTAGTTTCTCCTAATAACTCACCATTTACCAGATTAGAAATTCACTTGACTTTGGTTATATTTCTCTAAAGGGACAAAACCAAAATCTCACACTGCCATTTTTCCTTTGCTTCTTAGAGCAGCACTGATTTATATTTGTCAGTTTCTAAGCCCTGAGAATGAAAGAAGAGAAAGAAACTTCAGCCAGTGGAGGGGAATAAAACAAAAACAAAAACAAAAACAAAACCAACCATGGCTCTTGCCAGTCAGGGCACAGTCCCAGTCATACAAGGATGGAATAATCCATCTCTACCTGTTCTCAAGATATATTGCCCTAATCCTAGATATGACTAATGCTGTCTCTGGATTTATGGCAACCAGACTTAATGCTGAAGATACTTTCCCCTAAAGTACCTCTGATTGTCAGACCCAATGATATTTTTGCAATATGAGATCACTAAAGAAAGTGATCCATAGTCCTAAAAAGAAATCCTTTATGTGCCATACCCAGATTCTGATCTTTATCTTGCAATTCCAAGTGTTGGATGCTGTCCATGGATCAGCAGTATTAGCAGTACCCATGATCTTCTGCTTAGAAATGCAGAACCTTAAGTCCCACCGTAACCTAGTGAATCAGAATCAGAATTTTAGCAAGATTTCCAAGTGATTTCAGCACACAGTAAAGTTTAAGAAGCTCTAGGCCTGTAGACTTCCTTGTAGTGCAGGAAGACTGCCCTTGTTCTGGAACTGGGACAATGGAAATGTTCTTATTTGTGCTGTCCAGCAGAATAACCGTTGGTGACATGAAACTTATCAAATGTTTGAAATGTGGCTAGTGGGGTGGAGAAATTATTTTTATTAATGCACATTTAAATTTAGCTAGTACATTTACATTTAAATTTAGCTGTTGCTAATGGTTTATCCTATAGTTCTATCAAGCTTGTGTTAGAACCTTTTCAGTACATTCAGAATACTGCATACCAAGTTGTGTGGTAAGAGTATGGAGCCAGGGATGAAGACTGAGTTCAAAGGCACCTCAACCACTTAAAAGCTTTGTGACCTTGGGTCAAGTTTTTAATTGCTTATGCCTCAGTTTCCTCACCTGAAAAATTGCACTTATTATTATTATTATCATAAGAGTAAATACGTTAAAAATGTAAAGCCTCTAGAACAGTGCTAGGTGAAAAGGGTCACTAAATATGTGCTTATTAGAGTAATAAATATCCCATTAGGTCTGCTTGCAGTAGAATCATAAACGCTAAAAGAGGGAGTTTTAGCCATTTTTATACTCCAAGCATCAAGTTTCCTCAGAAAAATATTTTAGAACTGTTAATATCAAACAATAATAGAAAAAGAATTACTATTGTGAAGAAAGGCATATAAAAATCTTCAGATTTGAGAATAATTTTAAAAAGTTTCTCTTGGAGATGTCTGTCATCCGAATTGGGAATTATTTCCCTAGAGGCCTCTTTACATTCTTTACTTGAGCAGAAATCTTAGTTGCCCTGCTTAAACTATGTCAAATGTAAGCGAGAGAACCTGCAATTACAGCAGCCAGGGACACCTGGATTTTGCCATTAATCAATTTTCTATATTTCAAGGTTTCCTTGGATGTGTCCACTTAGCAAAATGCCTGGGGCTTGGGGTGGGCTGGTGATGAGGATGATTGACAGGGCCTTAGCTCCCATTTACTTAGATCAAATGGTTTTGGTGGCCTCTTTCATCATAGGTCTTGTTTTTTCTCAGTACAGTGAGATGTGCAGAGCTGGCAATGCATTTTATCCTAACTAAGAGGAATCACTAGGGACATTTCTCTCTCTGGAATAAAGGGATATTTTGTACTTGCGAGTGTGTGTGTGTCGGGGGAGGGGTACTGTGTGGCAGAAGCAAAGGGAAACAGGGAGAATCAGAAAAAAAAATTGGGTAGGAGAGGCCATCACCCATCTTTCTTTGGGAAGGAGAAAATATTTCTGAATGATCCCTCTTTCCCAGTTTCTAAGCAGAAGGCAAGCCTGAGGTGAGAATATATAACTTGATCATTAACTGGAAAACTGGCCTCTAAAATGCTTTTGATCTTGACCAGTAAAGGTCTTCCTCCTTCTTAGGACTACATTAAAGGAAAGTTTGCGCTTATACAAGAGGCTAAAAATAGCATTTTAGACTTTCCCTGCATTAGCCACAGTGAAAAGCAGAGTCCCTGAGCAATGATTTCAGACGGGGCACCACACATGACCCCAGTGGCTACAGGGAATTCCGAGTGGAATCCCAGACACGAGTGGTGACTGCCTGTGGGAGAAACTGGGCAGAAACCCCATCAAGAAGAATGTGGAGCCCTATATTATCTGTTTTCCCATTGAACCCTTTTCATGTTTTGTAGGTACAGAATTTTTTCTGACCTTAGTGATGCTCTGTACTTGGTGCCACATCTGTTCTACTTATTTCATAGGTATTTCATAGATCGGAGGTGCACCAAGACCTAACAGAGAAAGCACTGTAACCATCAGGCAGGGTGACCATCATAGAGAACATCTCGTTGAGTACGTGATATTTTGGAGAAGAGCATCATGTCTATCCAAGTGGTTTATTAATAATACATTCCTATGATTACATTTCCTGTACCACTTAAAGTTTTTCATTTGCATATCTTGTTTTATTTTGATTTTTACATCAAAATAAATTTTCAAGGGCCAGCACCTGCACCAGTAAGAAAGAGGGAAGGCAGAAAATACGCCTCCCCCAGGCATGGTCATCCTGAAATTCCTTCTCCATCTCTTCCTCTTTTTAGAATTTTGAGCTCACAGGCACAAGTACCCTGTGAACTTTTTGAGCCCTAGGGTAAGGAACTCAAACCAGGTGGTCAGGTATGTAGGATTCAACTGCCTTAACCAAGACCACAGGCTGGTCCCTAACTGCCACTTTTCTATATAGTGTCTCTGATTCGGGCTGCTTTAGAGCTGGTAGAAGGTATGTGTTAAAACTGACCTCTGGGGAACCAGCAGTTAGAATAATGGCTATGTCGCTGGACTCCCACGTAGTCAACCGTGGTTTGCGTCCCGGACCCGGTGGCTTAAAACTCATGCTGGGCGCGTGTGCGTGCGTGCCCAAGATCCCGAGAGGAGAATGGAGGAGAAGGGATTGCGGTGTGGCCATCCCCCTTGGGGGGTGATTTCTCGCTTTCTATCTCTCTGTCTCTCTCTGTCTGGTGAACGCACGTGCTCTATAGCGAAAACTTTCCAAAAAAAACCTGACCTCTGAGTTGGATCTCATGCTCCTTGAAGACATGGAAGAAGCACGTATGATGAGTCTTGGGCTTGGTACCAAGTCTGCGTAAATGCAGTAGGTGCTCAGAAATGTTTGTCAGAAGATGTTGATTACAGCACTTTTGTTTTACTCTTTATTTATTCCAGATATTGTTCTAACCATACAGGATAAAATAGGACTTTCTTTTTTTAAACTGCAGTCTCAGTGGAGAGGGGAAAACAAACAAGAAATAAAGGTGATTTTAATAATTAAAATCATTTTCTTCTTTGTCATCTATTCAAGTACTGATATGTTTTGTGTGTGTGTGTTTTGTTTGTTTGTTTTGTTTTTTGAGAGGTTTTTCACTATAGGGTGCATGCGCTCACCAGACAGACAGAGAGAAACATAGAGACAGAAAGCGAGAAATCACCCCCCAGGGGATGGTCATGCAGCAACCCCTTCTCCTCCATTCTCCTCTCGGGATCTTGGGCATGCACGCACACACGCCCGGCGTGAGTTTTAAGCCACCGGGTCCGGGACGCAAACTGCGGTCGACTATGTGGGAGTCCAGCAACATAGTCCTTACACTAACTGCTGGTCCCAGATTACTTTCAATGTTTTTAATGTAAAAAATGGGTGACAGGTGTCATGGAGGTTAGGGGTGCTGGTTTGAGTCCTGGACTGGCGGCTTGCTTTCTCACTTTCCTCTCTCTTTCTCTCTCACTCTGTCCCTCTATGGTCAAACTAAAATAAATAAATAAATACATAAATATAAATAAAACGATTCTTTTAAAAATGGGTAAAGAGTTGTGATTATTGTCTATTTTTCAAGATCTATCATTCATTTTGATAAAAATATCCTTGTTTACTAAAATACTGATTGTTAGTGTCATGCCCTATCTTTGAGTGGAGCATTTGTGGGGTTTTTTGTTCATTTTTTTGGAATTAGATATTATTGCCAGTTCATCACTGATACCATTCCAAATCCTTATAAAGTTATCATAAAAATTCAATCTCTCTATAAAATATTTGTCAGTTTTATTTTTGTACAAACACACATAACTTAGATAAATATTGAAGAGAAATATATATTTTTAATTTGTTCTTGTTTTATAATTTTCTAAGACTTTGAAACACAGTGTTCTAGACATAGTTTTTAGAGATACCAGATCACTGCATTTCCTTATTCTGTCCCTATCATTAATTTACCTATGAATGGCCCAAGTAGACTAGTGAATTTGAATACTTATTGGTACCCAAGTAATCAGATTTTATTAAACCAGCAAGAAGCTTTGTTGTGCTAATTCATCTCTGTTGACCACATTAGGGAAAGAAAATGTAAGTGATTTGATGTGTTCCATGAGTTTACTTGAAATGTAGTTCTGGAATGTGTTAACAGCGCACCAAAATGGGTATAGAACTGCTTATCAAGAGTACTCACATAGCTAAAATGACTACATAATGCAGTTTAGCTTAGATGATTACTTTAATACCATATTTTTTGCAGCAATTCTTACAGCGAGGAAGCAGTATAAGATGGGTAAGGAAAGTGTTTTGCTAGGTTCCTTTTTCCTCTGAAAGGAGAATTGAACAGAGACACAGGGTGTTGGAAAAATACACAAGGCACTGATGTCCTAGTTGTTGGTTGAGTTTGGTGGAGCTCAGAGTTCCAGTAGCACTTGCAAAGTGCTTCCTTCCTCTTGGAGCTTGTAATGTATGCAGAATGCTCAGAAGTACTTCCTCCCTCCGAAGCACCAAGCATGGGGAACTGAGCTGAAAGCCATCCAGGTTCACCAGACTAAACCAAGGCTGAATGGAGCAGGGCTAGCTAACTAAGCAGCACTAGCTGACCAGTTCCTCTTTTTTGTTAAAGGGCTGCCGAGAAGAGTGGCTCATTGCCAAAACCAGACTGCACATGTGCTTTACATTCAATGGACTAAAACAGCAAAGTCATAATTACATAACAAATGCACAAGTGCAATACAATTTATAACGCAAATTGTTTACCCCATGACCTCCAAGCATGATAAAAAGGAGGTAAGGGAGCCAGACTAAACCATCCAGATTCCATCTGCAATTCAGGAAAACAGAATTCATATATTACTTTCCCAAATTTGTATTTAACCTCCCTTTGTAATCAAAAGGAAATGTGTTTAACCAATCTGAGCCTTAGAATGACGTAGCAAAATTGACTTCATTGCTGATTAGGAGACAGTTATTTACCTAAGTAGTAAGTAATCCATCCATTATCAAGTGAGATTTTAAGATTAGAGATATTTTTCAGCTGCCACAGTGAATGAAAAGCATATAATAATGATTTTTTAAAAGGTTGAACACTCACAGTGATACAGTAGTAATATAACACTGCATTATATGGAAGTCACACGAGAAGGTCCTGGGTTCATGTCATGAGGTCTCCCTACGCATGCTGGGCACGCAGTGGGTGTCTATGGCTCAGACGGGCTGAGGCTTGGGATGGATTGTGCTGTGAAGGCACTATTTGGAAGTGTCTTCTCTTTCTCTCTCTGCCTCTTTTTCATGGAAGAAATAAATTAAAAATTAAAAAAAAATAAGTGAATTGATTTTGTGTTACTTTTATAAGTCAAACTATCGCCATTAATGACCTTATCTTTTATTTCAACAGAAAATTAAAGTGAAACAAATTAAGCCACAGACAACTTCACATACACATAAGTGCTTGTAATAAAAGTATAAAGATGCTTTCAGGATTTTTTTTTTTCTCCCTGAAAAATGGATTTGCCACAGGAGAAGCTTTCATTACCATTTTTTAGTTACTAAAATGATTGAACCTGGGAAGAAGTGTGCAGAAACATGGCTCAAATGTGAACAAATTTGAAATTTAAAAAATGGCATAGGACCTAGGAAAAGTAAGGCTAGCCCATAAAATCCAGGCACCTGAATGAAACATGCTCATAATCAGCATCTTCCAGAAAGCTGCATAAGCCCTGAACCTAGAAATGCTGCCTGATAATACTTAAGCAGTGAGAGGAAGAAGCCCATATGCTGCCATGCATCCCTCAGGCTCAAATTGTCTTTTGGATTTAGTTTTGTGTTTATGGCTGCCACAAAAGCCACAGGGTGGCCTTCCCCTAATCTCACCTAAGGATTTCAAAATAGCTTCCTCACTATGAATAAAAGACAAAATAAAATTTTGAAAAAAGTTGAAATTCTTACTGCTGCCAAAAGAACAGCAAAACCCTCTTCAGCTGCGCTTGCTCACAGCAGTAGAAAAGATCGCCATTAGGGCAGGGGGACAGTCCTTGCGGCACTAGTAGCAACGGGCTGTGGATCATCAGCCACTCGGCAGGGAGAGAGCTCAGGCCTGCAACCAGAGCGCACTGGCTCCTTCTCAGCAGGCGCCAGCGTGTTCTTGTGGAGATAGGTGTTGCAGATGCTTGCTTGCAGATGCCATTAAGTGTCTGACATGAAATACACAGATATACAATGAACATGTGCCCTCAGGGATAGTATTCACATTTTCCTCATAAACTTGCCCTATAGCTTACCCATCTATTATCTAAGAACAATGAATAAGGAAGGACAATTCGAGAAAATTGTATCAGAATTACTCTGTAACATTCTTAGTGGTCAACGTATTGAGGCAATTCAGTGTCATACTCTCATGCCTAAAATCCAAATACAGCCAGTATATTGGGTAAAGGTGGTTCGAAAAGTCAATCAAGCTGTTTTGCTAAAAATCATTGGTACATTATATGGATTCTAACACTCGGATTTACTGAGCTATTTTATTACATTATCTCTGTTATAAAATTAGTTCAGGGATTAATTATCCCCAGATAAGGTACTTTTTGTTTGTTTGTTTTCTATTTCCAGTTTTGTGTATTAATTGTCAGCTTTATATTTCTAGTTAGGATTTTCTAAAAGCCTAAACGTTTTTAAAAGTCAAACTACCATCACTCTCAAGGGTAATACTTGAAAATAAATATATGTTTTTTAATTAAAAGGAAGAGGTGATTGTAGATAGCATTTTTACTATTTGGACATCAGAACAGGAACTGAGCTTTTATCAAAACTACAGAAAACAACTACCCGACAGATTATTTATTTATTTATTTATTTTCTAAAAATGGAGGGATTACATTTGATCACACAGAGAGACAGAACCGAATATTCTTCAGGAAGACTGTCAAGTAAAACACTTGTCCAACAATGATAAAAGTATAAGGATTTTCATAATTGTCTTCTTTGACACTTTATCATTTCCTTATTGGCTTAAGTTGACACAACTATAGTCTTAGGACTAAATTATACTTTGATTTAAGTAATTTTAATTTAAAAATTAATTTTAAATATTTTAGAGCCATGCACCTCTATCTCCAATATCCAAACCTCACTGGACACTCAGATGAATCCTTAATTTTGTCTAGTCTTTAGTGCAGTCCCTGAAAACCAGAACAGTAATGTGTGATTATGCTCATTTCTTTCCTCTTCTACTCTTTCTTCACACATCCTGTCTCGTCTCCAGTGCCTTTACAATGGTGTTCTCTGTCTAGAATGTTTTTTCTTCCTTTTCCTAATGAGTTGGTACTTTTTCTTCTTTTCTTCTTCTTCTTTGCTTCATTATAATGTTGTCATCTTCATCATAAAGTTAATGTTTCCCAGGTTATATGTTCATATTGCCATATATTAAACAAATAATAGTAGTTATTTTACAATATTTTTCTTTTTATTTTAAGCCTGCCTAAGCAGAAATACTTTTCTCTGCTAATATATCTCAGCTTCATGGACTCTGTTGTATATGTATATGTGTATATGTATATGTGTGTATATATATATATGTGTGTGTGTGTATGACAAATAGAGTACATTCTTAATTTTGTGTGCTCTTTGATTTTACAACAAATTAATTATACTACTTTCATTAAAAATGAATCCTTTCAGCTTGTAGAGCCAGCTCTCAGTCTTTACAGATTAGGGTGAATGTGTATATGTTGATAATTTTCTGTTTCCTGATGTTTCTACAGTTTTTAATTTAAAATTTCAAAACTTGCCAGATCCATTTTTTTTTTACCCATTTGGAATATTAATACATAAATTAGGTTTTGCCGGCTCAACGGTCCTGGTAAAATTGCTTCACATGTTCTATGTAAACATATTATCTGTTTGCAATTATATTTTTCATTCTCTAATTGCACCTGTTTCATCGCAACTTGCTCTTGTTTTTTTAGACTAAATCCTCTAGAGTCTGTTCAAGTAATTGAAACATACATTCTATTTACATATAATTCTTATATTTTTCCTTTTTTATCTTCAAGGTTAGCTCTTTTATTTTTTTTCACTTTTCACCTTTTTTTTCTCTTTGTTTCTAATGGTATTCTCAAATATAGGTTGAGGTACAATTCTCATTTACAGATTTCAGAATGTCAAACTTAGTATGTAGGTGTCTGTCATGGATTATATTTATATTCCTCTTTAAATGGTTTTCAGAAAAGAGGATTCGGGACCAACAGTTTAGCGTAATGGCTATGTCACTGGACTCCCACGTAGTCAACCACGGTTCGAGTCCCAGACCCGGTGGCTTAAACTCACGCCGGGTGCATGTGCCTGCATGCCCAAGATCCTGAGAGGAGAATGGAGGAGAAGGAATTGTGGTGTGGCCATCCTCCCGGGGGGTGATTTCTGGCTTTCTGTCTCTCTGTCTCTCTGTCTGTCTGGCGAGCACATGCGCCCTATAGCAAAAAACCTCTCCAAAAAAAGAAAGAAAGAAAAAAAAAACAAAAAAAAAAGAAAAGAGGATTCCATATTTCTGTTTTTAATAAGAAAAGAGAGATAACATGGTTTTCATTTGTTTTATTGTGCATTCCCTGTGAAACTCTGAATACTCTTCAAAGGCAAATATTTATTTTGTTTTGGAAAACTCAAGCTTTAATTGACAAAGGCTATGGTCCATGGGTTGGTATATGATCTAACTAGAAAATAACAACATAGGAGATCCATGAATGTAATTTTAAACTGCTAACCTATTCATAGTCCACTCTACCGTTTTTTCCTATTCGGAGCTTAGATCATCTCAGAGTTTATAAAGAAATAAATTCTCCAGTGACCACTGGAACTTCCTTCAGTGCATTTGTTATTACTTTCCTGGGGACAAATCATACTTAACTACTAACAGCTGTTCAAACAATACATTTTAAATTTTGTACTCTTACTACAATGAACTTTTTTTGAGAAATGAATGGTGAACAACTCATCCTTTCAAAACTAGGAATCTCTCTTCTTATATACAAACATTACTATGGATTTTGCTTGATTTATGTGATATGGTATTTCTCTTGAGCAGCAACCTGTAAGTTTGTAACTTTGGAACTTTTAATTTAGTTTCATTTTTTTTTTCTCGGCCTTAGGGCAAGTATGCTCATTGGAGAGAGAAACAGAGAAAGACAGTGAGAGGGAAAGTGAGAATTCACCCCTCCCAGGAGGGATGACTATACCATAATCCCTTCTCCTTCATTCTCCTCCCAGGATCTTGGGCATGCTTGCATATGTAGCCTGAGAAATTTTCAAGCCAATGGATGTGGGACTTGAATTATGGTCAGCCATGTGGGTGTCCAGTGACATAACCCCTACACCATCTGCTGGCCCTACAACTTATAATTTTATTTTGTTTTTTTAAATCTTCCTAGAAAAAAAATGTTTACATACCAAAAATTTTGCTCATACTCCATAGTTCTTAACAGTTAATAAATAAATAACATTCAAAATTCAAAAAAATTAAATTTTAAAGATAACTTTCTAAATATTTGTTATGATTTTGTTTGTGATTCTATAATAACAGAGGTGGTATTTAAATATTTTTGAGAAAATATTTATATGTAAATTACTCAAAATGTTAAAAAGAAAACACCCAGCACAAACTTCATACATGAACCTTCTCAACTCTGCTCTGACTACCAAGTATGCTGTGATTTACTGTCTGTTAGCAAAGATGAGTCTGTTTCTTCTTGCAGAGTCTTCTTCAAGGTAATCCTCTAGTGTGGCTGCTCTTTGGTAATCTCTATTGATTGGAATGCTGGGCTAGAAAAGTCCAGATTGTTTTATGGCACAAATTCTTTCATATGGCTTCTCTAGTCCTCTCTGCCAGGCAAAACTGTTTATGGTGCCAGGTAATCTTTCCAAGAGCTTGTTGAATTTCTTGAGATCTACTGTAGTTCCACAGCTTTCTGGTCATATCTTCAAATATGACATTGCAGTCAAAGCCTTGACAATGACAAGTATTTTCAGTTTCCGATGCAAGGCAACAGGTATTATTGAACTTATGCAAATAATCATTCTGCCACAAAATAAGAATACTCACAATATTTCCAACTACAGAGGGGTCAAACAGGGAGAAAAGTTTATGTTTCAATTTAAACAAACAAGCAAAAATAGTTTAACAAATTGCTGAACCTATCAATAGCTGAAATGAAAGCAAAATCCTTAAATCTGGAAAATCAGATTTGAAGCATAGAAGAAAATCAATAATTTTTAGTCAAAAGTCATAAAATTTTATTTCTCCAGTTTAGTCTCATGTAATTAATCTGTCTTCTGTTGAATTTGCAGTGTTACTGTAGTCTAATCTTTGTTTAAATCCTGGAAGTTAACATTCAAAATTAGTGATATTTCTGAACTTGTTTCTACCATTAAGTTGGTCATTTTCTGGGTTGTTTTTTGTTCTCTTAATTGTCTGTCTGTCTTTAGTTTTCCTGGTACAGCACTCCATTCAGAACTTCTTGAAGAATTGATCTGGTGTTGATAAATTTTTTTCAGGTTCTGTTTATCTGAGAATATTTTTGATCTTTTCCTCCCATATGAAGGATAATCTTGCCAGGTATAGCATTCTTGGTCAAATTTGTTTTTCATTTAACACTTTGAATATATGTTCCCATTCTTTCCTTGCTTGCATTGTTTCTGATGAGAGGTCTGATGTTAGCCTGATGGGATAACCTTTGTAAGTAACCTGACGACCTTTTTCTCTTGTCAATTTTAGTATCTTGTCTGTGGTTTTGGCCAATATGACTGTGATGTACGTTGGAAAAGATGTTCTTGGGTTGATTCTATTAGGGGTCCTTAGTATTTCTTGGGTCTGGATATTTGAATGACTCTCTAGATTTGGAAAGGTTTTTTTCCAGGATTTCATGGAACAGATTATCAATGTTCTTATTAGTTTCTTCACTAGAAGGTGAAGAAACTAATTATTTGGATATTTGAGCACTTAGGGGTATCTAGTATTTCTCATAAATTATGCTCATATTTTGGGTTATTTTCTCAGTCTTATTGATTTTTTTTTTCTATGTCAGAAGTTTTGTCCTCAACATCTGAGATTCGATCTTCTGCATGGTCTAATCTGCTTTCAGTACTTTCAAGCAAGGTTTTGATTTTTTGTATTCCAACCTTCATCTCTAACAGTTCCATCTGATTATTTTCATGGTGTGTATTCCTTCTTTCAAATCGTGGAAGAACTTCCTCATCTCCTGGAACTCATTGTCTTTTATCTCTTGCACCTTCTGGAGTTCATTTTCTCTCATCTCTTGTATCTCACTCAGTTTTGTAGCTATGGATATTCTTAATTCTTTATTGGACATTTCCACAAATTCCACTGTGCTGCCTGTGGATGATGAAGGGTTGCTCTTTGCCCTTGGGAGAGAGATATTTTCTTGGTTTCTCATATCTCTTTTGGCTCTGTGGTGGTTTCTGGTCATCTGATGGATTATACATTTCTTCCTAATTTGTAAGAGTTAATTCTGAGCATTCAGAGTTGTGCAGGAGGAGGTGATCTACAATCTCTCTGCAGTTCCATTTCCCTCATTCTCATCAAGCAACCTGCACTTTTGATTTTGGAACTGAATATTACGAAGGCCTCAGTTTCTAGGGAATAAGTGCATCTGGGCTGAGCTGTGGGGTTTCAACAGAGAGTTCAATGGCTCGTGGGAGGAGCTCAGCTATGCTGTCTGTGCAGCTCCATATTCCTTCCTGCTGCTCACTCTGCAGTCTCTCTTCTCTTAATTTCAGTCATTTGTTGGTGTATTCACTTTTGGCTAATTGGTCAGATAAGGTTTCTACAACTGGAAGAGAATGTGCTTCCCTTTACTGTAAGGTACTTCTGTGACAATTTCTCTCCTCTACTGTGTTTTGCAATGTGGTATCCACAGAAAGAGATTTTTAGTTCTGATTTATAAAGAGAAATTTCTCCCTATTTGGGCAGTAAGTTCAGTAAGAGTTGAGGGTTTCTATGACCCTAAAAATATTCAGATGCTTAGCTACTGTGCACCTTGGCCAGTCTAGACATTCAGTGTGTGTGGAGGCTGAGGAGCAGATTGAGAAAGTAAGGGGGGGGGAGAAGAAAGGGGAATAAAAATTAAGACAAAAAAGAAAACTTATTTTTTAAAGAAGAGTAAAATATGAAAACTGCTTGGCGAGCTTATGTGCCACATGGACATGGCAGGGCTCACCCCAAATGTAAATAGTTTGTGAAATTAACAAGAGAAAGGAGGAGTCAGAGGTGAGAAATGTTTTAAAATTAAAAAAAAAAAAGAAAAAAAGAGAGAAAGAGAGAGGATCAAGGTTGCCCTATCTGTCTGAGTTTTGGGGTCTGGAAGTTGGGTTTAGAGCAGAAATTCTTCAGTCACTTTGGTCCCTGAGCACAGCAGAGTACACCTCAGATGTAAATGGCTTCTGTCTGAGTTTTGTGGTCTGGAAGATGGGGTTAGAGCAGAGATTCTTCAGTTGCATTGGTCCCTCAACATTGCAGGCCACACTTCAGATGTAAATGGCTTCTGTCTGAGTTTTAGGGTCTCTAGAACTTATAATTTTTAAAAATTATTATTTTAAAATATTTCATTGTAGGTGGGCCAGCATGTGACAAGGTAGTTAAGACACTAGACTCCCATATGGTGGACTGTGCTTTGAGTCCCAGAGCAGGTGGTTTAAACATCACACTTGATGCATACATGTGCATGCCCAGAAGCCCAAAAGAAAAATGGATGACGAGATATTGTGGCATGGCCATCCCCCTTGAGAGGTGATTTCTCACTTTTTTTTCCCCACCATCTCTGTTTTCCTTCTTCAAGTACATGTACCCTGTTGCAAAAAAAAAAAAAAAAAAAAAAATTATGTTAGAGATAAGTGCCTTCAGTAAAATTTCCTTAGAAATTGTAAACCAACTCTTAACCTGTAATCTAAGAAATAGAGATACCTTGATTGTGTTGGGGCTGAGAAAGTGATAGCTCCAAAAATATGTCACTTTGATATATGTGAGGACTCTTTCATACAGAAGAAAATAATTCTAATTGATACATGTAAGTCATAAAACACACAATCACTATTAAGCAAACACCAAATAAATAATTGATATAGACATGAATCACTGATAGATGATAAAATTAGTGAGAACAATTTTAAGTTGAAACAGGGAAACAGTTTCAAAATATTTCCCCCAAAATATTTATTGCTTAAAAAAAGAGAATAAAATTAATATTAAATGACAAAACCCAGAAGACACCATCCTCATGAAAGCAGTAAAAAAAAAAAAATCAACACCCCAAGTGTTGTGGTTTGAATAATAGGTTGTCCCCTAAAAGTTCATGTTTTGGAAATTTGTGACAATGGGAGGTATTTGTATGTCACCTAAACTTCAGGTGCTGGGACTTGGTTGTATAGCAAAGCTCTTAACTGAGCACTGATCTCTTTGTGGTGTTCTAGGTGGTGCTTTTGAGCATGATAAATTCATTGGCAGGGCCCCTTGGTTGAGTTCTGGTGTGTTTATAACAAGAGGAAATGAGGCAGGAAGAGTCACATGAATACAGACCAAAATAAAGACAAATTTATGGAGAGTCACTGTGTTGAAGATTGTAGCTCTGTTGTGCTGTAGTCTCAATAAAAGTTGGTCCCTGGACCTTCAGCTCGTGTCCAGATGGTGACCTATTTCATTAAAAATCATTTGATCTCAGGACCAGCAGGTGGCGTAATGGTTAGGTCACTGAACTCACAGATGGTGGAAAGCAGTTTAAGTCCTGGACCTGGCAACTTGAAACTCATGCCAGGCATGTATGTGTGCATGTCCAAAATCCTGAGAGGTGAATGAAGGAGAAGGGACTGCAGCATGGCCGTCCTCCCACCCCCCCATAGAGGAGTTGATTTCTTGCTTTCTTTCTCTTCTGTGTCTCTCTGGCAAATGGATACACCCTATAGCAAAAATTTCTCTTAAAATAAATAAGTAAATAAGTAAGTAAGTAAATAAATAAATAAATAATAAACCAAACAACTCCCCCCTTTAATCATCTGATCGCAAGAATTCCTATTAGCAATGCAGTGACAGACTAAGACCTCTAGTCAAACATACATGGCAGGTAATCCCTGATATTGTGCAATAAGGACATAACAAAATCCACGTGATATTCTCTAAAATGTGTAACTTCAACCTATTTATGAGAAAATGCTGGACAACTCCAAACCTAGAGACAATTTACAAACCAACAGACCAGAATTTTCAAAGGTGGTGAAGGGAATGTAAGACAAGGAAAGAATGGGAAACTGTCACAGATTAGAAGAATATAAGAAGATAGAACAATTAAATGCAAGTTGAACTATAGAGCAGAAAAATGACCTTAAGAGGAAAAAATTTGGTGAGATTTTAATAATGTCTATAGATTATTAATAGTTTAATGTGAATTTTAATCATCTGTTTTTTTTTTTTTTTTGAGAGGTTTTTGCTATACGGCGTGTGCGCTCACCAGACAGACAGAGAGAGACAGAGAGACAGAAAGCGAGAAATCACCCCCCACGGGGGATGGCCACACCGCAATTCCTTCTCCTCTATTCTCCTCTCGGGATCTTGGGCACGCACACACACACACACGCCCAGAGTGAGTTTTAAGCCACCGGGTCCGGGATGCGAACTGCGGTCAACCATGTGGGAGTCCAGAGACACAGAATCATCTGGTTTTGATAATAGAATTATAGGTTTATAAATTGTTACCACTAAGGAAAGTTGATTATAAGATATACAAGAATTCCCTATACTATTTTGGCAGCATGTTTTTAAGGCTAATATTGGGTTGTCAAGAAAGTCGTGATACATTTTTGCATAGAAAAACTGAAAAATATGTCTTGACTTTCATGGGGACCTAATACTTCAACATACAAAGCCTAAAATGAAGAAAAATGGATAGAAACTCAGTATTCTGTGAGACAGCATCACTTGGTTTAATTGCCCAGCAGAAGAAAAGAGAAAGAATAGATCAAACACACACACACACACACAATCTGTGAAAAACTATGACTAAGAGTTCCCTAAATTGATTAGTCTACTAATCCAAAATGTCAAATAAAACTCTAGCAAGTGAAAAAATAAAGTCAAAGCTGAACTCCCATGTGATTCGTGTCTCAGACCTGATGACTTAAACTCACTCTGGGTGCCTGTGCATGCGTGCCCAAGATCCTGAAAAGAGAGGGGAGGAGAAGAGATTGTGGCATGGCCATCCCCAGGGGGATGATTTCTTGCTTTCTGTCTCTCTGTCTCTCTTTGTCTTTTTGGTGAGCACATGTACCCTGTAGAAAAAAAAAACCTCTCAAGAAAAAAAGTCAAAGAAATCTATGGATAGGTATACCACCATAGTTAACATGTTGAAAAACAGAACTTTCCAACAGAAGATGAATAATAGGAAATATAGGCTGAATAATTTTCCCAATTATTTTCTACCACTTGCCTTTAGGGTTATATGGGGAATATTACAAATTATCTGCTTGTAAAACAAATTTAGAAAGACTGATAAATTCTTTATGATAATTTTTGGCACAGATCCTCACGTTTATGCCAGTTTGAGTGTCCTTTTTAACCTCTCTTTAGCCACCTAAATGTTATTAAAAATACATAACAGGTACTGTATCTTGGCTACATATTTCTTACCATATTTGGGGGGGGGGACATCAAGAAATTCACAGGAAAGTAGAATTGAAATAATAATTTATTTTGCAGCAAAATAAATTTGGAATCTATAGATAATTTTTTTCCCGTGTAATGCATATTTTCCACGAACATTTTGAAGATATTCCTTCTTACTTTTCATTGTATCTTTTCTTTCTTTCTTTCTTTCTTTCTTTCTTTCTTTCTTTCTTTCTTTCTTTCTTTCTTTCTTTTTTTTTTCTGAGAGGTTTTTCTTTTTTTTTTTTTTCCCACTATAGGGCGTGTGCGCTCGCCAGACAGACAGAGAGAGACAGAGAGACAGAAAGCGAGAAATCACCCCCCAGAGGGGATGGTCACGCCGCAACCCCTTCTCCATTCTCCTCTCGGGATCTTGGGCACACTCGCACATGTGCCCGACGTGAGTTCTAAGCCACCGGGTCCGGGACGTGAACTGCGGTCGACTATGTGGGAGTCCAGTGACATAGCCATTATGCTAACTGCTGGTTCCCTTTCTTTTTTTTTGTCACCAAGAATTCTTGTGTTTTTCTTTTGCTTAGCTTGGATATTTATAATTAGATAACTCCTGATGTGTGAAATAAAACTTTGTCCAAATCACAGTGCTCATATTTTTTTTTGCATGAGTCTTTTCTTTGAATTTTCTCATTGCTCTGTGTACCTGTATTATTTGATCTAATAATTTGCATAGTTTCGATTTGTTTACTTATATCTATGTCTGCTCTATTAGCATTTTTTTTCTTTCTGAAGTTATTTAAATATTGAGAATGAATAAAGCGACAGAAACAGAAGTTCCAACGATGGCAGGTAATTGTGCACCTACCTGGGTTTAATTACGATAAGCTATACTGCGTTATGGTTTAACTGAACTTTTTAAGAATTGTCACTAATTCATCTACTATCCATTCCTTCTCCCTTTATAAAGTATTAATATACTCAATAAACCTAAAGTCATTAAAATTTCTGACTTAAAAAAACATATTTGTCAATTTGTCTCTCAATGTTTTCTGATCTCCTTGATTCTACAGTGATTTATCTGTCTCTTTGAGTTTCCTCCTGCTTTTTCCCAAAGTTGTTTTTGCCCATTTCTGGTCTATAATTAACATTAATTTTGTATTGTTTTTAATATTTATTATATTCTTCCTGAGATTTCATCAAACGTTTCTTGAGCCTTCAGTCCCTTTCCATAATGTGAAAAGTCGATAAATTGCCTACAGGCAAGCAAAATTCCCATTATCCTCGAAATACACAGAAAACAGTTCTGACAACTATTAAGGAGAACAGTGTGTGATTCAGCATTCTCTGGCAGGTGCATGATCAACTAAAGTAGGATATCATGCTTTTCCTTGAGTTGCATTGTGACTGCATATCAAAGCTGAACAATTATATTTAAATAGAAAGGTTTAACTATTTAAATCTACTGATGCAATATGAAAGGGAACAACATCAGAACTACTCCATGAGTAGTGTGGGAACTGCTGCCATTTCCTTACTGGTCTGCAGGAAATGTGTCTCAGTCATTAGCTCTCTTTCCTGCGGAGATGTGGTGGCAGACTTCAGGAAAATGCAAATGTGAGCTACAACCACCTCTTCAGATTTGACAAGAGGAAAATCCACACTATATGACTCTGGACTTCTGCCATGAGCAATCTTGTATAAATAACTCTGAACTTACGATAGATGGGCACATTGAAATTCCAATGAGGGCTTGAGAGCTCCATGGTTCATTTAAGCACCCCAAAAGAAAGCCCTTTAGCAGAGCTCCCAGTCCTCTAACACAGATGATTCTTAGGGCCACTGCCTGTCGACATCCAATTTAGCCCTACAGTAACTGCTTATTCTGTTTTAGGAGTATGTGGATTAAACGACAATTTAAAGGTAACCAATAATAAATGGATTGTTAATAACAAAATAGTTTTCTCAAAAAATTCTTAATTAGGCAAAAATTCTGGAATACAAAGGTGTCAAAATAAGATTTCCTGGGGGACCAGCGCTGGACTCCCATGTAGTCGACTGCGGTTTGAGTCCTGGATCCGGTGACTTAAACTCATGCTGGGTGTGTGTGCACGCATGCCCAAGATCCCGAGAGGAGAACAGAGGAGAAGGGATTGCGGCGTGGCCATCCTCCCTGGAGATGATTTCTCACTTTCTAGCTCTCTGTCTCTCTCTGTCTTTCTGGTGAGTGCCCTATAGTAAAAACTTCTCCAAAAACAAAGAAATAACATTTCCTTGATTCAAATGTGGTATATCTGCTAGCAATTTCAAATGTGTGTTAAAGACAAAAAAGGAAAACAAATGTTTGCCTCTAATAAGAATTATAGGTAAGGTGGCCTTATAATTCATTGTTCAAACCAGAACACTTTTGCAACTGAGGAGAATTATTTTCAAATAACTCATAGATAGAATTGTCCTGAGTAAATCAAGACAGAGGATCATCATGAGTTTTGGAAGATGTAATCTTTCTGAGTTCTTTTTGAAAGTAACAAATGTTGCTCACAATAGTAATCTATATAAGCCTTTTTTCTAATCTCTCCGTGAACTATTTGTCTGGACATAGAATGTTTCCTCCACATTAGGCTTCCCTCCATCCTCTCCCTTAGGGAGAGGCCCCTGGCTAAGGCTGAACCTCTGAAGAATGCAAACCTACCAGGAAGGAGTCAGGAGACGCAGTCAGTAGAGCAGAGCTGATTTGTATTATAGACATTTAGTCCCGTTTTTTTTTTTTTTTCTTTATTTTATTTTTGTTGTTGGTTTGCTAAAAGACACATCTACTTGTTGGAGAGAGAAAGACAGAGAAGGAAAGTGGAAAAGCATTCCCTAGCATCAATCACCATACTGCAGGTCCCTCTCCTCTATTTCTCCTTTTGGGATTTTGAGCATGTATGCACATGCACCTGGCACGTTTTTAAAGCCTCAAGGTCTGGACTGGAAAGGTGTCTTTGGCCAGGTGGGATATAGCCTCCTTAACCACCACACCACTGGGTTGCCTCTGATTTACTCTTCAAACAATGTAATTATTTACCAAAGTTTACCTTGACCTGAATGATATAAATCCTGCTCTTCTGTACTGGGTGTGCACTAGTCAAAATCAGTGCTGCCTATAAGTTCAATAAACCAATGTCTTCCCCAGCCGGACCTCTGGGTGACTTCTATGGAAGGGGTAAACAAACATCTCACACAAGCTTTCTCAAATTTGGGGTTATTGCAGTACATTCACAAATAAATCAGAGTGGGTTAAGAAAAAAGCAAACTCATGTTATTTGTTGTGATTCAACCTTATGAGGTTGTCTGGAATACTTCTCATATTCTGTGGCTTTTGAGAGTCATTTGGCCATTATGTCTTGGTTTTCATAGTTGACTATTTAGATAATCCAAGTAATGAGGACAAAGATCATATTCAATAACAAATCATATTGGGACCAGCAGATGGCATAATGACTATATCGCTGGACTCCTGCAGTCCAAGTCGCAGACTGCAGTTCAAGTTCCAAACCTGGTGACTTAAAACTCACTTCAGGTGTCTGTGCATGCATGCCCAGGACCCTGAGAGAAGAATGGGGAAGAAGGGATTGTGCCATGGCCATCCCCCTGAGGGATGATTTATCTCTTTCTGTCTATCTGTCTCTCTGGCAGGTGAACATGCCCTATAGCAAAAACTCTCTCTCTCAAAAAAAAATTGCAAATCATCTCATGTTTATGAAATTAACAAGATATTTTTCTTCAGTAAAATATTTTATAGTAACTTTTCTTGTTTTTTTTTTTAATGTTAAATTAATTTCATCTCCTTAGTGATTATTGCATAGTTAACATTCCATAGTGTTACTCTGGAATTTTTTTAACTTAACATCATATATGTATTTAATTTTGGTTCTTTACACTAACTATGAGTACATTTGGAGTTTCATATTTCACTGGAAAAATCAAGCTGGCTACCTTATATTTGAATAAGTCACATTATTCTTTTGATACAGTGATGCATAGCATTCATTTAGCATTCAATGTCACCTCCTGGAGTCTTTGCTCAGGTAGTCTTCTTGCTTTTGAGATTGGAGACAAAATAACCTTTCTCAGAGCTCTTATCCAAGTCAGCCTTTATCATAACACCCAAAATTACTTGAAATGTTTGACCATTGAAATTCAGATTTATTGAAATTTGACTTCGAATTCTATGTGGAAAAAAGAAAAAAGACTGTTTTTGTTCCAAGACTAGAGGAAGAGAACTTAATTACATGGATCATTATTATTACTGTTTTTAATAAGCAGATGGAATCCCTGAGTCTCCCATAATTCCATATATTATCAGGACTTACATTGCATAACGATTGATAGTCTAGCCCATTATGATTCTATTGGTTAACTCATTGAATGGTAGTTTTTCTAGATCTAATTATAAAGCTATGCACTGACTCTCAGTTTCACCATTGATTCTAGGGACATAATTCACAAGGAAAGCTCTTTACCTTCTCATTTTAAAAAACTGAAAATGTTTGCTTGCTTGCCAATAATAGTATTTTAAGGTCAGATCTTTATTTATCTTATACTTGTATAATTTTATGTTATATGCTGTGTAGTTGTTGTTCACAAGCTGCCCCTTATGCCTTATCCATGCCTGATAATGTTTTTCAAGCTATGACATTGTTCCCAATATCTTCTTTCTCCCCAGATCAATGTAATTATGAGAAAAATAAGTTACTTCCCAAATAATTTTAGATAGAAAACTGCCACATTGTGAAGAATTCACCATTTCTTGTTCTAAATATGAAATGACTAACTTCTTGTTGTTGTTGACCTCTTTTACTATTTTGTGATTTCTATAAAAATCTCTCTTGCAATGTAAAGTTCTAAGAACTAAAAAAACATTTTTCTTTTTCTTTTTTGTTAAACGGTTCAGTTACCCATCAAAGAGAGATAGAGACTGAAAGACAGAGGGAAGGTAAGAAATCCCCTTTCTGGAGGAATGGCCATGACACAACTTCTTCTCCATTCTCCTCTCAGGATTTTGGGCATGCAGGCACACACACTTGGTGTGATTTTTAAAGCCGCCATGTCCAGGATTCAAACCACTGAGTTAGCGATGTGAGATGCAGCCTACTTAATCTACATCACCTGTTAACTCACCCAAAAAGCATTTTTGACTTGCTTTGAACAATGCAAATGCAGTACCATGTACAATCTTGATGATGCAGAACTTTTTTGGTCCATAAAAATAACTGCTCTCCAAAGACTTTTCTATCCCCAAGTAGATTAGAAAAACCATCAGGTTTTTGTTTGTTTTAGTTGCTTGACATAGTTACAATGGCTCTTTAATGAATAAATACTTTCAAAAATTCAAAATGTATCTTGTTATTACTGTTTGTATTTAAAGACAGACTGCAGCTATGTTGTGACCCTCCGGCCTCAGTCTCCCAGCTGGGACTACACGGAATGTTAGCGCACTGGACCTTTTGTAGATAGGGTCTTGCTATTGTCCAGGCCAGCTGTGGCTTCTGATCCTGCTGCCTCAGCCTCCAATTCGCTGGTATTACTGGCACACATCACCACAGCCATCTTTGGGTCAGACCTGACACCGAAAGGGGGCTCACAGACGATCCCCGCTTGCAGAGCGAAGCATCTTAGCAGCAGCGTGGGCCGCCATGGCTGAAGCAATGTTTCTTTCTACTGAACAAATCATCTTATAGATTGGCTGTACTATTTTCCCCATAGTTTTTAAATTAAGCTTACCCTGAAAAAATGCTGAACTGGTTTCATCACCAAGTTGAGACGCTTTACTGCATGAAGTCATGGTACAACTCCATGTTGGGAGGTGCCTCCAAAGCAGAAGCCGGCTCATTCTTCTGAAGCTGATTGCATTTTAGCCAGCAAAAGTGAACTGGTGACTTCGGTGACCTCAAAGACTGCAATGAGAACAGCGTCTGTCTAATGTCCCCATCGAATTATGTCAAAAAATGTTTTACTTCTCCGATGAGAAGAGGTTTCAGCTCGACACATCCTTTATGCATGTACTGCGCTCCCATGGAAGCTTGGAAGTAGTTGTGCTGTGCTTCTGCAGTGCCAGGTGGTTCACGTGGTGCTAGAATGGAATGAATGATGTGCAGGCACCTCTTCAGAAGACTGTGTTTATGGAGAGCTCTCTGCCTACGTGTGATTTTTCACTTCCTGGCTCACACTTCTAAATGCAAATCCAATACTAAGGGACACTGTGTACTTATGACACACCGGAGATCTGTTAATTCTGTGGACGAGGATTAAGCTTCTTCATCCATTCATCTTTTTAATGAGGAAAAATGATACAATGCAAAAAAATGAGGGAGTAATTTAATTAAATTCATTTGTAGATGGTTTAATTCAATCTTTTAAATGAAATTCTAATACCTATTTTATTTCGGTTTCATCTCTTCCCGTCTGAAATGGTATCTAGAATAAATTTTATTTAATGAATGAAAGCAGATGAATTTCTTCATTTGCCGGCTGGCTCATAATAACCAAGGGATGGACTAAAAGTGACGTACTAATGATGCTAAGGCCAATTAGAGAACCACCTTCTTAGAAATACAGGAATTAAAATGCAGTGCCTGCCTTCCTTCACTTTAACCTACATTCTTGGAAGTATGAAAATCTTAATTTGGTAATTAAGTAGAATTCCATTAGGCAGAGTAGGGGGAATTTAAAATGCAAATGAATTATACTGATTCGAATAACTACAATGGTAAAGTTTCATTTACAGTCTATTTTTTTTCCTTTTGTACATGTATCTATATGTGTGTGTGTGGTATTATCATTATTTTTTCACTCTGATTTCATCCTGCCTTGGCATTCCAAGTTGAGACTGCACTTAGCTTTTCTTAGGGTGAGATGAGAAGGAACCTGGGTGTCCCATGTGGTCTCAGCCTGCCAATCTACATCACCTGCCAATCAATCTACTGGACGCTCCACTGTCCAGTGTATGCTACTGAAGTTGGGCCAGTATTCTTTTCTTTCTTTCTTTTATTTAATTGCCCGAGGGTTCATGTGTTCAGAAGAGAGGAAAGCAAGCTCTACTCCATTGAGTGTGATATTCCCTTTCCTCAGTTTCTCCTTTGCATCAAGATTTTGGGCACACATGCATATATGCCCAGCATGTTTTTCAAGCTGCCAGGGCCATGATTTGAAACTTAGTTGGCCGTGCGGAATCCAGCAGCCAATGCACAGCACTTAAACACTGCTATGGGGCCAGGATGCCAATATTCTTTTCTCAAAGAAATGATTCCACTCTGTATGTGGCAAAACAGACCTTATGCACTTTGTATTTATGCCATTGCAATGGTCTGAAAGTTTGTTTCATCCCTTCAAATTCATATGTTGAAATCCTAACCCCCGAAGTGATGGTCTTAGGAGGTGAGGCCTTTGGGACATGATTAGGTCATGAGGATGGAGCCCTCATCAATGGGGCTTATAAGAGTCCCAAGAAACCCTTCATCTCTGTCACAACTTGAGGTTAGAGTGAGAAGATAGTTAGCACTGAGCAAGTGGGCCCTCACAAGACACTGGATCTGTGGGTGCACTAACCTCAGACTTTACTAACTCCATAACAGAGATAAATACATTCCTACAGTTTACCAGCCATTCAGTCTATGATATTTTGCTGTAGCAGTCTGAATAGATTAAGACAGTTATTTCTTTCTTTTACTTCTTTTTCATTGCCAGAATGTGTGTGCACTCACCCGATAGAGAGAGAGATAGAGATCCTTAATGGGATGCAGTCAGACCACAATACTTTTTCCTCCATTTCTCCATCCCATCAAGATTTGGGCATGCATGCATGTGAGACCAGGGTATTTTCAAGTGACTAGATCTGGAATCGAACCGCAGACAGATCTGTGGAATCTAGCTCCCTCCCCACAGTATTTAATAGCTGTACTGCAGAGGCAACCCAACATTGTTTTTTCTTGAATTTAAGGGAAAGTTTCAGTGCAATTTTTTCTTATAGTGCCAAAGGATATCTGCACTTCCCAGACACATACACACACACACACACACACACACACAGAGAGAGAGAGAGAGAGAGAGAGAGAGAGAGAGAAGACACAGAGAGAGAGAGAAAGAAAGAGAGAGAGAGAAAGCCCTCCCCACCCCAACCCCAGTAGGGTATATTCACATCACAGTCCTTTTTTCTCCATTTATTCACTTCTTCAGGATTTTGGACATGCATGCAAATTTGCCTGGTGTGTTTTTCAAGCTAATTCAAACTATTACAGCCACATGGGATCCAACTTGCTATCTATAGGGCTTAACCTATGCACTGTGGGGCCAGTCCAAGAGCAGAACTTGACTATTTGTTTTGCTGAAAAAAAAAATGTGACATTGCTTATTTAATGACAGAGCTAATATTCAAAACAGAAATGAGTCCTGCTTTTTAAAATTTAAGTTTACCCACTTATTTCTTTCATGAGCAAGAGGGACAGAAAGACAGAGAGGAAGCACCCTCAACAGATTCCTGATTCCATGGCCCACTCAGCCTTTAGCCAACTCTGATTAAGGGTGTGTGTGCCCAGTGCACTCAAGGAGATCTCTGGACTTGAACTGGGAGTCTTCCCATGTGGGATTACCTCACAAAGCATTGTATTTTATTGCTATTTTTTGACTGTCTGTAGTTCCAGGTTCTCTAGGGAATGGGAACCCATAACCACTCTGTTTTAAAATGCCCTATTATGTTACCTTGTGAAAACAATTTTAATTTGCCTTAATTATGAAAGGTTAAGGATAAACCCCTGGAATAGTTTAGTAAATTTCCTTACTAGCTATTAATGGTGAAAATAACAAGAACAACTCTTTAAAATAAAGAGTTTACATATGAATGGACTAATGATATAGCATTCTTTATAATCCAAAAAATTATAATCCAAATTAAATAATAATCTTCTTGCTGTTCCTGTTTTTATGTTTTTAACAAAATTGATAACGGTTCAGAAACATGGCGAAATGGTATTGGAACTCATGCATGAATAAACTTGGCTGGTTTTCAGAAATTTTCCCTAGTATTTAGAATTTATAAAGGATTATCTTAATTCAGTTGAACAAACATTGTTTTGTGAATGACTAGAAGACTTGTATGATACAAAATTTCAGCTTCCCAAGTTTCCACTCAACATGCAATTAATAAATGTTGCAGTAGCTATCTTAGTTTTACTGAATGCAAATGATCTGTAAGAAAATAACTATACAAAAATTTATTTGATGCTAGATTGTATAGACCATGTCTATGAATGCAGACAGAATAATCTGAATTTTATTTAGTAGGGATTTGGGAATTTTAGAATGAGTTTTAGCAGTTTGAAGCACTGTAGAATATCTCATTGCAGTGCTAAGTGTATAAGCAATAGGCCAGTCCTGAGGGCATTGCAATTGCAAAGTATGGGAGGTAAGCGTGAGAGGTGGTGAAAGAGCTCTGGGACTAAAGGAGAATGGATATGGAAAAATGCAAAAAAAAAAAGTCAATAAAAATGTATTGCTGGCTCTGAAGAGTATATTTGCTATTAATAGTTCAAGATAGAGTTATATTGCTTTTTTGGAGCTTCAACTCTCAAACCACAGCAAAGGCTTCACTGATAATCCTTTATTTGCTATTTTATTCAATAGTGTGTAAGTGCTTAATTAAATATATAAAAATATATAGAATATTTAATATATATTAAAAATGAAATAAATAACATTGGACATTAATCCAATACAGAATTATACAACGTATACTAATATATTCCTAGTCATGCTATTTTTTAATTTAATTATTTAATTTGCTTTTGTATGGCTAACATGAAAAATGTTGTTTTGCTTTTGTTTTTCTTTTAAATTTGCCAGAGATCATGTGGACTTCCCAGAAAAGACATAGAACGTGAGAGGGAAAAAAACTGCAATCCTTTTCTCTCTATCACCCTTTTTGGGAGGATTTTGGGCATGTACTTATGCCCACTGACCAGGTTCAGGACTAAAATTTCACAACTGGTCATGTGGGATCTAGCTGCCTTAACCACCAGGCCATGGGTTGGCCCTATAGTCTGCCTTTGACATTTTTTGTTTTAGGATTGTACTGAGATAATAATGTTTCTTTTATTCCAGTTTCATTTTTAATAATTTGATATGTAATTTACTGAATACTTTCCTATAGTAAAATACTTAGATTGCTTTTTTTTTTTTGCATTCTGATGAAATCACTATTAATAGAATTCTTGTGAACCTTTCTAAATTTCTTCTTGGTATTGAGTTCTAAAATGCAGCATTGAATTAGAAAATTTACATTCCCATTAGATATGTTGAAATGCACCACATTTAACATTTAATGCAACCTCAGTTTAAACATTGCTTTCATTTTGGAAGATGTTTGCCTGTTGACTGATTATAAATAGTGTTGCAGGGGGCCAGTTGGTGGAGCAGTGGTAAAATGCAACTCACATGGGAAGGTTCTGAGTTCGATTCTGGAGACCTCCCTGAAAACACTGGGCATATGTGTGTCCATGATCCAAGCCTGGCTGAATCATGGTGGTGGATCATGAGGGTGGATCGTGATGTTGAGACCCTGTTGGAGGTTCTGTCTCTCTCTCTTGCCCATGAAGAAATAGGTAAACTTAACTTAATTGTATTGGAGTACTTTATTATTTTATTTCTTTCAATATTGGATTGACATTTGTAGATGTTTATTAGTAATTAATATAAATGGCTTGAAATTTCTGTATAATGACCTTTTCCTACTTTCTAATTTAGTTCTATGAGTTACTTATATAAATAATATGGATCAATTTTCAGTGATATTTTGAATAATATTTGCAACTTTATGTCTAACTAATCTCTTACACAAACACCATGCTTCAAAAAAGTCTTTTTTCTATGATTTAATAATTTTTATAGGTTCTTATCTTGTTTTACAATTTTCTTTTAAGAAAAATTTAATATGTCATTATTTAGAATTTATTTTGTTTTGGTTAAAAGGAAAGTAAATTCATTTCGTAAAAAATAATCCTGGGCCAGAACTCAGTATATGGTTATGTGGTTGAAGTCCTGGGCCCAGTGGCTTGAGGAACACACGGGGCACTTGCGTGTGCATACCTAAAATCTCAAAAGACGAGAGAGTTGGAAGAGATAAGATTTTGGAATGACCATACCCATGGGGGTAGATTTCTCTCTCTCTCTCTCTAGCAAGTACAAGTGCCCTCTAGCCTATCAAAACAAACAAACAAAAAACAAAACAAAACAAAAACTCAAAATGATTTTTTTCAGTTTAGGTTATTAATCTGTTTCATATTTAATCTAAGACTATTACTTAACAGCCTTTATTAAATTAAAATATAACTCTTCTAAAAGTTTGCTTCAAGGTTCTACTTTAGGTATAAACATCTCTTACTGTTTCTTGCAGTCTCCACTTTAACCATCAATACACAACAATCCACTCTTCTCTACATGCTCCGGATATACAACAACTACTCAAACATTTAATTATGAACCACATTGGTAAATATGGAACTGTAATTACTAGTATTTATGACTGGTAGATATGTTGTGTACTTTCTCTATAGGTGTGGACCATTCTGTTTTTCTAATTGATGCATTCTTTATAAACTTTCATGTTAAACAATTGTATTATTTATCTAATATTGACTTGTGGAAGATCTAAATAGTTTGAATACTAGTTCTGTAAGTTATTTTCTTTACAAGTATTATTTCCCAGTCTGTGGATGAAATTTACATATTTTGTCATACATTTTTGAGTGGAGACATTTTGTTTGTTTTCTGAGAGGTTTTTGCTATAGGGTGCATGTGCTCACCAGAAAGATGGAGAGAGACAGAGACAGAAAGTGAGAACTCATCCCCCAGAGGGGATGGCCATGCCACAATCCCTTCTCCTCCATTCTCCTCTCGGGATCTTAGGCACACACGCACATGGGCCCAGTGTGAGTTTAAGCCACCGGGTCTGGGACTTGAACCACAGTCGGCTATATGGTAGTCCAGCAACATAGCCATTACGCTAACTGTTGGTCCCAATGTGTGGCAACATTTAAATGTGTTCAAATGTCAAAATTTTATGTTATTATTTATGGTTCTTTGTATTTTGTCTAAGAAATTGTCCCACTCTTTAAGACATTAAATATCTGTACTTATACTTTATTTCAATACTTGAAACTTTTTGTTCTACTTTCAGATACATAATCCACAAAACAGTAATAGTGTATATAGTATGAAGCAGGAGTATTAGATCATTTATGTTGGTATTCAACTATCACTTTTGTATTGGTGTTCTCTGTTCCTCTGATTTGATATGTGTTTACCACTACTCTGTCCCAAACTGGTCTGTGCTTAACCGATGCTGCTGGGGTTAGGGTTCTTCAGAATAAAGTTCTGAATCTTCTTTATCGGGAGTGTACTTTAGATTATGCTGTTAGAATGCCCTGGGCATAATCAAATGGGGGGAGAAAGAGAGAAGATGATTGCTCTTTGCAGTTGCTGGCAGTCATGGGCAGCTGCTGTCAATGCTAGTTTAGGGGATCAAACAGGAATCTAATACCAAAATACTTCAAGACAACATTCAATTGACCTTACTTCATTCTTATTCATCTATCCTGAATGTGATGACATCTGTTAAAAAACCTGATGCGAGCTACTATAATCTCTTGCCTAATCAACTGAAATAGCTTTGTAATTGGTTTGACTTATAAAATTCCTGTCCTACTATATAGTCCAATATCCATGTGTGGACTAAAGTTAGTTTAAAAGTGGGTAATAGAACCAGGAAATTCACAGCTTAAAATCCTCCATTCATGTTCTATTAAAATTAGATTAGTCCATATTTATGGTTATACTTTTTATGGCCCTGTACAATCTGAACACAGCTTCAAAAATTTTTATTTTTCCAAAAAAAAAGTAAATTCTTTTTTTAACTGGATGAAAGTTCATGTTAGTGATTAATGGAGCTGGATTTCACATGGCCAACTGGGGTTTGAATACCAGCTGGTGGGTGGCTATGTAGGAAGTGACTTGAAAAACACACTGGAGGCCAGTCTGTGTGGTGATAGTTAAGGTATCTGAATCTCACATGACCAATTGCATGGTTCAAGTCCTAGACCCAGCTAGACCCTCATGCACACATGCTCAGAATCCCAAAAGAAGAGAGAAATGGATAAGGGATTGTGGTATGACCATGATTTCCCTTGGGGAGTGCTTTTCCACTTTCTCATTCTTTCTCTCTCTCTCTCTCTGTCTCTCCAGTGAGTACGCATACCTTCTGGCAAAGTAAAAGCAAGATAAGAAAAACACACTGTGTGTGTGTGTGCGTGCATGCACACACACATGACCAAAATTACAGCAGGATGGAGGATTGGGGGAAAAGGATCTCTGTCTCTCTCTGGTGCACGTAGAAGCCTCCCAGCAATTAAAAAAAAAAATTAAAATTTACCATTTTAAACCCTTAAAGTGTACAATTGAGGGTTTTTTTTTGTTTTAATATAGTCATAATATTGTGTAATTATTACCAACAATTCCAGAACATTTTTATCACACCAGAAAGAATTCCTAGACCCATTGCATTGTTAATTCACTTGGTTCTTTACATGCTCAAAAATAAAATAAAACACTAATCTAAGCTAAGACTACCATTGGGAAACAACTAATAATATGCTCTTTTTTTCCCCATAAAATAAGGATGATCATGAGTTATCTAGTATTTGGATAGAAAAATCACACACTTTACATGAGAACGTATAGTACAGTGAATATTATAATAGTACACAATATCTCAACATAACAAAATTTGGACGGTGTTTAACAGGATTAAAGAGACATTGTTATGGGGTCTATCTCTGACAATGGAGAAACTCACTCTGAACCTGAAACATAAATTGGGATTTATAATTTAATGGGATATAATTATATTATTAAATGAAATTATTAAACAGAATCAAAGGTCTCCTACTGCCTTGGGACTCTCAGCAAACAGGCAGAATGAGTCACGTTCTTTTTAAAATTGCTGTGGGTCCAGCAGCAGTACCATGAACAGGGGGACCCAGCTGCTGGAAGGCTGGGCCACACACACGGTAGACCTGGGTCCAGACATGGACCTGGCTTATCCTTGGCAGCCTGAGAGTCATCATTCACACCCGTGGCCCCAGTTAATTGGGAGGTTGGGGCAGGAAGTATTGTGATATGAGGAGAACCAGTCTAAAAATACCTGTTTCATTCTCTAGTGTGCTCTTATTCATATAAACAAAAATGTTACATAAATATAAAACTTACTTTAACAGACAGCTAAACTTCAGAACTTAGTCTAAGGTGTTTTACACTTTATATATTTTTTAATCTATTGGAGAAATGAAATCTTTGTTCTTATACTCCAGACAGAACTTTATTATTAAAATGTGCGTCCGAGCAATGACAGAAATATAATTTTGTAGAGGGCAGCCATTAACATGATGACCTTTAGACACATACAGAATACACATACACACTCCATGAGCAGTTCATTTGCAAAGTTATAAATGTCATTAACATGAGAATACACTAGCTGCCTGTGTCCAAAACTGCAGAGAAGTATCAGTTTAAAGATGGTCCTATGGGTTAATCAGAATTTGCCCAAAAAGATTAGAAAAACTTACATAGAACTATATGGCCCCAGGTGTCTGTGCATCATTAGCTGATTAACATCTAAAAACGACTAGATTTGCATTCCACTTCCCCTTCACCCATTTTCTGTCTTTTATTTTATTTTTTAATAGTTATTTAATTTTATTTATTCATTGATTTATTTTAATTTGGCCAGACAGAGACAAAGAGAGAGAGGAAAAGAGAAAGCAATCCACCAGGTCCAGGACTCAAACTGTGACCAGCAATGTGGGAGTGTCCAGCACCTTAACCACCACACCAGCTGCTGGTTCCATTTTATTCTCTCTAAAAGAATAAACCTGGGATGGTTGAGGGCCATGGCTATCTCCATCAGAGAAGTCTGGATCACCCAACCCCTGCTTTTCTTTACTTGTGTATTTTGAGTGTTTATTTTTATATTTATTTTCTAGTCTAAGGCCACCCCCCAACTCAGGCATGCATTCATTTAGCCATATGGGACATGGCATAATTTGGGTACAAACAAGAAAAATAAAACAGAGGAAAACATGTTATTTTGTCAAAAGAATAGCATTATTTATTGCAAAATTTTAATAGAATCTATTAATAGGGAAATAAGCAAAAATAAATTCATGTCAAATAATATTATAAACATAAATAGTTAAGAAATTAAGGAGAAAAAATAGGACACAGAAATGAATTATTGTCTGTTGATCTGTTGATGATAACATGTATAGTATACTCAACTGGACTGGTGTGAAGAATATTCATGTTGAGTAAATTCACTTTCCAAGCTAAGTGATGTATAGTGATTAAAAAATAAGTAGTTAATATAAAGTTTCCTAGGACAGTGGGTGGAGTGGATTAAAGCATATGGATCCTTCATGACAATTGTGTGGTTCGAGTCCTGGACCTGGTGGCCTGGAAAACATGTCAGAGGTTGTGTGTGCATGCTCAAAATTTCAAGAGGAGACTAGAGAAGGGACTGAAGCATAGCTATCCTCCTGGGGAGTGCTTTCTTATTATTTCTCTCACTCTCTTTCTCTGTCTCTCTTTGGCAAGTTTACATAACCCTATGGCATATTAAAGAGCAATAATAATAAATGCTCCCAATTATGTGTATCAGAATAAAGTATCTTCAAGAATATTGAGTAAAAGTATAATGTTGTATGATGTTACATCTAGCACGGCACCATTTATGTAAACTTGGAAACACAAAAAATGCCTTCACAAAAATTGGACAGTGTGTGTACATGTAAAGACACAGATGAGACAGATATGCAGGGATTCAAGACAATGACTACCCATGGGCAAGAAGAGAGATGGGACTGAGGAGTGACATAGAGTTTAATTTCATACTGTAGCCACAAGATATATAACAGATATCCTAAGGTGCAACTTGTCTTAAATGGGTCTGTATGTGTTGGCTATACTAATCTGTGGGAATTTTATCCTTTAAAATAAATACAGAAAGATATTTTAAAGAAGACTCATTCTCATCTAAGGGCATTAGGTTTTCCAGAGGAAATTAATCAATTACATGGCACATTTTTATACTTAAGAAAAGAAGAGGTAATTCCTCATACTTGTGAATAATAAGTTAAAGAAAACAATTAGAAAAGATTCCAAGAGCAAATTTCATGCTTGAAAAGTTCAAATGAATTAAAATACATTAACTCATAAAATATTCTCTTTTATTTTTCTAATTTCTAGACTTAACCAATGATTTATAAGAAAATGCTCAACTTTTACAAGCCAAACAACTTCCACCTATCAAGTTAAATTCTTTTTTTTTTTTTTGAGATATTTTTGCTATAGGGAGTGTGCGCTCGCCAGAAAGACAGAGAGAGACAGAGAGACAGAAAGCGAGAAATCACCCCCAGGGGGGGATGGCCACGCCGCAATCCCTTCTCCTCCGTTCTCCTCTTGGGATCTTGGGCATGTACACACATGCGCCCGGCGTGTTTTAAGCCCCCAGGTCCCAGATGCGAACTGCGGTCGACCACATGGGAGTCCAGCGACATAGCCATTACGCTAACTGCTGGTCCCTCAAGTTAAATTCTGAGTAGTTTACTTAATTTAAAAATAATCATAACAAATCCTGTTAAGTTGCTAATCTACAGAGATACATTAGAATCTTATACTACTTCCTAATTGGCACATGCATTTTTCCATGGTCTCTACACTATACTTTCTCAATTATAGAAGTATCGAAATAACATAAAACTCTGGAGATGAAGAGAAATTCATTATACTAATATTCATTTAAAATTTTATAATTTTTGTGTGCAGTATAAAGCTTGGATTCCAAATAAGGAAAAAATCATGTATAGGTGAAAATGAAAAGTCTTATTATTTATGTATATTGAACACATTTTGTAAAAAACCATCAATGACAAAAGGTTTTAAGTATTTATTTATTTATGTAGACATTAATACACCCATTGTCATATGTAAGATACGTATTTATCTTAAACATTTTAACTTGGGACAATACCACTGACCAAGCTGTTTTCAAAAGCTCATTATCTTGAGGCCAGCAGGTGGAATGGAGGTATAGCTGGCTGGATCCCATGAAGCATGACTCTGTGATTTGAGTCCCCAAACTGGTGGCTTGAAAATCATGTTTTGGAGGGATGCCAGCAGGTAGCATGATGGTTAAGGAGTTGGGCTCCCATAGAGTTGAGAGGGGGGTTCAAGTTCTGGACCTGGCAGCTTGCTTTCTCAGTTTCCTTGTCTATCTCTGTCTCTCTCTGATGAGCATCTGTGCTCTATAGCAAATTAGAAAATAAAGACAATAATAAATAAGTAAATTAATACATTAAATAAATAATTCATCTGAAAAATAGAAAATCACTCTGAGTACATGTGTTTGAGCAAAATCCAGAGAGAAGAATGGAGAAAGGATGGTGGTGTGACCATCCCCCAGGGAGTGATTTCTCATGCCTGTCTTTCTGTCTCTGTATTTATCTGTTTGAATGCACATGCCCTATAGCTAAAGAAAAAAAAAAAGAAAGTTAATTCTTAATCATATCCCACTACTGAATACACAGTCAACAGAAAGAAAATCAGTACATTGGAAAGATCTCTGTATTTCCATGTGCATTGCAGCAAGCCAAAGCATAGGTTCAAATAAATGCTTATCAGTGGGTACCTGGGTAAAGAAAATGTGGCATGTATAACAACAGGAAATACTACCAGAAAAGAAAAAAATGTTTCATGTCTAGCAATGTATATTTTTCTGGAGGACACTGTATTAAGTGTAATAGGACAGATAAAGAAAGATAAATACCTTATCAGCTTGCTTATATATGATAGCTGGAGCAGTTGAACTCAGAGGTAGAGAGAATGATGGTTACTAGGGGCTAGGGAGATCTTGGTCATAGATTACAACATTTCAGTTAGCTAGGAGAAAAAAAAAATCTTAACATGATTTTGCATTAGTAGCACAACAATTAGTAGGAGAAAAACAGGAGTAAAAGTACCGTTGTTCTGGCTTCTGAATGTGCCACTCACAAACATACTCTGCTTCTCTCAATTTATCTTTTCTTTTTTTTTGGGAGAGGATTTTGCTATAGGACGCATGCGCTTGCCAGACGGACAGAGAGAGACAGAGAGATAGAAAGCGACAAATCACCCCCCAGGAGGGGATGGCCACGCTGCAATCTCTTTTCCTCCATTCTCCTCTCGGGATTTTGGGCACGCATGCACACGTGCCCGGCGTGAGTTTTAAGCCGGGACTCGAACCGCGGTCAACTACATGAGAGTCCAGCGACATAGCCATTATGCTAACTGCTGGTCCCCTCTCAGTTTATCTTGAAGCAAGACTTGCAAGCAAGTGACCACTTAATTGACCTAACTAATACATACAAATAATATCATTTCTAATTGACCTCACTTATATATACAAATACTACCATTTCTTCTCTGAAATAATAAAATAAGAAGGAATTGTTTTACAGAATAGTTCATTTTAGATGTTTGAAAGATTGTAACATATTTTTTGGTAAGTGAAATAGGCTTCCATCTAAATACTTCAAATACAGAATGGCATTAGAAGTTGACTGTTGCCAACATAGAATAAAAACTCAGGTTTGTGAACTAAGAATTTGAGGTATTGCCCTTCAATGCTTGTTCTGCACATGTCAACTGCCTGCAGTGTAACTAAGACTATATCTTTCCTCTGAGAGAAGAGGTTAAGAATTCTTTTTATTGGTCTGGAATAGCAAGCTATGATGGTACCTAAACAAGTTCAGATCTCTGATGGCAGAAAGGTGTTCACTGTGGCAACCACTTATAAAAATGATTAAGCAGTCTGTTGGCCATCTTGTTTTCTCATTGTACAGTATTGCTCATGCTCAGGATACAAGGGTTGTAGGATTTCTTGTTATTTAAAATATTTATAGTATGATACAGAAATCTGAGATTTGCTCCAAGGTAAAATGGAGTTTTTAAAAAATAACTATTAAATAATATTCTTGTTAACGTGTACTTTTTGTTGCTGTATATATTCTCCTTTGTGTTAATTACTTATTATATAAGGTAATTGGTACCTCCTACCCCTCAATGTAAGGATCCTACCAATTTCACTTCATATTTTCATTACGAATCACCATAAAAGCAAATATTTTATCTCAGACTTTAAATTAATAATAGAAACTGTAGTTTATGAAAACAAATTCCAATTTATTAAAAAAAATTCAAAATATAATAGACTATTTAAACTGGTAATACATCACAGGAGAAAAATACTGAAAAATGTGTGTAATATCAGATTTAGCAGGTACGTTAGTGAAAAATTGATAATTAAAATAATATAACCCCTTAGCTCACAAATAACATTCTATTTTACTATACTACTTGTGTTCAATTTGCACATAAAATTACAACTTCAAATGTTTAACATCAGAATTTATAAACCTTTCAACGAAAACCTTTCGATAAGGGATAAGTATAAAAACTTAGATGTTCTATGTATCTAAAACAAACAAACAGAAAATAGAAACAGTGTCGTCAAAGGGAATTTTTTCAATTTCTCAATTTTACTTTTGATGTTAACTTAATCTGTAGTTTTTAGATTCATGTTGACAGAGATTCAGAAATTCCTAAGTCTGTTTATAACATAGTTAAAAACAATTTGGAAAATTTATTCTTCATTAGGATGTAAAAAGTGTACTAGTGGGACCAGCAGTTAGTGTAATGGCTATGTCGCTGAACTCCCATGTAATGATTGTGGTTTGAGTCCCGGACCTGGTGGCTTAAACTCACACCAGGCGCGTGTTCATGCATGCCCAAGATCCCAAGAGGAGAATGGAGGAGAAGGGATTGCTGCGTGCCCACCCTCCACCCCCAGGGGATGATTTCTCACTTTCTATCTCTCTGTCTCTGTCTCTCTCTCTCTCTTGTCTTTCTGGTGAGCACATGCACCCTATAGCCAAAACCTCTCCCCCCCAAAAAAAAGTGTACTAGTAAAAATATCAGGAAAAAATGTGTTGACTATTTCAGTTGCAAGAGTGACAAAAATTAATATGAAAATTAATTTATGGCCTGACCATTAAATGTATATGCATTTGGAATAATCTAACAAAGGACATTAAGAAGAAAACATAAATCGTAAGAAGATGATTTGGGAGTAAAAACTGGAAAAGGTAATTAAAGTAAAGGAAATTACATTAATTTATTAAACTTGAGGCTAGATGAATGAATTACTAATTATTTGCTCAAGGCTCCCAACTTGTTTTATTTTTGGCTATTCTTAGTTCATCTTATTAGATGTACATGCAATCCACTGCTATTATCACATTTTAAACAACTGTGTTAAAATATACAAAACACAATTTACCATTTTAACCATTTTTGAGTGTACATTTAAGTGGCATCAAGTGCTTTCACATTGTTGTGCAACTGTCACCACCGTCCATCTCCAGAACCTTCTTATGCTGTCCCCCTAAACCCTGTGCTCAACACACTCTAGATCCCCATTTTTCCCTTAACTTACTTTTAAAAATATACCTTTCTGAGAATCAAGGTTTGAATGCTTGTCACAAAAATAAACAGATGGGGTCCAGCAGATGGCATAGTGGTTACATTGCTTGACTCCCACATGACTGATTCACCCAGTGCCTTGAAAATCATGCCAGGCATGTGTGTGTGCATGGTCAAGATCCTGGAAAGAGAAGGGATTTGCCATGGCCATCCCCCATGGGGAGGAAGGATTTCACAGTTTCCCTCTCACTATCTCTGTCTCTCTTTCTCTCTCTCCAGCGAGTACATGTGCTCTAAGGAAAAACTCTCTAAAAACAGGAAAAAAGAACCGATGAACGGATTCAAGATAGTCACGTTAACTTCTAATGTTGCAACAAATTAGGAAAAATGATCTCAAATAATGTTAATTATGGAATACTTATAAATCTATTAGTTATGATAATAAAAGAGCTGGATGCAGAAACATATATGCATACACACAATTATGTATTTATTTATATATGTGCACAAATAATCAAGCACCTATGTTCATATCTTTGATTTTTTAACAATAATGAGCCTTCTTATGAGAAAACACTATAGATTAAACATTGAAAATAATGGCATTTTTAAAATTTTAAAATATTTCAGAAATTATATTTTAGGTGTTTTCTATTTTTAATTTACTTTACTTATTTTAGGTTTTTGTCATAGGACATATATACTCACCAGAGAGAGAGAGAGAGAGAGAGAGAGAGAGAGAGAGAGA
>NW_006159844.1:295907-311289 GCF_000334495.1 Tupaia belangeri chinensis | reverse complement strand
AATTTTACAAATAATTAATTTTAAGAAATATTTATTTAATTTTATTTATTAGTATTAGTAGTGTCTGATTTGCTATAGGGCATGCATGTTTACCAGAATGAGACAGAGAGAGAGAAAGTGACAAAGCTAGCTACCAAGTCTAGGAGTAGAACCATGGTTGGCAATGTGGGAATCCAGCACCTTAACTTCTATGTCACCTGCTGGCCCCAATTGCCTATTTTTCTAAAGAACAAAATTATCCTTAATTCATGATGATATTGGCTCTCCTTTCAGTATTCTATTGAAACAACATTTACAATATAGGCAGTTTATTAAAAGTACATTGTTGGTGTGAGTTCATAAGTACGTGAACAATTTATTTCTGTATCATGCTTCATTGTGTATATCTAATTACTAAATAAACATGCATTTTAACTGGTAGATGTCATATTGTGTTTTTCATTAATGATAACTCTTGAATTCTTTGACTGTACATTCTACCTTTCGTTTTTCAAAATTGCATAGTACTAAAATAGAGGTTCATCTTTTTTTGGTGGGAGCATCCCAGTATGTAATTGCAGTCATTATGATATTAAGCTAACGTTACATATTTTTGTTTAATAATCTTGTCCATTTTGTGAAAAATATTTACCTATGCATTTGTAACATTCAGACAAACCTGTAAGAGTATGCATCTCTTCTTAAATCATCTTCATTTCTTGGTACATACTAAACTACTTTTAGAAAGCAAAGAGAGTTTACAAAGAATAAAAACAGGGGACAAGCAGATGGTGCAATGGTTACGTCACTGAACTCACATGTAGTCGACCACAGTTTGAGTCCCAGACCCAGTAACTTAAAACTCATGCCAGGCACATGTGTGTGCGTGCCCAAGATCCTGAGAGGAGCATGGAGGAGAAAGGATTGCGGCATGGCCAGCCTCTCAGAGGGGGTGATTTCTTGCTTTTGTCTCTTTGTCTCTTTCTATCTCTCTGGTAAGTGCATGCACTCTATAGCAAAAAAAAAAAAATTCTCAAGAAAAAATAAAAGAATAAAAATAGATCTCCTTCATAGTAAGCAAGTCAAAGCAGTTATGAAAAGTTTTTCCTCCCATGAGACAGCAAGAGTAAGAGAGAGAGACATGCATCCCCAAAAGAGATTTCATGCCACTCATCCCCAGCCTTAACCAGCTTGAATCACGAACATGTGGAACACCTGGCATATCCACAGTTGTCCCTGGGAAGTGAACTTGAGATCTATGCATATGGGTCCAGTTGCATTACTGCTGCACCATGAAGTAGTCCCATAAATTAAGGCATTTTCTAAAATAAACAAATGGCTACTTGTATTGCTTTAAAAATACTTTTTCTTCAGAAGTTTAGGTATCATCACTCATAATACACAATTTATCTAACTAGACATTTTCAGAGACTTATCCTGAGATTTCCTTGTGAGACTTACTCTGACTATCCAAAGTGATCCCAGAAGGAAGAGGCAGGAGGATTGTACATTCGAGGTCAGACTGAACAATGCAGAGACTGTCCCCCCAAAATGTAAAACATTCAAAAAAAAATAAAAGGGATAGTTTAAAAAATAAAACTGTAAAACTCTTGATTCTTTCCCTTTTCTAGTCTGTGTTTGTTCAGGAACAATTATCACCTTCTAAGATACTACAAAATTTACATAGCATTATGCTCTTTTGGTTATGTTATCTGTTGTCTAGAATATAAGGTACAGTGGGGCGGGCGGCTGTCTCTGATTTGGTTCTCCATGTCTCTAAGCACTTCACTAGTGTCTGATTCATAATGATGCTATACTGCAATATGTCTGTTGATATGGGTTCCACCATTGGAAATACTTAGTCATAGTGTATATACATTTAAAATATTTATTATTGAGCCAGTCAGTGATGTAGAGGTTAAGGTGGCTTGATCATATGTGGTCAGTTAAGTACTGGACACAGCAGCTTGACACACGCTGGGTGCATGTACGTGCATGCCTGCTATCCTGAAAGGAGAAATAGAGAAGAGATTGTAGGGTGACCATGCCCCACAGGGGGCGCTTTCTCCCTTTCTCTCTCTTTCTTTGAAGAGCGCACGTACATCGGGCAAAAACGTTTAAAAAATATCATTATTATTTTGCAAGTATTTTAAATTTTGGAATCAATTCCCAGAATTCTTTTTTTTTTTTTTGAGAGATTTTCACTGTAGGGCGCGTGCGCTCGCCAGACAGACAGAGAGAGACATAGAGACAGAAAGCGAGAAATCACCCCCCAGGGGGGATGGTCACGCCGCAATCCCTTCTCCTCCATTCTCCTCTCGGGATCTTGGGCACACACGCACACGCGCTCGGCGTGAGTTTTAAGCCACCGGGTCCGGGACACGAACCGCGGTCGACTACGTGGGAGTCCAGCGACATAGCCATTACGCTAACTGCTGGTTCCCCAATTCCCAGAATACTTTTGTGTAAGTTCATTTGTGTTTTCTTTTTCTTTTTCTTTTTTCTTTTTTTTTTTTTTTTTGGCCAGCAGAACACGCAGAATTGTTAAGCCAACACAGAACTTAAGATTTGAGCACCATTTGAAGTTTAGACCAACTGTTTTTCAAGAAGATTGTTGATATGGTTTAGGTTCAGAAGTAGGTTTTTGGGGTTATTATACATTGATTCTATATTCCTTTTAATTATTCCTTCTTATTCAATACGCTGATACTGTCTTACATACAGCAGTTGTTCAATAAGCTCCATTGAATAACTGAAAACTGATGATTTGCCCTTAGCAAGTAAGTTCTCATTAAAAACAGCCACAGGTGGGACCAGCGGGTGGTGTGGTGGTTAAGGCACTGGATGATTCCTCATGGCTGACCACAGTTGATGTCCTGGACCTGGTGGCTTGCTTTCTCAACTTCTCTCTCTCTCTCTCTTTCTGTGTCTCTCTGTTCAAATTAAAAATGAATGAATGAATAAATAAAGTGAAGTAAATAATAACAAAACAAAACAAAACAAAACCAACAACCACAACTTATAATAGCCAAATGATTAGGTTCTTCTGACTAAATGTATCTTGGTAATACGTTTATAGGATTTGAGTGTTTTTGTTTGTTTTTCCTTCATATTCAAGTGCTACCCTGTTCCATGAAATCTCTCCATTCGTCTTGTCTCATTCCTTTATACGAAACTAATGATGTAATGTTTTAAAAGAACATCACTTTGTTTTCTTAAAACTACCATGTTTTCTTAGACTACACATATAATCCTGAAACTTTAACTTGAGAAACTTCTTTATATACTACAGGCCATCTCTCTTTCACTTGACATATTTGTTGGCCATATTTGGGAAATGACAAATTTGCTAAATGCATTGACAGGAAGAAATTACAATGACCACATTAATAAGCACTTCGTTGGGTTTTTAAACCAGCAGAGCGTCAGCACTTTCCTCTACCTCTGGCAGAAATACATCAAGCACAACGTATTTCTGATGTCAAAAGTCAGCAAGTTTTGGTATTTGTTGGTTAGTAGAGGGGAGGCAGTGATGAGCCCATTATCCAAGTGTGATTTACCACTGAGGATGAAACCTACCAACATCAAAACTTCACAGCCAAAGAGAAATGAACTCCTAGAATAGAGGTGCTGTATCAGAACAAAAGTGACTCTGGCAGAATCTGTCTCCAGATTCCAGAATCTGCCCAAGGCAAATTAGCATATGAATTTTCCTCAGTGTGGCTTCCCAGTCCCATAGACGATTATGATTCTAAGTTACCTCAAGTCACAGTATATTTTAAAAATCACTTCTAAATAGACCTAGAGTAATTAAGTGTTTTTGAAAGGCTGGAATAGTTATGATTTATATAGAAACATTATGAACTAAAGCATTTTCAGAAGCTCAAATGTTATATTCTGCGAACCTGTTGGAACCTAAATGCTGCAGGTGCTTCTTTGAAAAATGACATTTCCATCATCTACCTGACAAGCACAGCTGAAATATCGAAGGTATAAACATTCTACTCCTCTGTGCCAGCTGCTGTTTTTCTGGAAACAGCAAGAGTTGATAAAGCAAGGTAAATGTACTTAACTTGAAACTATGAGATTTTGAATATATTATTACATGGATATTTAGAGCTATCTGTTGATACAGAGATTTTAAAGTTTATTTTTATTATTTAACCCATATATAGTCACATTCAGATAAAATCGAATACTATTAAATGACTAAATAGTATTCGACTGTGTTGTCACTTTAATCCTGCATGATGTAAAATAAGGATGGAATATAAAATGAGGTACATTTATCAAAAATGTTACTGACGATGTTCAAAATATTTTAAAAAATATGGAAGGGCCAGTCAGTAGCATAGTGGTTAAAGTAGCTGAATATCACATGGCTGGCTGTGTGGACTGAGTCCTGGCCCCAGTGATTTGAAAAACATGCCAGCTGTGTGTGTGTGCCCAAAACCCCTAGAGGAGGATGAAGCAGAAGAGAATGTGGCCAGAGAGAAAGCACTGGCTACCTGTCCTGTGGGGTACTTTTTCTGTCTTTCTCTGGCAAGTGCATATTCCCTTTAGTGGAAAAAATATGGATAAAGTTTTTCTTGCTTCAATTTAGCAATATCTAAAAACAAAGGTGAATATTATTTGTTTAGTCTAAAAAAAACCCCTAACTTTAGTTTGTATTATTTATCCAAATTATTGGAATTAGAAAATCAAATTTAGGTTTGGACTTATGTTAATGGATTCTAAAATCTCTTCTTATCTCGTTTTGGTATTCTAACACACAGTTGGTACATGCAAAAAAGTCATGGAATGGCTTCTCATGCAAAATAGTAGCTAAAGATGGAGTAGTCTTCTTATGTATGATGTATAAGTGTGAGATACAGAATATAATACTTGAAATATTTTCACTCTTTTTCATATGTTTTCCTATACTTGGAATTCATAAAACAATAGTAATTTTATATCAGTGAATGATTAAAACATAACTTTGTTATTCTTTTATTGTGTAAGACCCAATAAGGTCATCAGGGAATGATTAAAATAAAACTCTGTAGTTCTTTCATTGTGTAAGAGACAATGAGGTTTAAAATAAGCATTTTCTAGACCCTAAGATCATATCTCTTAGCCACAAATTTCTAACCACATCATTAGAAGATAAACTATGCCCGTTACCAATGCACCATTTTTTTTTTTTTTGTATTTGTTTATATGCCTATTGATCTCTTCCATGAGAGGGAGAAACAGAGGCAGGCTTCCTCAGCAGGATCTTCATGCAGTGAGGGAGCCAAGCATTTTTAAATATTGCTTTAACTCAGATTCTTCAGAGATAATTGTTAACAGCAATGTGTATTTCAAGAGTATCCTAAAGCCTGGATGGATTAACTTGAATTTTAAAGATAGAGTACTACCAAAGACATGCTGAGATAACAAGAGTCCACATTATCATCAGCTCTTACTGAGTGAGTCAATCTTTGTAATAATTCAAGGCTTTTCTCCCTCGACAAGACACTATATGTATCCATCTCATCATTTTTGAGAGTGAATTGATGCTGCTGTCTTTTAACTGGTAATCTAGAAGAATATTAATAGTGTATTAAAGCATTTCAATTTTCTCAAAACTGTGCACATTAATATTTTTTACATATTGAAATAAAAGGTGTATACTATGAAAAAAATTAACATGCAGATACATTTTTCCTGTGTTATACAATCATTAGTGACTATGTTCAACATATTTTAATAATAGGATGGCGATTATTATTTTATAAAATAAAAAGTAAGCGGACTGGCAATTAATTTTCTTTTTCTTCTAGTTATTATCATTCCATCTACTTCTGGAAATTCTTGAAGTTAATATTTCTCTGCAATCTTGATTCTGTCCATTGGGCCATAGTAAGTGATACCCAGGATCCCAGAACAACTGCCTGTCCTGTTGGAAAAAGCATATCTCTCAACAGAAGGAGTAGAACATCAGTCAGATTCTACATGGGCTGTTACTTTTCAAATCAATTTAATTTTATTAGGAATAAATATCATAAGACTTCTACTTTTTTTGATTTTTTCATGTTTTAATTTTTATTAAGATCTATTTATTGCTTTATTTCTCTTTTATGTTATTTTTTTCCCCTTTACTTCAATTCCTAGGCACAATATTTAGATCCCTCTCTTGAAAACTGAAATACTGTTGGGCTAGTAGGTGGTATGGTGGAGCCCACATAGCTGACTCCAGAAGTTGAGTCTTGGACTTGGCAGCTTGAAAAACACACTAGGTGCACGTGCATGTGTGTCTAAAATCTTAGGAGGAAAGTAGAGGAAGAGGGACTGCAGGGTGGCCATTCCCCCAGGGGGGAGGGCATGATTTCTTACTTTCTCTTCCTGTTTCTCTCTGCTGAGCACAAATGCCTTGTAGCAAAAAGCTTAAACATAAATAAATAAATAAATTGTTGCCTATCTCTAGACTGAATATATTTTTAAAATGCTATATTGTAAATCATGGGGTTGTTAGAAAATACACATGACAACTTTTCATTCTCATCCAATGTTATTATGTTTTAAATTCGACATATGGCCCAGTCAATGATAAATTGATTTTCTCTCTACTCTATGATGACCTTGTTTGAACATATGGTTGAGCCAGATAGGTTAGATGGCAGGCAGTGACAGGTTAACCCCTGAACTATGATTACCTAGCTACTAAGTAATAGAACTGAAACAACTCAAACTTAACAGTTTTACATGTTGCTCTTTATCTTGTATTGAAACCCCTTCAAGGTCAATATATTCCAATATATTCCAAACCAGTACTGGGCTTTTCTTTCTCTAGGACAATATGATTACTTTTTTTTTTTTTTTTTTTTAGAGATTTTTGCTATAGGGTGCGTGCGCTTGCCACACAGCCAGAGACATTGAGACAGAAAGCGAGAAATCACCCCCCAGGGCGGATGGTCACACTGCAATCCCTTCTCCTCCATTCTCCTCTCGGGATCTTGGGCACGCACGCACACGCACCCGGCCTGAGTTTTAGGCCACTAAGTCCGGGCTGTGAACTGCGGTCGACCACGTGGTAGTCCAGCGACATAGCCATTACGCTAATTGCTGGTTTCCAATTACTTTTTTCCTTCAAAAACCTGGTGAGAAGAGTTGTATACTGTAGCAGAAAATGCAATAAATACAGGCCAGCCAGTGGTGGCTTGATCCCACAGGGCTGACTGTGGGGTTCAGATCCTATAACCAGAGGCTCAAGGAACATGGCAGGTACACGTTTGCATACCCTAAATCCCAAATGCTGGAGGAAATAGAGGACAAGGGATTGTAGAGGGGCCATCCCTTATGGGGTATACTGTCACACTTTCCCCTCTCTTTCTCTCAGTCTCCCTGGCAAATGCATGAGCCCTCTGGCAAATTTAAAAAAAAAAAAAAAAAGAGAGAAAGAAAGAGCGAAAAAACAAATATTAATGAAATTAATTAAATACTTATGCTAATAAACATGACTAACAAAATATAATTTATTTACATATGATTTTATTATAAAAATTATTAATCATCTGGTTTACTCATCAAATTACCATAGATTGTTTTACAGTGGACAAACTAAAGATTCGAAAATTTTATTTTACCAAAGATACAATGTAAGTGGAAGGAGTCATTCCTCCTGGATTCGTATCTAATAGCCTTCTATTGCCAAAAAGTTATTTGATTTGCTTCTTATATGAAGTAAAATATTTTTTAAAAGTTTAAATATTATTGGGAATTACAAATAGCAGATCAAAAATTCTATAGCTTATATTATAGTAATCACCTAAGTTCAATTTATAATATTTGCCTTAATCCTAACTTAATGATTCATTCCATTATGTACATATTTTATGAAATTGAGAGTGTTTGTAGGATTTTATTTTTAATATTAATAGCTAAAGAAAACCTTAGAAATTGACCACAATAAAAATGAACATGGGCTTGTTTCCTAATTCTTTACCTTATTAAGAGTTTAATTTTGTTGCTACTCTTAGAATTAAACAGAAGGAAGAATAATGAAGAAAAATAAATTTTATTTTTTGACTCTTATAGTTTTAATGTTTAACTGTATTTTATCAATTGATAAAACTGAAACTATTGTTCCTTCTTGAGAATAAATTAAATATAAATTTAAAATTTTAGAAAATACATAAAATGAGACCAGTGAATGACACAATGTTTACATCACTGGACTCCCAAGTAGTTGACCGCAGTTTGAATCCTGGACCTGTAGCTCACACAGGCCGTGTGTGTGTGTGCATGCCCAGGATCCTGATAGGAGAATGGAAGAGAAGGGATTGCAGTGTGGCCATCCTCCCTTGGGGGGTGATTTCTCGCTGTCTCTCTGGCGCGTGTACATGCCCTATAGCAAAACTCTCCTAAAAAAAAAAAAGAAAATGCATAAAATACAATTTTTCTTGGGGGTGGGGTGGGTGTTGCCATAGGGCAAATATACTTGCTGGAGAGAAACAGAGAAAGATAGGAGGGAATATGAGAAATCTCCCATAGAGTAGGGATGGCCAGGCCATGATCCCTTCTCCTCCATTTTTCTCTCAGGATTTTGGGCACACATGCACATGTACTCGGTGTGATTTTCAATCCTTGTGTCTGGTACTCAAATCATAGTTGGAGTCCAGCATCTTAACCAGCACACTACTTGCTAGATCTAATTTATCAGTTTTGACCACCAAAACAATAATTAATATCTAATTTAATTTAAACAGAAAAGACTCTCTATGTGGTGTTTGGGACTGGCTTGAATGTAATTTCCGTGAGAGAAAGTAGTGGGTCAATTTTGTCCAAGTTTTAGACAATATCTCATGCTTAGGAGGAATTATTAAATATTTGCTGAATGAATTAAAAAAAAACACAATTTAAAATTATTTCATTAAAGGCTGGCAGATAGCATATTGGTTAAGATGCTGGACTCCTGGGACCAGCAGATGGTGTAATGGTTATGTCGCTGGACTCCCACGTAGTTCAAGTCCTTGACCAGTGGCTTTAAACACACGTCGGGTGTATGTGCGTGCATGCCCAAGATCCCAAGAGGAGAATAGAGAAGAAAGGATTGCAGTGTGACCATCACTCCTGGAGTGGGGTGATTTCTCTCTTTCAGTGTCTCTATTTGTCTCTTTCATGAGCAGACACACCCTATAGCAAAAATCTCTCTCAAAAAAAAAAAAAAAAGCTCTGGACTCCCACATGGTCAACTGTGATTTGAGTCCTGGACCTGGTGGCTTTCTTTCTTTCTCATCCCATTCCATCTCTCTCTGGAGAATTAAAGTGATAATAACAATAATGAATAAAATTAAATAATTCTTTAAAATATATCATTAAAACTAAATGTCAATGTATGAAGAATATGCTATGTTATGAGCATATTATATTTACATATAATATTTTGCATTGTGTAATATGCACTTTCTCTCATCCATTGGGGAATGAAACAACAAATTACTCAATTAGAAGAAGCAATCAAAAGCATTGAAAAGTAAAAACCAGATTTGAGTAGAGTAGGAAAGTACTGGTAGGTAGTCTCTTTCTAGCCCAATTTAAAGTGCTATAAAGTAATTCTTTAATGTATGTGTCTTTAACTGTAGCCTTTATCTAGTTAGTGGTGGTAATTATAGCATCTAACTAAAGAATCTGAGTTCTGTAGTAAGTAGGTCAATATCATCAGGCACATCTGGAAATCTATAGGCGAGAATGGCCATTCCACATATCACATTATTTGCCTTATACCCTACAAGTAATTGTGTAACATATAGAATGAGAATCAAATCCCTGATCCAATTTGAATATCTTATTTGACATGTAAAATCTCATAGATGTCAATCAAGACTACCAATTAGGGCCGGGATTAATAATAATTAATGTAGAAAGAATGACTTCAGGCATGACAGTATGAGGAGTTTGTTGGCCCTCTCTCTAGTGAAACTAGTGGAAAATAAGAAAATGAAAGTTTATGTGAATGATTCTAAGGCCAGACAACAAATAAAAATATATCTATTTAAGAAGTCTGTGAAAATTCAGTAAGAAAGTTGAGAGTCTGTGGTATTTAAGTCAATATCAATCCTTTTTCTACATGTAGGTCAGCATGGCAAAGACTCTGGACTGCTATAACTAAAATCAAAACTCTCTTTAGTCACCAATTGGAAAGCTTTTTTTCACAGAATTTTTGTCTCATTTTGTCCCAACTACTTGCTGCTGAGGTTGTGGCTTAGATGAACTTAGCTGAGAATGAGTTCTCCTCTTCCATTCAACCATCACTCATAAGTTGAAGATGCTTCCTTTTATGTGGTGCACTGGGAGTATAAGGGCCATGATTACCCTTGACCTGGCTTGGAAGACTGTGGTTCCATGCCAGGAGAGACATTCTGAGAATGGCAGCCAATTTCTCTCCCTATACCAAACATTAGGCTCCTGGCAGAGGTGCCACTCACCGAACAGCTTGTCAATGTCCTAGCTCCAGCCCTAGGGCTCTAGTTTAGAGATTTTTGCTTGTTTGGAGAGAGAAGCAAGTTATGAAATTGAAATTCTAAAATGTCATACAGAAGGAATTAACTTCATTTGCATCAGAGTATGAAGAAATTCAAGCTTAGTAGTGCTGTCAAGAACAGGGCAGATTGTGGTGAAAAGTAATTGGGAAGATACTTAAGTTATGGGCTAAATTATAAGTTGTCTAGTTTTCAGGAGAGAACTGGGAAATAGGAGAGCTGGGAAGAGCCTTCTTAGGGTCAGAACAAATATCAAACACAGCCTTCAAAAACTTTCCCATCAAAGAATTTAGAATTTCATGGGATTCTCGAAGATCCTTTAAGAATCTAACCAAGTTGCATTAGACTCTATAAACTTTATAGAATCTAAGGCCATTATTGAAAATAACAAAGCAATAAGTGGTAATTAATGGAGTTTAACAGCTGGGCATCGTCATAGAAAGAGGAAAGGAGCCCTACTAAAAACCACTGTCATTTCAGGGTGACTGAGGGCATACTGAAAGCTGTGCCTACCAGAAAACAGCATAGGCTAAAACTTTGAGTGTACGTATTGTGGATGTGTATATTTATACATTCAGTCACACATTTTAGTAAACAAGCAAAGGTCAATAAAACTCCCCTTGAGGCTGGGCACCAATAACCAGTTTTGCTACAATGTATTATCTAAAGTATCCAATTTCCAGCTGCTATAACCACAACAAAGTATGAGGCATACAAAGAAACAAACTGAAATAATGGCTAAAACCTTCTCAAATTTATTGTAAAATAATAATATCCTTATTTCAAAAGTTAATCAGACTGAGTAAGAGAAGTGACACAAATAGGTCCACAAATGGTCATAAAAAAGATCCAGAAATAGGTTGTAATTGTTATGGTTTGGACCATAGTTTGTCCAACACATTTATGTTTTGGAATCTGATGCCAGAAGGTGGTGATTAGATCATGGAGGTGCTGGCCTCATGAAGGACCAATGCTATCTCACGAAAGACTGAATGATTCTAACTCTTCAAAGAGTTAGTTCTGATAGATGGTCATACAAGACCTACAGCTCCTTCCCCTCTTCCTTTCAGCACTTGCCACCACTTTTTGAGCATCTGACAGCTAGGATGTGATATAAACCAGCCTGAATCCAGGGACACATCTTTGAACTTTCTAATCACCAGAATCATAAGTCAAATAAGCCTCTATTCATTATAAATCACCCCAGTCTCAGCTATTTCTGTTACCAAACCAATAATGGACTAATATAGTAAAAATGCTCCAGTCAAAGACAAGGAAAACATCTGGAAAGGAGCGAAGGAAAAATGACATGTAACTTGCAAGGAGTTCCCAAGAGCACTGAGATTATCAGAAGGGTTAATGTATGAAGGACGTTGAGATAGCTGTAGGCATATATAGAAGAGAATGGAGGAGAAAGGATTGCAGGTGGCCATCCCCCCTCGGGGGTGATTTCTTGCTTCTTGCTTTCTGTCTCTCTGTCTCTCTTTCTGGTCAGCGCACACGCCCTATAGTAAAAACCTCTCAAAACAAAAACAAAAACAAACAAAAAACTTGTGGACAAATACTTCTGGATACTTTAAAGAGTACCCATTTTATCCTGACATTATTTACACTTCAGAGATGAGCTATAGGCATCTTTATATAGTAAATTGACATTACCTAGTGGGAACAAAAAACCTAGGTATTTCTTTCTTTCCAAAGTCCCTAAATATTGCCGCATCATTTAACTTATTCTTGACATTCTGACCTTTTCCCCTTTAATAACGGTCATCTATTACCAGCAGCAATCTCACATCAATGCTTTCTCTGCCACAATGCCAGAAAAAAATTTAATCCAAAGTTTCATTGTTTTAAGAGTAATAGTTACAATTCTTTAAATGATATAGCTCTTCTTGAGCTTTCATTTATGAAACAATGCTGTCTTTCTAAGGTAATATTTCCACTTCAGTATAGTCAACAATGAAAACTGGTTAAGAAATGTCACAATGTTCTTCAAACTCTTTACTTTTTGTCAGAATATTTGCTTTTGGTTTTAGATCAAAATAATGCTTGTGGGATGAATTACCATTTTCTAGAACAAAAATTCAGAATTTTCTTGTTGATAATTCTACAAACAAGTCTTAATGAAAGTGTAAATAATTGGCAAAGTTAGATGCCTGATATACGAGGGACTTCAAAGACTTCAAGAAAAATATCTATTATAAAAAAATGCATAGATTTCAAAATTCTTTTGCACCAAAACAAACAAAACAACGCATGGATTTCAAAATTCTTTTGTGCCAAAAAAGCTTGTACATTAACTCCATTTTTCTATACTCTTTCTGAAGTCTCCTCATATTTCCTTTCACTCTTATTAGAATACCGGCTAATATACATTTTTTTAAAAAAATAATAAATAGGAAAACATTAAATAATGTGGAAAAAATTATGGGAGTGAATGTTTAAAAATGTACATTAACTTCAATATTTATATGTGCCTGTATTATTTTAATTCACAACTGTGAAATGTGCATATAATACATGTGAACTAGAATAACAGTGTATCTGAACACAGGGACAAATGACAGGAATAGATTAGAGGCTTACCCTTTCATTCTCCAGTTAGGGGCATGATACCTACTTATTTCAGAAACTAGAATATGAACTATCCAATCACAAAATAGGAAACAGGACAATTGAATATTTGCCCAAGTCATCAATACATAAAGAGCCATAAAATATTGCTGTGTATTAGAGTATCATGCAACTGAAGGATTAAAAAAAAGAAGACAGTTTTCAGATTTCTTTCTATACTTTATGTGAGCCTCCAGAAAGTTAGGAGTAAAAGAGTAGAGGAGAAGAAATAACAAAGAACTACAAGAGACATTTCTTAAAAAAAAAAATATATATATATATATGTAAATTTTCCAGATGGAAAAGTCTATTGTAAGTTGATTTAATTTCTTTAAAAAAATGCAGATTTACATAATTATGTTGAACATTTAGAAATTTATAGTAGAGAAATCTTTCAGAAAATGTTTCCAGAGCTTTATAAAGTAATATACAATATTAACTACAAATAAATTTTAGTTTAAGTGTAAATTTCTCCTTTTTTGGAGAGGTTTTTTCGCTATAGGGCATGTGCGCTCGCCAGACAGACAGAGAGAGACAGAGAGACAGAAAGCGAGAAATCACCTCCCGGGGGGATGGTGACGCCACAATTCCTTCTCCTCCATTCTCCTCTCGGGATCTTGGGCACGCACCCACACGCGCCCAGCGTGAGTTTTAAGTCACCGGGTCTGGGATGCGAACCGTGGTCGACTACGTTGGAGTCCAGCGACATAGCCATTACGCAAACTGATGGTTCCCAAGTGTAAATTTCTCGAAATCAACGAATTAGGCTAGAAATCAGCAGACTAATACTTTGGAAAATTCTTTTAAAATCTAGAATTTAAACTAGCCAAAATACTAGGCAAATGAAATGGTGAAATTAAAAAAAAAAAAAGTTAATTAGGCAGTGGTATACAAAGTTATAATCAGAATTGCCAGAACTCTTGAACCCAACAGATCTTCATTAATCACCAAGATGATGAGGCATTGTAGATGTGGCTGCTATGTCATAGTTGTGTCAGTAGTGGGCAAGGAGCAGAGAGTCTATGTCTACGCTGTGTTCCAACCCATGGACATTTGAATGATTAGTAGCCTGACGCTTAAAAAAGGAAAATATATATGCAAAGTAAAATATATATGGGAAAAAAATTAAGAACTTTACAATGATATCAAAAGTTATAATATGTTCATAATTGAAAAAAACCAGAATAAAATAGAGAGTAAGTGAGAAGAAATATTTGAAGTAATAATGGCTGGAAGACCCATATGAGATAAATATAAAGCTACTGTGATCAATACAGCATGGTACTGGCAAAATAATAGAGACACTGATCAATAGATTAGTAGTCTAGAAATAAAAAAATACAAATATACTCAGCTGATTTTTATAAGCACATTTTAACTGAAAAAGAGTAATATTTTCTACATTGTGCTGAGATAATTGAATATCTTATACACAGACTTTACAACCCACTCAAAATAAACTTGTAATTAAAATGTAAAACTTGGGACCAGCAGATGGCATGTTGTTTACATCACTAGACTCCCACATGCTCAACAGCTTTTTGAATCCCAGACCCAGTGGCTTAAAACTCACACTGAGGGCATGTGCGTGCATGCCTCAAATCCAGAGAGGATAATGGAGGAGAAGGGATTGGAATGTGACCATCCTCTGGAGGATTGATTTCTCATTTTCTGTCTCTTTCTCTTTCTGTCCCTCTGGTGGGTGCATGCGCCCTATAGCAAAAATTTCTCTAATGAAAAAAATAAAAAAAAATTTAATATAAAACTCTAACACTTAAAGATAAAAATACATGCTTGTAAACATGGGTTTGGTTATAAGATTTTAAATAAAATAATAAAAATTGTCAGCCTTGAAAGACAATTTTGATGAATTGTACTTTATTCATATTAAAAACGTTACTGTGTGAAAGACATTAAGAGAAATAAAAACATACCACAAACTGGGAGAAAACATTTGTAAACTGCATGTCTTGTAAATTATTTGTATCAAGACTATAAAGGGACATTTGGTGGTTAAGGTGGCTGGAATCTACATAACTGTCAACGTGATTCAAGTCCTGGAACCAGTAACTTGAGAATCACACTGGAAGAGAGAGAGAGAGAAAGAGAGAGAGAGACAGAGAAAGAGAGTGTGTGTATGTGTGTGTGTGTGACCAAACTCCTAAGAGGAGAAATAGGGAAGAAATGATTGCAGCATGACTCTCCCACAGGGAGGGAAGGTGGGTTCTCTCTTTCAGTCTTTCTGTGGTGAGTGCATGCAACCTTTAGCAAATTAAAAAAAAAAAAGT
>NW_006159844.1:220316-293197 GCF_000334495.1 Tupaia belangeri chinensis | reverse complement strand
TACACACACACACAGACACACACACACACACATCCACACACACAAAGATCTTAAATTTCAACAATAAGAAACAAAAGCTTAAATTAAAATAAGGGCAAAAGATCTGAACTGAAACTTACCTATGAAGATACACAGAAGATGACAAAGAAGTTTTTGAAAAAATACTCAACAGTATTTATTAGGGAAATATAAATTTTAAAAAATGATATTACCATACATCTACTAGAATGGCTAAAATAATTTTTTAAAAGTAAAAAATATCAATTGCTTGCAAGATTAGGGAGTATAAGGAATTCTTATTCAATGCTGGTAGGAATGAAAAAAATTGTAGTTACTATGGTAAGCAACATGGCAGGTTATTACAAAGATAAGCATAAACTTATCCTACAATAAATTAGTGGTAAACCTAGATATTTATCCAACTGATTTGAAAATCTACATGTGAAAGTAACATATTTATATTTTTGATTGTCAACAAAGTAACCAAGATGTCCTCTAACAGGTGAATGACACAAACGATGACATGTCATACAATGAAATACCATTTAGAGATAATGAATGAAATATTATTTTACACATCAACCTAGAGTGTGTCTTAATTGCAAGGGAAGCAAGTCAGTCTGCAACAGCCACACACTGTATGACTCTGTTTGTGTGATAGTCTGGGAAAAGCAAACTGTAGAGATGGAAAACAGACTATTGTTGCCAGGAGCTTGGTGAGGGGAGAGGGCTGAAAAGATGAAGCACAGGGAAATTTCTGATGTGATGAAACAGTCCTGTATGATATAGCAGTTGTGGATTTATGGCACTATTTTTGTTGAAACCCATAGAAAATTATAGCACAAATAATGAACCTTAAGCATACGTGAATAAAACAAAATGAAATAGGGAATTGGATGACCTTAGGGATAGTTTAGAAAGGGACAAAAGAATTGAAGGTAGCCTCCCTTATTAGGGTTGGGGAGAATTTACCTAAGTAATTTTGGGAAAAAGTGGATACTCTAAGGACGAAAGCAGTGAATTCTAGTGGTAATGTTGCTTTTCATGGGGTTTGGATAAACAAGTTACATACTGAGTCTGATTAAGTAAAGTAAATGGATCCAGGATGGTGGGAATCGGATTTCTCACCGGTGATGTGGTAGGTTGTATATATACCATGCTGGAAGGCTAGAATCAACCATGTGGTAATGGATTGGGGTTGATACTTTAGTATGAAGTCATTTTAATGTAATGTAGATTGAGATACACATATAAAGTAAAAAATAGACATAACCATAAGCACACCCGGTGTCTGGATCTTGCTTTCTCTTATCAGTTGGAAAAGAGAAGAAAAAAAAGTAATAGTAGATAGTATAGTTACCTGACAAACCCCTCAGCTGGATGGTCAAGGTTAACATCATCAGTGATCCATACTCCAGTCTAACCATAAAGGAGACATCAGACAAACCTAAGGTGAAGAACAGTCTACACAATACTTGACTAATACTCCTCAGAATGGTCAAGATCATTGAGAACAAAGTCGTTAAAACTGACTTTTGAAAGGAGACCAAGGAGACATAATGATACTATGGAATGTGATATCTTGAGTGAGACCCCAGAATAGAAAAAGAATACTACTAAAAGTTAAGGAAATCTGAATAAACTCTGGGGTTAAGTTAATCACATATCAAAATCAGTTCATTGGTGTAACAAAAGTACCATAGTCATGTAAGATATTAACAATAAGGGAAATGATTTGGGAGTAAAAGAGAATTATTATCTTTGCAGTTTTATGTAAATGTAAAAGCTATTCTATAAGTAAGTGATTATTTTAAAAAAGTAAAAAAAGGAGATTTTCAGGAATGAATTAAACTTTGTGATTTTAATAGAATTCATTCCAATTTTGCTTTAAAAAATTATGGCAAAATGCAGATATACATTTATCCAGAAGGAAAGCATCCAAACCATGTTAGCAATAGTAATAGTAAACTTTTAAAATAACTTTTAAAAATAGACACATTGCAGATCGACTTTAAAAAAATCAGTTTAGATTATAAAAGAGTAATTTTTTTATGGAAAGTAGAATTAAAATACTAGTTTTTTTGGTGCAAAAATTATTTTAAATCCATGAATAGTTTTTTTCATAATATGACTATACCATGAACTTATTGATCACCCCTCATATTCTAGGTGATTTTGTGTGTTAATTATCACAATTATGTACCAAGATTTATTATTCTTATTTAAAGTTGAGTAAATAATGCCTTAAGAATTTAAACAATGTGTCCAAGTTTGCATGAGGTGACAGGATAAGAAGAAATACTTAGCTTGATGATTTCAAAACTACATTGTTCTACTTTGATATGTTTTGTCCTATTTTTAAATTTCTTCATTTGGTTTATTATTATAATAAAATTACCAGCAAAGTAAATTCATATTTGATAGTCTTTTTTTGTGTGTGAACTTAAACTTTAGATCGACTTAATGTTGTTGATATTTCTTTAAATAGAATTGACATATATTTTTTAGTTATTGTTTGTTTTCCTTCTTGATACACTTGGTACTTCTATACCAAGTGTATAGAAGCTGAAAAAGCATTGTTGGACAGTGAGGGATGTCATACATTCTGGTCATTCATGGCATTATAAATAATGAGCTAAAGTAAAAGGATGATGCATATTAAGAAGCAGTTTGAAAACTTGGAAAGCTTTTCTACCTCTTTTTAGAGTTATTTTCATATTTCCTATGGAAAATGATTGTTGAGTTAGGTTAGAAAGCCAGATAATCTGTTTCATATTGTTATTAATTAATTTGGAAATCATATTGAGACTCTGACTTCATTAGGAATGTCCTTTTCTTGAGAAGAAAAACAAAAAAAGTAGCCAATAGATGTTAACATAGTTATATTTTATTTTTTAGAATTTCTAGGTTTTCTCCTAATCTAATGGTCATTTGCTGAAATGGACCATCCTTAAAGGCCATTTCTAGGACTGAAGAGCTTGTGTTATAGCATTTTGATACAAATCTTGGCTAGAAAGACAAACTAAAGAGAAAAGAAGCTCATCATTTATTGACTATGCAAACAAATATATTAGAAGACTGAATTATTTAATGCATCTGGAGGAAATATAATTTTAAGGAATGAGATTAAAATGAAAGCATGAGAAAAAAATTGAGAAAAATTGACTTGTAAAAGGATGCCACAATTTTTATCCTAGAGAAGTGAAATGACTGTTCCATACTCAATCTCAATACTCAATACTCAATAATAAATAAAACCCGAGCACTGCTTGAATTAATTTGTCTTCCAGGCTACTTTGGGGAAATTTATCATACTCTACTTCACAGGTTATAAATTGAGTATATTACAATATTTATTATACTTTTATCATTTATAGATAAGAGAGTTAACTAGCTTAATTTAAAACAGACTCTTGGCTAAGATGATGAAATATGACAAGCAATTATTTACTCAATCCTGTTCCCCAACATTCACAGAATAACTTAGATGGGGAGAGGTTCATGAGAATTTGAAATTTCAATCAGAAACTTCATTAAGTAGACTCATTTGAGAAGCCATTAAATACAGAAGGGAAAGGCTATTAATTCGTTCATTTTCAAACTTCGGAAAGTTAAATTCTGAAGCCAAATTCTGGACTTCGTTTGTATTTCAGTTAAAGGAGGCAAACATTCCTGTAAAGTGCCTCTATTTCCGATTGTTGATGATGATTCAGCAGCCTATTTTAATTTGTATGGTTTTTATTTGAGTTTCGCCTATATTTTTACTTTTTTCTAGATTCAAACATTACTTTGCTGAAAAAGCAATTGCTTCACTTATCATTAGGGAAGGAGGCCACCTTTTTCAGTTGCTGTGTTGCCTCTTTTAGCTCATTGCCTTGTTTCTCCATGCTCAGTGGTAAATCTCATAAAGTATATAATCCAGAATGCAGTTAAGACTTGGCCTGAATACTGGATGTCCTAGTGAAGAAATTACTAATGTTAAATCTTTAATGCATTACATCATGTTCTACTCTTCTTAAAAATGGTTAAATTATTCTAGTGAGGTCTCAACCTTGTTTTGAGAAACAGGATTCCTTGCCACTTTGTCCATCTGGTTATACTTTAAGACTTTGTGACAGAAGGAAAGTACTTACTATATAACTCCCTTTGTGAAGAACATTGTCTCTTTCTCAGAACTACAGAAAAAAAACAATAGGAACTTCCATTAGAATGGGATATGAAGTGTCATACTTCTGGCAAGACACTGACAAAGCTAGCTTTAAAGCCTGAAGGAATGTGCTTCAAGAATGGTGCTAGGGGACCAGCAGATGGCATAACAGTTATGTCACTGGACTTCCATGTGATCGACCGTGGTTTGAGTCCTAGGCCTGACAGCTTAAAATTCATCCCAAACGTGTTAGTGTGCATGCCCAAGATCCTGAGAGGAGTGTGGAGGAGAATCACCTCCATCCCTCTAGGCGGTGATTTCTCTCTTTCTCTCTGAGAAGTGCACGCGCGCTATAGCAAAAATCTCTCTGGGAAAAAAAAATAAACAAGTAAAAAAGAATGGTTCTGAGGGGTTACAGCCAAAGTTATCTAGAGATGAACTTCCCTGGAGAGTTAATTAACAAAGATTGAGTACCCACATAAGTTAGTTTAAAAGAAGAAAGATTACAACGACTTGGGAAATTTATAAAATTCTTAACAGTGTTTATCCTAGATTTCAACGTTACTCTGTTTTGCATTCTATTTCTGGAACCATCTTCATTAAAAGGCATTATGTTTTCCATCATTGTTGTAACGTTTTCCTAGCATCAGCAGCTAAACAGGACAGGAAACCCCTCTGCTTTACAAGATGGTTATGTGGTGGCCTTCCAACTTTACATCCCACTTCTGGAAAGATTTGATTATCATTATCAAGAGACAATTTTCAGCCTCCACATGAACCTGTCTGTCCCTCGTAGTTCTCTATTCATTACATATTTTCTTTATATTTTGTATTAGCACATTTTTTTCTCCACCAAATTTATCGAAATTGGCAGTTCCTTCTTTTTCTGTGCTTAACACCTCCCATCAGCCTGTCTCCTTTGTGTCATTCATATTTGTCCCACTCATGTTGATTCTCCTTGCCACAACATCCATGTATTTAAATCGTCATTAAGTTTTAGTCTGGGCCTCTAGAAAAAAATAGTACTCTAGGCAAAGAAGTTTATGTGGGTGGTGAAACTACAAGTAATTGGAAGTGAGGGAAGGAGGAAGTGGGGTATGCATCTCCTATGTGAAGCAATATGATGTGATCCAGTAGAGTGCTTCTATTTCATGATGAAATGAAAAGAAAAACAAACAAATAAAATGAAGACTAAAGTGTATCTCTTGGTGGTTACAGGTTAAATGTTCAAAATTTTCTTAGGACCCAAAATTATAATATTGTCTCTCCACAAGAGAATACTTATCTTTAGTGGATAGCAGAGTTTGGCTTCAAAACTGTAAAGGTCTATACTGTGATTCACCTGCATGATCCTGCCTTACTGTCCAGACTTCATACCTAACTTCAAGTGTCATGAAATCTGCCGGCCATAGGACCCCATGGCTAAGCAGCCTACACAGCGACCTACAGTTGGTACAACACCTCTTGCCTGCCTCCTACACAAAACAGGAATGCTTTCCTCAAATTACGTAAATTAATTAGACTTGCACGCTCAGATGAAGTATAAATTATTTCCCAAATCCAAAAAGGCCCACTAGGCACTCTTTCTCTTTTAAAGCCAGGGAACACTATCAGTTGATATCCAAGTTCTATTGATATATTTTTTAAACTTCCATATTTTTCTGCATGGTATGGTATTGCTAAAACACAAAACAGAAGGGCACCTTTTTCTGTAGCCTCCAGTAACAATTCTCTCATTTCCCTTTCAGCCATCACTAATACTCTCTTCAAGCACCTTCCAGCTTGCACCTGACAGCTGGTCCCAAAGCTGATGCCACATGTTTCAGTTTGTTGTCATGGCAGCAACTCACTTATGGTATCAATATCTGTTTAGATTATCTATGCTTCATGACAAATCCATTCTAAAATTTACTAGATTAAACAATCATGATTTTATCATCTTGTACGATTCTGATTGTGGATTGGGGCTCAGCTGGCAGTGCTTGTGCTCCACGCCATTGTTAGCTGATGTCGCAGGCATCTGGAGTCTATTGGACTGGAATGTTGAACACATTCTACCCGTGTGATTTTAACTGATGTTGGCCGTGGACTGGGAGCCATTCCATGGGTGTTGCTAAGAATAGCACAGTTTTTCTCAATGTGGTGTTTCCATATGGCTTGGACTTCCAAGAGCATCATGACTGGTTTGAAAGATGTAAGTGGACACCTCAGCTCTTCCTGGGACAATCTTTAGAAGTTACAGTAAAGGAGAATCATAGCTGAGATTCAACGTGGTGGGAGACTTGGTGTAAGACTATATTAGACATGCCTACTAGAAAGTCTCATTCATCAGGGGACTTCTCTGTGGACCACCTATAACAGAAGAGCTTCATAATGTTGGTAGCAAATATACATAGCATTACTAGCTCAAATTTTCCCATCTTGAGTATACAATATGTTGTGCTTATCAAGATTTGTTTTTTAGTGTTCTACTCTCTGATTTCCATTGCTTACTGCCCCTAAAGTGTTCTATATAAACACAAATCACATGTATATTTCTACTATTCAATATAATTTACTGATTCCCTTAGATTTTAGAATAAGGTTTATGTCTATATCTTATATTCTATAATTTTACAGGTGGATGAATGCATGATTAATAATTTACCGTATAGTACAAACTTCTTGTAATTACAACTTCAATTTTCAAAACCAAGAATCATTTAATTTTTCTACTCTATTTAGAATAAGACATAGCTAGCATCCATAAGAAATTCAGAATTTAGGGAACAAGCAGTTAGTGTAATGGCTATGTCGCTAGACTCCCATGTAGTTGACCACAGTTCAAGTCCCGGACCTGGTGGCTTAAACTCACGCTGGGCACATGTGCATGCATGCCCAAGATCCCGAGAGGAGAATGGAGGAGAAGGAATTGCGGCATGGCCATCCCCCCTGGGGGGTGATTTCTTGCCTTTGTCTCTCTGTCTCTGTCTTTTTGGCGAGCGCACATGCCCTGTATGTAGCAAAAACCTCTCAAAAAAATTAAGATATATATGTATAACACATATATGTGTTATTTTTTGCTTATAAAATGATAATAAGAGTAATAGTAAATTTATTTGTCCATTTTAAAGTATAAATTTTGTTCTCCAAATTTTTCTACCCTAACTCATAAAATAAGATGCTGATTTACTCTGATTTCAAGGTATTGTGAGTACATAATAGAAAGCAAATTTCCAAAATTCCTAAATGATGTCAACCAACTCAGATTAATAATTGTTCTTAGACAGTATATGTAAAAGTACCTTTTATTACTTGTGATTATGAACATTGTGAAATCTCTATTTCTGCCTTGTCACTTGAAAATGGCATGGCTACTTGGTGCAGCCCTGCCCATATGTATTTCATTTTAGACAGTCTGAAAAAGAGTTAATCTGGTCTGTATCCTTTCCTCTCGATTGGTTATAAAAAGTTTTGCTCCAAGACAAATTGAACATATTTTAGATATATTAAACATTGATATCAGAGAGTTAAAGCATGTTTTCCAACTAGATTTTAGACATTCATGTGGTAAGATTTGCACGAATTCATGGATAGTCATAGAAATGTATGATTGCAACATGATTAACTTCTATACACTGACATAAAATAGGATTAATAGGATTAATGCAACAATGTTACTGTATTTTTGCAGTAGACATATCATAATTGTACATATTTGAGGAGGTAAAATATGATTTTTCCAGACAAGATTACACTATGTAATGATGAAAACAAGGCCATTATTATGTGTCATTGTCTCAATTCTTTGCCATTAATTTGTGTTGAGAACATTCAAATCTTCATTAGCTACGCAGAGATCTACAGTAGGTTACTGTTCATTGTATTGTATATTAAATTTATCTGATTGTTTTAAGTGATGGTTTACTTAATTTCCTCACATAGATTTTTATTTTTGCGATCATATACGTGCTTAATTATGGCATTTCCTTCAGTCTTTTTCACCTAGAAGCGCTTTCCTATGTGATCCCTTCAACCTCATAAGCCTCATTCTCCACCAAATAGCCCATATTAACAACTGAATATGCATGCTTTCATATTTTTTCCCATGTGCTCACAGACTCGGGAAGGAAAAGGCAGACAATAAAGGACATGTTAGCAAGAAAATTAACATTGCATGTAACTGAATTTTAATGTACTGCCAAACTGAAGGGTCAGTAGAGTAGGCACATCCATTTATCTCACCAATAGGACAAGAGAGCTGGGGAACTTAGCCAGCAGTTCCCTTGAATCAATAGCTGAGCGCTGTTATTGAGGACCTTATTACTGGGTAGTACTTCCGGACTGCTGTTTGAAGGCTGAGTTGGTTCATAGTGGCAAAGAATGCCCTCAGGCTAAGATAGCACGTGCTAGTGGTGGAAGTCAGGTTGACAGGTACCGAACTGGTAAGCTCCATTTAATATGTGGACAGCGTCTGCTAATAAGGAACTTCGGAAGTCACTTGTGGGAAATGGCAGAGCCTACATCAGTCCATATTACTGAACAACAACATGAATCTCCATTTCAACACTGCAGACTGAACATTAATAAACCAAGAAATTAAATCTTCCATGCTAAAGAATGATAAGAAAGAGCTTATGTGCAACAACAACAAATATAAATAAATACATACCATTTCTGTGATTCTAAAGGACTCAACACATGAAGAATTTTTATTTTTAAATATCTCTAACTCTTCGGTGGAAGTCAGCATCCCATTCCCTCTTTTAAAATACGTAAAACTTTTAAAATTCTTCAAAAGACATAGCACAAACTCTTTGTAGTGCTCATTCTGCCTTATGATGGAACACATGTACGACATTATCACATGATATGTTTTTAATAAGACGACTTCTTGCCTTCTAGTGTGTTATCAGAATTTTTAGAACTCTCGAACCCAACAGATCTTCATTAACCACCAAGATGATGAGGCATTGTAGATGTGGCCGCTATGTCACAGTTGTATCAGAAGTGGGCAGGGAGAAGAGAGTCTATGTCTACGTTGTGTTCCAACCCATGAACATTTTTTTTCTTTTCTTTTCTTTTTTTTTGTTTTTGAGAGGTTTTTGTTATAGGGCATGTGTGCTTACCAGAAAGACAGAGAGAGAGACAGAGAGACAGAAAGCAAGAAATCACACCCCAGGGGGGATGGCGATGCCAGAATCCCTTCTCCTCCATTATCCTCTTGGGATCTTGGGCACACACACACACGCACCTGGCATGAATGTGAGTTTAAGCCACTGGGTCTGGGACTCGAACCATGGTTGACTACATGGGAGTTCAGTGACATAGCCATTACCCATTACGTTAACTGCTGGTTCCCCAACCCATGAACATTTGAATGACACTTAAAAAAGGAAAAAAAAAAAAAGTAAGTAGACTGGAATTTTTTTTTTTTAATTTTCCTTTTAAGGAACCATCAGATGGCATAATGATTACATCACTGGACTCCCACATAATTGACCATGATTTGAGTCCTGGACCCAGTGGCTTAAAACATACCAGGCACATTTGTACATTTGTGTATACCCAACATTCTGAGAAGAGAATGGAGGAGAAGCGATTGAAGCATGGCCATCCCCCCTGAGAAGTGATTTCTTCTTTCTGTCTCTGTCTCTCCAGCAAGTGCACATGCCCTGGAGCAAAAATCTCTCTCAAAGAAAAAATTGTCTTCATATTTTCTCACATGTAACACCTTAAACAAAAACTTTATTTTATTTTAATATTAGTTTGGCAGTGCTTTCACCAGAGAGAGAGAGAGAGAGAGAGAGAGAGAGATTAAGTGGGAAAGCACCCCAGAGGGGATAGTCACTCTGCAATCCCTTCTTCTCCTTTCTCCTCTAGGGTTTTGGTCATGCATGTACACAGACCCAGCATGCTTTCCAAGCCACCCGTTCCAAGAAACAAATGGCTCACACGGCTGTATGGGATCCAGGCTTCTTAACCATCACACCATTGGCTAGTCCCTAAACTCTATTTTCTAGTGCCACAGCTACCCCTTTAAAATCTATTTAGCAAGAATATTTTAGTGCATCTGGACATTATGGTAAGAATAAACATGAAAGTAGAGCTAGTGAGATTTAAAAATGTTAAGGTATTTAGTGACTTTTTCTAACCCGGATTTGTAGCTATAATGTTTTGATTTGTTTATTCCCCCTCCCACTTTCTTGTTTTCTGATGTTTTACAACGGCAAGGCCATTCTCAAGATTATTTTTCCTCTTTGGTTCTCTTATTTCTTAAAATAAATTCAAATTCAATACATTTTTATTTTTTCTAGTAATTACCTTCATCATCTTCATAAGAATTGACTGTTTATTAAACATAGAAAATTTAGACCAAGAGTTTGTACATTGCAATAATTAAAAATTCCTGTTAGGATAGAGACTAATATTTTGACTAATACATGAAAACACCAGTACTTAGAAATATCAGTTGTCAAGGATTTCAGAGCTAGTAAGTGACAAATCCAAGTTTAACTCAAATCTAACTAAGAATATTCACTGCTATCTTATTTACTTCCAGTATTGGATTTACTGTGTGATATACCTGATGCTCTATATTTAATAACAGAAAAAAAAGAGAGATTAAGAATGCATAATAGGGACCAGCAGTTGGTGCAATAGCTATGTTGCTGGGCTCCCATGCAGTTGACTGCAGTTTGAGTCCCAGATCCTGTGGCTTAAATTCACACTGGGCGCGTGTGTGTGTGTGCCCAAGATCCTGAGAAAATGGAGGAGAAGGGATTGTGGCATGGGCATCCCCCCTGGGGTGTGATTTCTTGCTTTCTGTCTCTCTGTCTCGCTCTCTCTTTCTGGCGAGCACACATGCCCTATAACAAAAACCTTTCCAAAACAAAACAAAGCAAAACAAAATAAAAAACAGAATACATAATATATGGGACTGGCTAGTAGTGTGATGATTTTAGAGTCCTGGACTCCAACGTATCTGACCTCAGTTTGAATCCTGGACCTGACAGCTTGCTTTTTTACTTTCTCTGGTGAACATTTGTACCCTATAGTAAATTAAAATGTACTAATAAATACAATTAAATAAATAATGCTTGAGGAAAGAATATATAATATAAAGCATTATTCTACATATTTATCATTGACTTCAAGCATCCATGACATTTCTAATACTGAATGTACTCAACTTTAGAAATCCCCATTCACTTGTCATACTTATCTTAAATTACTTTACAGCAATAGTAGACGGGCCACAAAAGAGAAAAACAAGTATAATCATGTGCATTGTCCCCATGTTATAAAAAGATAAATCAGTTGCCATTAGTAATTTATTCTAAGTGTATGGCACTGGCTTAGAAGCAACACATATATGTATTTGGCAGATTCTTCTATTTGTTGTTATCTGAAGAAATCTATTAATTTCAAATGTGTGGCATATTTGAATAAAGGAAGAAAAAATAATTAATGTGGTGCAACAACATTGTGTGGGATTTACTTCAGTTCCTGCCAAGATCTGAGCAGAATGGAAGACATTAGCATTGATCATCAGTGTCTCAATCTTTTTCAAGTTAAATCATAGTCACATCTGGAGTCTTTAATTGTGCCTTACAATTAGTGTATCATACTGTAAGTGCCAATTAAAAGAGCTGGGAACGGCAACCTGAGGGTAAGCAATTTCATGAAATAATATATTTCTCTTATACTATTACGAGCATACACAATTAGTTATAGAATTACACTTTCATTTCCATTTCCTTATAGTTAGGAAGTTGAATGTAATGAAGTACTCTAGTAAATAGACATGTTCTTGCTCTTTTTTTTTTTTATTGTTTCTGTCTCATTTGCTTTCAAACACATTTTCTGTTAACTTACGATCTTTAGTCACGCCGCTCTACTTTATGTTATTTTTTCCCCATTTAGAGTGAAGGTGGCAATTTGTTTGCTAGGTGGTAGGTTTATCGTTTTTGAAAAAGGATTTAGTTTCTCCTAGGAATTGCTATAAATAAACTCCCAAAGAAAGAATTCCCATGTGTGCAGTAGAGCACAGTACAGACATTTCCAAATTTTAGTATGCATGTGTCAGCTGGAGAATTTTGAAAAATTGCAGCTTTTAGGACCCCATCATAAATATTTTAATTCCATAGGTGGGAAGAAGACACAGGAAACTGAATATTCATAAGTAAATTAGTGGATCCAATTCTAGAAGTCTGACACTGGTGAATCATTGTGCAGATACTAGGAATTAAAGAACTAAAGTAAAAATTATTGAAGAGACCTTGGTTATCAGTCTGTCTTATTTTCTGCAGGAGAGGCAGAAAATGTATTTTATTCTAACCTGCAACACTGGCTAGGAAATCTTTCCTGTTGCTAAAACCCTTGGGCAGACATGATATATATCCATCCATTACTTGCCAATAATTGTAGCAGTCTTTCCAATGGTGTCTTGGCCCGTCTCATCTCCTATGTCTGGTATTCAAATTTGGAAGGTCTGAAGGACTGGGTTCTGTCCAGCACACCTAAAGCATGAAGGCAAGATGCCGACCCATCACCCTCCTCAGAGTGATGATTGGCAGTTCTCTCTCATTGCTGTCATTTATCTATCATCATTGATTCCCTATTATTTATACATCTCTGTTTTTATAAGTGTAGACTGATAGATTAGTAATTTATTCATTAGATTATAATCTATTTTGAAAAGGTTAATGATTTATTCAATGGGCTATAATCTGTTATGAAAGGACATCTAAAGCAAATTTCAGTAAAACATAAATTAACTTGTTTGTTTATTTTGAATTTCTAAAAAAGATTCTAGAGTAGCAAGTAAAGAATTTAGATAATTTTGTCATAATGGAGTTCTTAAGTGTAAAATAAATTTTGATTTTTTTGTTGTCACAAAGGTTATGAAATAATGTTTCTTTAAACAAATGCTGGGATTATGCTAATACTAATACTTTTAAAATTAATGATGATCTTGTACTTTTAGAGTTTGTAAACTGTGTTGTAAGTGTATGAGGATGTCAAAGGATATGTTCTGTACAATTAATAATTTATATTAAATCAGACGGAGCTTGGGTTTAAAGAAATATTCTGGTGAACTTGAAGAAAAAACATCTAGGAAATACTTTAATATGTTATTTCCTATTATTTCCATTAGAAGTAATAGAAGAATATATGTAGAAATTATTGTCCATCAGAAAAAATAGAAATACTGAAATACTGCTTATGTAATATGGAAATATTCTGTATTTTATTACATTTATTGGTTATACAGTAACTTTATACTGAATATATTGGTTATTCAATAACTTTATACTGAACTATTTTTATAAAAAGTATAAGGATATTACAAATATAATATTTGATTACATAATTTATTACAAGAATAAGACAATGTATTTGTCATATTTATATACTCTGAAAATTGTAGCAGAATGTTATATTCCACTGGCATTTTCTGATATATCTACATTTTATTTTCGAACAAATTTCACCTTCCATTTGCAGTACTAATATTCTGGAAATTAGCAGCCAGAAAATACTTAAAATAATATAAAAATGCATATATTCTTTGTAAATCAACCTGGCCTGCACTCATTATTTAAGTTTAAACATAGCTAATATATATAAGGAACAAAGAATACAAAACATAGACATGCCAAATTTAAATAAATCTATAGAAGTTATGAAATTAAGATGCGTTGTGGATATAAAATACATACTGCTAATGCTGGGTTCTGCCCCAATGATTTTCAGTGCAAACAATACCAAGTAACTGTGTGTGTATGTGTGTGTGTGCATGCACACACCTGAATGCATTCCTTTATTATATAAAAATCAAAGACATCAATTATTTTATAGTCACTTGTAAAATATGTCTTTTTTTTACCATTTTTAAATAAATTATTTTTATATCAGCATATAAAAAAGACATACGTAATATAGTTGGCATTTTCAAATCTTAAAATATATACTTAATTATATCCAAATAGCATAAAAGCATATATAGTGTATATAAGTTATCTGCTCATCCAAAGTGCAAGAGTCTAGGGAAATGTTTCTATATATTCTTGAAAGTTATCCTGAAGTTTTATTTAAAATTATTTCATCATTTATCTTGTTATTTTATTTATTATTATATTTTATTTACATTGATATTGAATTGAAACATAGACAAGTGTATAATTTGAGATGAATTTCACAAAGTGAATATACCTGGGGAACTTCTTAAAAAAATAGAATATTGCTTTCTTTAGAAGGATAGTATTTTTTTTTTGAGAGGTTGTTTTTGCTATAGGGCACGTGTGCTTGCCACACAGACAGAGAGAGACAGAGAGACAGAAAATGAGAAATCACCCCCCGGGGGGATGACCATGCCACAATCCCTTCTCCTCCATTCTCCCCTTGGGATCTTGGGCACACTCATACACGCACCTAGTGTGAATTTTAAGCCACCGGGTCTAGGATGCGAACTGTGGTCAACTACATGGGAGTCCAGCAACATAGCCATCACGCTAACTGCTGGTTCCTAGAAGGGTAGAATCTTAAAGCCCCAAGACAACCTACTTGGGGAGTTTTTTCACTTAGCTAAATGTGGTCAGATGGTAAAATGGTTACGTTACTGGACTCCTATGTAGTTTATCGTAGCTTGAGTATCAGACCTGGTGGCTTAAAACTCATGCCAGGCACATGTGCATGTGTGTCCAAAATCCTGAGAGGAAAATGGAGGAGAAGAGATTGTGGTGTGGCCATCCTCCTCCTACCCCACCCCCCGGGGAGTGATTTCTCACTTTCTGCAGCATAGGCCCCTTAGAAAACATCTCTCAAAAAAAAAAAAAAATGTGGTCATTATTTGAACCCCATGCACCAATGGGGGAAAAAAAAAGCAGTATTAGTATTGCCTAGGGAGAGTGATGGTAAATGTAAATAAAAAGATTAGTGCTAAAAAACTCAAGGGGTGCTGCCATGCCCAGCAAAAGGTTATGTTTTCCCTAAAGAGCCAGGATTACCATCCCATTAGAATTCTCAGAGGTGATGGTCATATCGTCACATAAGTAAGTACTCCAAGAGCTGAACAGATGAAAGAGAAGAGGACACAGGGTAGATGTCTAGAGTTAAGAGATCATAAATACACAATAGCTTTCTGATCAGCATAAAAAACCTGAACTTTCCCCTATATTTTATATAAAGGGTGTTTGGTAATACTTGATTTCCAAATTAAGCTTATAAATTACAGAATATATATATATATGTGTGTGTGTGTGTGTGTGTGTGTGTGTGTGTGTGTGTGTATTTTCCATAAAGTAATTGTGCTCGCTGGAGAAAAGACAGAGATAGAGAAAGTGAGAAATCATCCTCTGAGGGATGGTCACAGTACAATCCCTTCTCCTTTCTCCTTCTGGAATTTTGGGCATGACTACACAAGCACCTGGCATGATTCCAAGCCACTGGATCTGAGCCTTGGACCTTAATCGACCATGTGGGACTATAGTGCCTTAACCACCATGCCACCTGCTGACCCTAAATTACAGAATATTTAGAAGGAAATTTTCAGAAACAAAATGAGAAATGGACAGCTCACCAAGTAAAATGGCATACAAACAAAAGAATGAAAATACATATACCAAGAAAATATGCGCAAAAGTAAAAGAGAGTTGACAGTAGTAACATAAAATAAATGATAACCCATGTAATTGATTAGTTAATAGTCACTTCGTATTGCTCATAGTTACAATTCATAATGAAGCAGAACATGTACTTTAATATACCAAACAGCATTTTATTAAAATATATGAACTAAATATATATGCAGGAAATTAAAAAGAAGAGTTCTTATATTGAAGCAATACATTTATGAAAGCTGAAAGGATAAATATTCATTTTCATTCATATAGACATTAAATTGACCAAACACTACTTATTGTACAGACCATCCTTTTCTCACATATAGCTGTACCCACACTATGGATTAGGTGACCTTATATTCTAAGTCTGTTTGTGGTATTATAACAAAAGACCTCAGATTGGGAAATTTATAAAGAACTGAAATGAATTACTCAAACTTCAGAATGTGAAAAGTCCAAGATAAAGCTGTCAGCAGGCCCACGTCTGCTGAGGACCTGATCTCTGCTTGCGTGGTGACACCTGTTGCATGAAACTTCAGGAGTGAACAACCACCATCTCCTCATATGGCAGAAGGTATGGAAGGACAAAATGGAATGATAAGGGAAACACTTCATCAAGACATTTTTTTCCTTGCTAGAAGATGCATGTGCTCACCAGACAGATATAAAGAGAATGAGATGTAGAACAGGAGAGAAAAGAGAGCACCCCCAATGAGTCATGAATATAGTACAATCATTTTCCTCCTTTTCTCTTGTTCCAGTTTTCAAAGAAAATATTCAATGTTTTTCATGTTGATTTAAATGTTAACAACTTATACAACAGATCCCTATTATTAAATAGATTTAGAAAATTTCAATTTCTGGTATGCTGAGATTGTTTTTACCATGAATATGTGCTAAACTCCATGAAATATTTTTCTGTGCCAATTGAGATAATTATATGATTTTTTCTCTTTGTTTTACATGACTGAACAATTTGAGAGTGTTACAACTTCTTATTTCTATAAATTATGTTTCTGAAATCAGTGACTATCTCTATCTTTAGTATTTATGTTGTGCTAACATTTACCTGTGACAATCCATATTCCTATTGGAACCAACCATCAAAGATTATCATACAATATTATATTTTATATAGCATTCCTACTAAATATTAAACAAAAAGTCTTTTGGCAATTATTATAAGACTGTTTTGTGTATAATATTTTAAAAAATACCTATAAATAGATTATATCAGGACACAGATACACACAGAGGGAATGCTATGTAAGAATGCTGGGACACATTTTATATATATATCATACAACTATATATGCATGTATGTAATTTTTTATTTTATATAGCCCCATATTTTATATTGGACTTATAATGCAATTTAGTGAGTTTATTAAGTCCTCAAATAATAATAAAAATGTACCTCATTTGTAAATACATATGACCAGGTTTTTATTTTTACGTTGAATATGAGAAAAGAAATAAGAATACCTAGAAAAAATAACTTTGCTTTATTTTATCTTCCTTGTATAATATATAAGTTGTTTAATCAAGACTCTGTCTTTTGCAATTTGTGAATACACAAATATGATACTCATCAGAAACTTATCTTTCCTGAGCATTTCAACACCTGGGGAGAATTATGATAATTAAGTACTATATTATTATGTTCTTACCTTTTCTTTCCAGCTCCTACTGTGAAAACTCAATTTCCAGATGCTTTTTATGTTTCTAGTTTAAAGGTGTAAAAGAGATCTTCCAGTCTAAGCTCTCAGGTTTGTCATATAAGAGATTCATCTGCAGCACTCCTCCAGCACTTCCTTATCTCACTAGCCAAATTAGAGCATGTATTTTTCAAAGGAAAGAAGTCATTTTGCATTTATAGAATGGGTTTGGTGAATACGTTTTAGTACCTCAAATTATTCTAGTTAATATGTCTTATGAGAAGATAAACAAGAATGCAATAATTAAAATAACATTGAATTTGATGTCTGAAGATGTATAATAAAAACTGCAATCTGGTCATATTTTTCTTACTTGACTAAATGGAAATAACCTTTTCCTAAGATAAGTGATGTACATTCAGTGAGGAACTGGTATAACACTTCCTATCAACCCTACATTGTTTTTACTTGCATTAAGGGTGGTGTGGCTAGTGTTGCAATGTTCATTATTTTAGTAGGATACTTATTCCTAGACTTGATCCTTGATGTACAAAAATACTGCATAGGGTATTTTGCTGTTGTGAAATAAAGATATTTATGTGTAAATGATTTTGTAGAAGCAAAGTATAAAATGTCCTGAGATTTTAAAATTAACTTATAAGGGTTATTAATTTTTTAAATTTGCTTCTTTTGACAGGTCTAAATTTGATTGTAAATATTGGATATTATTTTGATTTAATGGGCTATAGATTATTTGGGCTTATAAAATGACAGTTTGTTGCCAGTAGAAGGCAGTTATGTCGCTTGAAACTCATGCTGGGCTCATGTACGTGCATGCCCAAATTCTCGAGAGAAAAATGGAGGAGAAGGGATGGTCATCCCCTGTCAGGGGAGGGGTGTTGATTTCTTGCTTTCTGTCTCTCTGTCTCACTCTATCTCTCCAGTGAGTGCACATGCTCCATTGCAAAAATCTCTCTAAAATAAATAAAATGAAATAAAATAAATAAAATGATACTCCGTGTGCAAATGCATAAAGAATGTTTGAATCATATCTATGTATATATGTGTGCATATATTTACTTTCATGTACATATATTTCTTAAATGCATATATAAGTATTTAATTATTTTTTTCTTGTCTTTATTATAATTGGCATATATTATAGTGGAATCCTATCAGAAATGAAAAGTAAATTTTCAAAAAGAAAAAAGAAGTTAGGAATTAGGAATCGTAAAGTGGGTGGTTTGATTCAAGTATGACCTATATTTAGAATTGTCTTAAGATATTGCAAATGAGATTCATTAGAAAAAAGAGAATACTAGTATATTTTGTTTTTAATTTGTTATATTTCAGCGTATTTATGCTATCAGTGTGCCAATATGTATTTTATAGTTTCAGAAATGAAAACACCAAGCCACAGATTCTGTCCTTAAGAATGCTATTCTGACAATTATTTACAATCTGTCCATGAACTGAAGTGCTTGAGAAAGCTTTCTGTACAAATATATTTTAAACTTTGGACATAATTTGGAAATTTTGTGACAAAAGAGAGTGCAGCTTTGAGTCACAGAAATGAATTATTATTTTGTGTGGTCACTAAGAAAAAGAGCAGAGGAAGAGGAAACTAGAGCAAATGTTGGTGTCAGACTTCTAGACAAGTGTTAATAAAGGAACGGTAGCAAGGTGTAAGGTCAAGACTGACACAGACAGGTGTTAGAATTCCAACGTCACTATTTCCTTTTGTGTTGCTTGGACAACTAACTCTCTGTATATTAATTTTTAGTAAAAAAAATGGGGTTTAATTTAAACAAATCAAATGGGTTCTGCTCAAGTTAAAGTATATTTTCAGTCTGAAATCCCATTGTAATTTTAGTAGAAATAAAAGTTATTTGGGGTAGCTCTCAAATTGTCATAATCTTATAACCCATCATAGCATTACAAGTTAGTAAAATGGATTGGTCAGAGAAGTACCATCTAAAGACTGTGTTTGTAAGCTGCAGGCACACATGGGGACCTAAACTGTAATTTCACAAAATGACACACATATCATGTTCTGTACTGGGTTTGTGAGCTATTTTTCCAGTGCTTTAGAATTTGGTTAGTGATCCGGAATTCATAATTACTGAGGGATTACATTTTAATGTGATCGTATCTGGCCCATTAAACTATGCTAAGATTAATTGGTGAACTTAGGTAGTGACAACCTGATCTCTCCATTTCAATTTTTTTCCCCTGATGCTAAGAACATAAACAGTGGGTGGTATTTGACACCTTGTGACATACAATTGCTGGTTAATTTGTCAGTTAAAGGCTTTTATCATCTATTTATAGTAATTGATTTAGTTACAGGATATCACAAAATAGTAATACCTTGGTCAAGTCAGAAGAGAAAACTTTAGTTGCATGTGAAGAAGTATTAGCTTTAAACTGCATGTTTCTAACAATAGTCCTAATATGTGCATCAAAAGAACTTCAAGAAGCAATTTCAAAATACATGGTATGTTTGGAGATTTTTATCAATGTATATTTCCTCTACCATTGATATAGCAAGACAGCTACTATGTAACTAGTTAATAGCATTTTTAAGTGCCATTAAAATCCCATAGGACCAGGGGCACACATGTGGCATGCCTTTGACTAAAAGGTTATTATGTAGCACGTAAGTGTATTTGCAAATACTGACCATACTTTTTCTTATCAAAGTGTTCTTAATATATAAAAAGGATTGAGATCATATAACCACATTCTTTGATCAACGTGCAATTGTTTAATATGAGAACAGTATTAAAATTTAAATGTTGCATGAGAGATAAAAACTTTAAAATTTTTTTAACTTCAAACTTATTGGCCTAATAAAAAATATGGTTAAAGTTTTTTTAAAAGTAATCTTAAGGACATGTATAAAATATTATTTCTTTTCTTCTCATGGTGGTAATGTGTTTTTCTCATTTCTAGTTCTTGAGCTCTGGTTCAGAACTTGCTTTGGCCAATGGGATGTTGCATATGTTCAAATGGGAAACTAATACATAATTGTGTAGTGGTGGCTATCCCTTAAACTTCTGCTGTCAGTGTAGAAAGAGACTCACTTAGGCAGCTACCCTTCCTCAGTCAAGGCCCCAGGAAGAACACATTTCAAGTAGACCAGACCTCAACCCACAGTGAAGATACAAGTTCCACCCAGAAGAGTCAAATCTAGATCAGCTGAACCAGTCTAACTGAAATTAGATAGTTTCCTGGTGACCCTAAGACACAATAATAACTGAACACTTATTGTTTTAAGCCCTGAAATATTTTGTTTTTTTTTACATGTGCAGTAGCATTTTAGCAATAGGTAAGTAATGTATAAGCAATACAGATTTTTAACAATAAATTTATGTGAGAATCTAAAAGAGCAGTACTAAGAAGCAATTTCATAGTCATAAATAATTGAACTGGATAAAAAATAAATGCCCTAAATTAATGAGTTAAGCGTACAGCATAAGGAGATAGAATTAGGAAAGCAGTAACAGCCTAAAGAAAGTAGGACATGAGTAACAAAAAAACAGGAGAAGAAAATAAGAAACTGGAAAATAATAGCATGTGATGGTTAATTTTATGTGTTAACTTGCGTGGGCAATGGAAAGCCTAGATGTTTGGTTAATCGTTATTCTGACTGTGTCTTTGAAGGGGTTTCTGGATGAGATTACGATTTAAATCAGTGGGATTGACAGGTGACATGGTGGTTAAGAGCGCTGGACTCCCACAGAGTCGACTGTGGTTCGAGTCCCAGATCTGGTGGCTTGCTTTCTCACTTTCTCTCTCTCTCTCTGTGGCCCTCTCTGGTCAAATTAAAGTAAATAAATAAATAGATAAAGTTAAATAAAAATAATTTTTAAAAAAGATTTGAATAAGTAGACTGAGTAAACTAGACTGTGCACACTAATTTGGGTGAACCTCTTGTAAATGTTAGAAAGTTTGAAAAGAACGAAAGGACTGACACTCCCATGAGGAGAACTTTATCTGCCTGTTTATGAGCTGGGACATTTTTTTCATATGTTTTTAACATTTTTGAATTTCTACATCATTGTGTGTGTTGAAAACTCTTCAAAATATTTTTTTTGGATGTTTCAAAAGCTGATGCCAAAAGTGAACACTAATGGCTAAGAAATTATTAATAAGCTGACCATAAACTATCAAATTAAGCACTATTAGAGGATTACCACATTTTGATATAAATGGACTAGGCTCCCCCTGCCCATCCATTTTCTTTTCTAATTATGTTTCAATTCCATGAAGATTTAATTAAAAATATTTACTTGAAAATTTTTTATTCTTGAGTTTACTATAAGTAGAAGACAATAAAATATAATGTGACATGTAAAAAATTATTTTAGGAAGTAAATCACACAAAGAAACAAGCATTGATTTAGAGGTTAGAGGACCAGACAATGGTCCAGAAGAACACAAGGCTCTACCGTATTGAACTAACGTGGGAAGGTCCCCGGGTTGTATCCTGAGGTCTCCATGTGAGTGGTGGGCCCATGTGCACCTGTGATTCTCACTGATCGAGAGTGGGGGTGCAGAGCAGCATGAAGGTACTGTGGAAGGTGCCTGTCCCTCTCTCTCCCTGACTTGTTCTAATGGAAGAAATACATAAGCAAACTTTTAAAAAATAAAAGTTAGAGATAAAGGAAGATGTCTTTTCAATAATATGAGACAGACTTGCTACCTACTTAACTCAAAATCAGATCTCTGCCATTAATCAAGCATCACATAAAATGATCAAAACATTAAGGTGATTATTCAGTCATTGAGACACCTGTATTTTATGCATAATATGTGGATAATAAATATAATGATATTAGTGAGTTGTTGAATCTCACTAATTTATTTTCCATGATGATTAATCTGAGTATTGACCTTAATAGCTCATTTCAAATACTAAGATGCTCTAATAGTAATCACTGTATATATATGATCATGTAAATCCCATTTCATAATGATAGTTCTTTACTATATAAAAAATAAGATATTTAGCTCTTTTCAAATCAGTGCCCTCCCTGAGAGTGTACTTAAAATTTGAACCTGAATTTTTTTTTTCTTCAGTGCCAAAGATCTAAAGATTACACTTTCCATTGATAATATTTACATAGATATATTTTAAGGTGTTTGAGTTAATATAAATTGATTATTAATACACAGGTTCATTTTGTGTATACATGTGTTTGTATGTATGTATAGCATTTTATTCCTTAATCAGTCTTAATATATTAGAAGTCATTTCAAATGCACTGGAAATGCATTACAATAAAATGAGTTTATCAACGACACTTTTCTCCCTTAGCTGTGTATACAAATATGTTTTGGTCAGAGCAATTATGTAAATTTATGTAGTGAAATTATTGCATTAAGTGATTTAGTCATCAAAACACTAATTTTTGTTATCACAATATAAATATGAAATTGATTACAAATCATCAAGGTAAAGCTATTTGCAATGGAAATGTAATTGAGATGATAAGATGAGGAAATTAATGTGGAGGCAAATGAGGTTATTTAAAACACTTTAAGTTGTGATTGCATTATTTTAAATTTCACTTTCGTTTGAAGAATTTAAATATGCAACAAGGTGATCCTTAAGATACATAATTTTCTTTTTTTTGTGATATATCTACAATTTTAACTAAACCAGATCTCTAATCAGTTTCTTTTTTAAGAAACATATCCAGGTCTCAATTTGTAAAGACAATTTGCATGTACAGAGTTTGTTACATCAGCATTTCTTCTCTGACAAGCTTCGTACTGCTTTCAGAGAATACTTGAGAAACATGTAAGAACCCAAGATCTTACCTCAACCATATCTCAACATAGGGTAAAATTAAAGTATCTTAACATGGACAAGTGATTTTACAATCCTTTTTTAAAATCTTTTTTTACTTGACTAAACTTCCTCCCCCTTTACGTTAATTTGTACACTCATTCATTACATGTTTATTAAAGGTCTACTCTTTGTTTAAAACTGCCTTCCTGTTATAGATACTGCAACAAACATATTTATTATTATTTTGAAGCACATACATTATTACTGCAAAACTCCTAATTCCTTAAATAGTTCATACTGGTTTATGCCTTAATGCACTTGTTCAAATTGTTCTTCTTTCTGAGTAGAACATTCTACTTGTTTCCACCATGTTCATTTGGCAAACATTGTAACTTATTTGAAATGCTGGCCAGGCATGATACTGTGAAAATTTTTTTTTATCAGAATTCACCCTTCAGAGGTATACTAATTCTTTAATTTTGCATATGTATCTAACATGAGGGCCTCCATTTGGAAGTGTAAAACCAACCTAAGGGGAGGGGAGGAAGAGTCCTATAAGGCTGAGTTTCTTCTATTTAGGGACATATGAAGCACAAAAATGTCTCAAAATTTTAGAACAGAGAGAGAATCCATATTGTCTCATTCCATTATAGTCACTGCAGTTAAGTGTCTTACTGATACACAGTATTGCTGTTATACATAGTCTTCCAACATTTAGTCAGAAAATCAGAGCCATATAGAGCTAAATTCTTTGAATCTAACTGCTGGTACAGATCAATGTGGTTTCAAGAAGGGAAACACCACAATAAACACATCTCTTTCAGTATAATGCTCAACATAGGGTGCACATGTCCTCTGACAATTAAAAAAATTAATATGATAGAGGCCATTATTTGGTGTGGTGTTTAAGGTGCTGAACTCCCACATGGTCAACCATGGTTCAAGTCCAGGACCCGGTAGTTTGAAAATCATATTGGGCATGTGTGCATGTGTGCCCAAAATCCCAAAGAGGAGCATGGAGGAACGGGGATTGTGGTGCGGCCCTCCCTCTTGGGGCGTAACTTTCCTTCTCTCTGTCTCAGTCTCTCTCTCTCCAGTGAGTGCATGCACCCTATGGAAAAAAATATTCTTTAAAAAATAAAATAAAGGTCAAGATCTAGGTACTGATACCAAAAAACTCAGATGTGAACATTCTTGCCATAATGAGATGGAGAGACAGGAAGAGAGAAGAAGAGAGGAAGAAGACAACTTCCAATGAGGTGAGGTCATAGCATAATCTCTTATCCATTTGTACACCAGAGGTGCAGTCTCTAAAGTAGTTTAAATGTCCACCTATCTTAGAACAAGCAAAAATAGTCAACAGTTCCAAGACTGGATCTCATCAGGATTTGGGGCAATTTTCTTTATAATTCATGAAGCACAATAGGATTATCTCTACAGCTTAACTCTTTGACACAAGAACTTCATTTCTCACATGAGGTCAAAACTTTGGAAAACTAGTATTGTTTTTGGGTTGTCTTAGAGTATTTCCCTAAACAATTCTTCCTTTGTCCAATCAGTACAAATGGATTACATTGTTGGTCTCTCACATGATTTATGCTACTCCATGATCCACTTTCTAACACACAATTGATAGACTGAAGAAATTTCCATAAATTTATATTACAGGGGCCAGCAGATTGCATAGTGGTTATGTCACTGGACTCCCACATGGCCAACCACAGTTCGAGTTCTGGACTGGGTGGTTTGAGAATCATGCTGGGCGTGCGTGCATGTGTGCCCAATATCCTGGGAGGAGAATGAAGGATAGGGATCATAGTGTGGCCTTTCCACCTTGGAGGTGAGAAATCACTTTCCTGCTCACCGACTCTGTCTCTCTCCAGCTAGTACATACACACTAAGGCAAAAACCTCCTAAAATTTATATTATGAAGAGATTTATAGAAGGTCTATGACCTCTTATGGTGACCCAGTTGATAGCTTTGCTTCAGCAAAGAACAGTAAAAGACAAGCTCCAAGACATTTGATCTACAAAGCTCCACTGTGCCAAACATAGTTATGGTTTATACTTACTATTTTGCAATAACAGTTTTATGTGACTGCCTTCTTCAGTCTGAAGTCTTTAAAGCCAGGAGCCATTGTATTCTATCTCAATTTGCAGTGATTTGTGTTAATAGGACTTAACATTTTTTTTCTATTAGTATATTTTGCTATTAGTATCTCATTTATTTTATGGCTAGTTTATTACTGTAGGACATTAGAAATGTTGTTCTATAACTCATGATTGAGTTTTAGATTTGAAATATACATTTCAGAATCATAGTAATGCACATGTTGGTGGAGTCTGTGACTGTCACTGAGATCACAGACATGGATATGCAATGCAAAAAAATGACCAAATATAGAACTTCGAAAAGTGTCCACGTCAGTGCAGTAAGTAGAAGAAAAGGATCCTGCGGTGTGATAGATGTGGAAGGAGGTTAAGAACCAAGAGAAAATGGTAACCTTGGGAAAATCAAATTTAAAGACATCTCAATAGTGTAAAATGCTGCAAACTGTTAGGTTAAATAAGGCTAGACCTGGTACTTAGGGTGTCAAAAGTATTTAGAATTGTATGAAAGTTTAGAAAATGTAGTAAGGGGTTAACTAACTATGGGAAATATTAAATTGAACAATTAACAAAGAGAAACATCAGTAAATTAATTTTAAGCCAATATTTAACAAAGAAATAGGAGGAAAACTGTTCTTAGGTGTCTGTGAAACCCAGTTCCCAATCTATGGATATTTTCTTTTCTTTTTTTTTTCCTTTGGAGAGGTTTCCACTATAATGCACGTACGCTCGCCAGAAAGACAGAGAGAGACAGAGAGACAGAAAGCGATGAAATCACCCCCCAAGAGGGATGGCCATGCCGTAATCCCTCCTCCTCCATTCTCCTCTGGGGATATTGGACATGCACACATGTGCCCGGCATGAGTTTACGCCACTGGGTCCAGGACTTGAACTGCGGTCAACTACATGGGAGTTCAGCAACATTATGCCAACGATTATGCCAACTGCTGTTCCCTCTGTGGACATCTTCTAAACCAAAACCCTTATATAGGAACAATGTTTCATACCTTCCTAGGCTATTTTTTTATTTTTTAATTTTAATTTTTTTATTTTTTGAAGAGGTTTTTGCTATAGGGTGAGTGCGCTCGCCAGACAGAGAGAGACAGAGAGAGAGAAAGCAAGAAATCACCCCCCAGGGGGGATGGCCATGCCACAATACCTTCTCCTCCATTCTCCTCTCGGGTTCTTGGGCACCCACGCACACACGCCCAGTGTGATTTTAAGCCACTGGGTCCCGGACTCGAACTGCGGTCCACTACATGGGAGTCCAGCGACACAGCCATTACACTAATTGCTGGTCCCCCTAGGCTATTTTTGATTTTATCACAACTAGGAATCTGACACAGAGGAATCAGTTTTTTGTAGTGGTACAGAGAATTTGCACTTGGCCAGACTCACAAAAGAGATCAAGCAAGTAGATTCTTACTGTCTTGATTTTGAATTAAGACAAAAAGAGATTGGACAATAGGTCAGATGCTGAAATGACACATAAAGAAAACCTGTATATAGATGTAAATACCAGATACAGTGAGTGTGAAGGAGGATGGTCTGGGGGAAGGACATTTAGAAGAAAGGTAGGGAGGCAAAGCATTAATGGGACAGAGAAATGCGGTATTGTCTGTTGAAGATATTTTATTGTTTTATCAACTATACTAGCGAGAAATGTTCACCTGTTGAAATATTCATTTTGTAAGCTAAATAATGGGATGGAATGTATAAAAGAAAATGAAATAAAATGGAAAAAAAAGAAAACCTGTGAGACAGCAAGCTGGAACAAAAGACAGGATAGAATTATAAGGATACAGATAGTACAAGAGCATAGTAGATACTTACCAGGGAGAACAAAAACAAACGTGTAAATGTTTAAGCCATAGTGAGAGTAACCCATGAGAGCATGCTATTGAGAGAAGCATCCTTACAGATGTTTTCTTGACAAGATTTTGTTTCAGGATACCCTAATTCTTAATAATGAATTAGTTTGAAAAACTTAAGCTAGTGTTATTTGTATATGGATGTTTTATTTTTGTCTTTGTTTGCTTTGTTTCTTACCAAGATGCCCAAATAAAACACATAATACATTTTGAATACTCTTAAAAAAATCGTTCAGTGAGATCAGCCAATGGCATAGTGGTTATATCACTGGACTCCCACATGGCCAACTGAGGTTCGAGTCCTAGACCTGGTGGCTTAAAAATCACACTAGGCATGGGTGCATGCATACCCAAGATCCTGGGAGGAGAATGGAGGGAAAGGGTTGCTGTGTGGCCATTCCCCCCAGAGGGGGCTGATTTCTTACTTTCCATTTCACTGTGTCTGTCTGTCTCTCTCTTCTGGGACCACGCTCACCCTAAGGCAAAACCATATTTAAAAAAAAAAAAAAAGATTCACTTACTGGCAATAGGTATTCTGCTTGTGGAAGAATTTCAAGTCATGGACTCCAAGACCTGGGTAAAGTGGGACACTAGATATATTAACAAAAGTCAGATGTAAGTAGAGAAGAACAGGACGCAGATACCTACAGAAGGGCCATGTGCTGGCACTCTGTGCTGACTTGTCTGGAGATGTTTCCCAGAGGTTCATATCACGGTGATACTTCAAGTATCCTGGGTCTACAGGACCTTCTGCTCCACTGGGAGAGCAGCTCTGGCTGCAGCCTGGATTTGCTGCACAGCCTTCTCCTTCTCTGGCCCTCACGAGACACTGGCAACCTAACATCCTGAAGTTCCCATGGCCTTGCCTTTTTATGCCATAGATTTGTGTTGCCAATTGCTGAACTTCATTTGAGTGGAACGATGCACGATTGATTCTTTTGGCTTGTCATTTTGGCTAAACATTGGCTTTTTGAGATTTTTCTGTGATATAGTGCATGGTGTTAGTGTACTCATTACTATTGCTAATTGGTCCTATGTCTGAATTTTTAACTAGGTTATTGTATAAAAGACTTTGTACTATTGATCAGATAATATCATAATCAAAGGTGATTCTTGTCTACTTTTGTCTGATTTTAGTATGAGAGTTAATATGCCTTGCAAGTACTATGAATAACGTACTTAAAAAAAAATTCTCCAGAACACATGTATAGCATGGAAACCTTCTAGGTAGAAATAATGACTAGCAGTAAACTACGGCTAAGACACATATTCTGCTTAGAGATAATTAGATGTTTTTACTTGGCATATTGCAGTGGACAATATAATTCAATCTATAATTCAATCTTTGGCAGAAGGTAGTATCAAAACCCACTACATTTAAAATCAATCTAGACCATAGTTTTGGAATACTTAATAAGTCACTTAACATAAGCATTTGTAATTATTTTACAATGCTAAAAATAATTGGTTTGTTGACTATGTTCTCTTTTTCAAAATAGTGGTTAAGAACATATTCTAAGGAAAAAAACCTTGCATATTTTTTAGCCATTTATAAATAGATAGCATTACTGATGATCATGAGTTGAATTTTCACAGGACTGTGGCATCAGAACTGGCTTTTTAATATATGACATGTCTTAAAATACTTATTTTATTCAGCTGCTTTACTCTCAAATATACTTTTGATATAGGCAAGAGTCATAAAAAATCCAAGACAAAATTTACATTTATTATACACAATTAAACACATTTTACATTACAATTTTTATTTTCTATTTCAATGGCTTTTTTTTTGCATTTAGACAATCAGATGATTGAATGCAAGAAATAATATTTAAAGCAAAATATATTTTTGGAAGAATTTTTTAGTAAATGAAGACAGAGTGGCTCTAATAAAATCCAAAATAAAAGGCCAAAATGACAGATGCTTATATTTTACCAGATATTAGCACATTATGTTAAAATAACTTTATAAAAAAAGTATTTATTTTCAAGATGGTTAATAACTCTAAAATTTCAAGATTCTTAACCTTTTGCTTTTCAATCCTTATATGGTTTACTATTTATGATTATTTTTCTTCATTACAAAACTTGAATTGAATGTTGATGAGTCAATAATTAGATCTAATCCAGGAAGTTGAGGAAGTAATTGGCATCTATTTCAAACTTGCTTAAATTCAAAGTTTTACAGCTGCTTTGGAAACATGATTTGAATGTGTTCTAATTTATACTTTATTTGCTCTAACTGTATAAAATTAAGTAAAAACACAATAAAACTGTGAAGTAATGCTCATGAGAACTTATTTTAAGTCTTCATATAATCAAGTCTTAGTGCTAAAAAATAAAACTGACACAAAAATTAGCATTACATAAAATTTCAAATGATTAGTTGACCATGATTAATGAGTTCAAAACACTACTCATTTTTGCCAGGTATAGTGCTTTATAGTTGATAGTTTGGTAATTATGTAAAATATATTTCAAAATAGTATAGAATAAGGGAATACAAGCAATAAAAGTAAAATGAAAATCACTATAGTGTATGTGAGAATACTTTCCAATAGAAATATAAAGCAAACTAGGTTTGTAAGTTTAAGTTTTATAACAGTCATAATGTAAGAAACGTAACAAAAAGAGTAAAATTAGTTTTAATATATATTTTATTTAATAATTTCCAAAATATTTTTATTTTTCTATTTAATAAATACAAAGTTAGGAGTGTTATAGTTATTATTATAAATATAAAATTATTGTTATTATGTTATCTTCATAGTAAATCTTCAAAACCTTGTGTGTCTTTTATAAATACAGCACATCTCAATTTGGACTAGTTTTGTTCCAAGTATTTGATGGTCACATGTGGTTACTATCCTTGCATTAGAGAATTCAGATATAAAACATAGGTTCTTAGAATGATAGCTTCAGATTTTTTGAAATTCTTATTGCTAGGTAGTGAAATTTAGGTTCCATGCCTTTTAATTTTATGAAAGATAGGTAAGCCTTTACTGGATCCAACCATTTACCTACTAAGATTGCCAACCACTCATGGATATTAAATTGTGAGTAAAGAACACAGATATTTGTGTGTGTGTCCATGTATCTCTACCACCATTTCCACTTAATTATAAGAACTCTAAGCCTTAAAAAGTAAAAAAAAAAAAAATCCAACATCACACATTTAATCATTTTCAGAGCCAAATATGTAATCTTTTCCATGCTCTCTTTAGAGTCATTTTTTTTTTTTTAAACAGAGAGATTTTTGCCTTAGGGCATGTGTGCTCACCAGAGAGACCCAGAAAGACAAAGAAACAGAAAGTGAGAAATCACCTTCCCCCCAGGGCATGGCCTCACCACAATCCCTTCTCCTTCATTCTCCTCTTGGGACCTTGGGCACGCATGCACACGTGCCTGGCATGAGTTTTAAATCACTAGGTCTGGAATTCAAACTGCAGTCAACTACATGGGGATCTAGCAGTATAACTATTCGACAGAATAGTTGGTCCCAAGAGTTTTAAGAGAGAGAGTTTTTTTTTTTTTTTAGGAGAGAGAGCTTTTGCTATAGGGTATATGTGCTCACTAGAGAGAAAGCAAGAAATCATCCCCCTGAGGGATGGTCACACTGCAATCCCTTCTCCTCCATTCTCGTCTCAGGACTTTGGACATACATACACATGCACCTGGCATAAGTTTAAGCCACCAGGTCTTAAAATCATTGTCACCTATGTGGAAACCCAGCAACATAACCATTATGCCATCTCCTGGTTTCTCCAAGAGTCAATATCCTTATCTTCTGCAATAAATTATTACTTCATTATTATGTCACTTGTGATTCTTTTTTAACACTGGAGAGTTGGAAGGAAATCACTTTCACCACTTAATTTGGTAAACCCTTTTTATTCTTTTTTAAAGTTCGAGTAATAAATGATGAAAATTCTATAAATATTGTGTATAAGTGCATGTGTCTGTGTGCAAAAATGTATGCATGTACATTTTTTAATATTCTTTAAAATGTGGTTGCATATGGGAAATATACATTTGGTTAAGTTAATGTAATAGAATACATTAATTTAAACCAATATGTAATGACTAAAATAACAGATATTGGGGCCAGCAGGTGGCAGAGTGGTTAAGGCACTGGACTTCCACATGGTAAACCGTGGTTTCAGTCTTAGACTCAATAGCTTGAAACAGATCAGGTGTGTGTTTATGCGTGCCCAAAATCCTGAGAGGAGACTGGAGGAGAAGGTATTGTGGCATGGCCATACTCTTTGGGAGGTGATTTCTCACTTTCTTTATCTCTATTTCTATATCTGTGTCTCTGGTGAGTGCTTGTGCCCTATGGAAAAAAATCTCTCTCTCTCTCTAAAACAAACAAACAAACAAACAGATATATAAAGTATAGATCAGTCTACTACTCTGCTATTATATTCCAATGGTAAAATTATAACTAGAAAAGACATGTGATAAGCACATGAGCAGATCTACAAAAACAAATCATATTACTAAGCTTTTCTTGTTTCATTTAAAAATAATTTTAAAGTTTCAACCATCTGGAAAATTTTTTTATATTTTCTTTAAAAATGCACTTTTTAAATAGATATTATTATGTCACTTGTGATTCTTTTTTAACACTGGAGAGTTGGAAGGAAATCACTTTCACCACTTAATTTGGTAAACCCTTTTTATTCTTTTTTAAAGTTCGAGTAATAAATGATGAAAATTCTATAAATATTGTGTATAAGTGCATGTGTCTGTGTGCAAAAATGTATGCATGTACATTTTTTAATATTCTTTAAAATGTGGTTGCATATGGGAAATATACATTTGGTTAAGTTAATGTAATAGAATACATTAATTTAAACCAATATGTAATGACTAAAATAACAGATATTGGGGCCAGCAGGTGGCAGAGTGGTTAAGGCACTGGACTTCCACATGGTAAACCGTGGTTTCAGTCTTAGACTCAATAGCTTGAAACAGATCAGGTGTGTGTTTATGCGTGCCCAAAATCCTGAGAGGAGACTGGAGGAGAAGGTATTGTGGCATGGCCATACTCTTTGGGAGGTGATTTCTCACTTTCTTTATCTCTATTTCTATATCTGTGTCTCTGGTGAGTGCTTGTGCCCTATGGAAAAAAATCTCTCTCTCTCTCTAAAACAAACAAACAAACAAACAGATATATAAAGTATAGATCAGTCTACTACTCTGCTATTATATTCCAATGGTAAAATTATAACTAGAAAAGACATGTGATAAGCACATGAGCAGATCTACAAAAACAAATCATATTACTAAGCTTTTCTTGTTTCATTTAAAAATAATTTTAAAGTTTCAACCATCTGGAAAATTTTTTTATATTTTCTTTAAAAATGCACTTTTTAAATAGATATAAAAATGTTAAAATATTCATCTGAATATGAGCTTGAGAAATAGATTTCTTAGAATGAGTTCTGTTAGCTTTTAAAATGGGCTTGAATTATTTAATGTATTTTAGTATCTTCAATGAATCATGGCACATTAATTTTTTTGTGAGCTTAGTCATCATGATGACAGAATTTTAACATTTTAAAATTAATTCCCTTCTGACTTTAAAGGAGAATAACATAACTCCTTAGCTCATTTAGATCTATTTCCATATATTGAAGGATTATGTAATGAGGGTTACAATGTACATGATGCCATAGCTTTGTATATAAGATTGTGTTACTTTTAATACAAAATTTAGATTTTTACTGTTTTCCACTTCTTCTGAGGCATCAACACTCAAAAAGTAGTTGGGGTGTTCAGAATTGCTAGGGGATTTATGTAAAACCAGACAAGAAATCACCTCACCACAGTCTGACTCACAGCCCTTTTGTGAATCTCAAGAAATGCAAAAAACTCAAATGTATGTAGCATGGGAAATTCTTTGTAAAACACAGACTTTGGATAGTGTGCTTTTCCTTTCTTATTCTTCAAGTTACACAAAAGTATTCTTAAGATTTGAATTCTGCTATTCTAGAATGTGGTCATTGGAATTTGGGAGGAGGATGAAAATACAGAAAATGACAACTGGGTTGCTAGCAATTTGATAAGCAGACAGGGACAGCCCATGGTGCCAGTGGTTAGGAGCTGTACAGAGGAAATTGGGTGTCACATGGTCAATAGGGGTTCCAGTTGCAGCCCTGTTGGCTACAAAGCTGATTGTATTCTTCCAAGCCAAAGATCTTGATAGGATGGTGAATTGGAAGATAAAGGATTGTGGTGTGACCAGAGCCTATTTTGTGGTGTGCACTCTCTCTTTCACATTCATGAGCCCTCTGGTATCAGAAAACAAATGGACAAAAACAAAAACAAAAAACATACATCTTGAAAGTAAGAGGTTGAAGATGTTTAGAAGATACTGGGAAAGTGAAACAAGATGTGCTTCCCAATAGGCCAAATGGATCTGTGGTTTGAGCCACTCACAGTAATGACCAAAGGTACTTCACCCAAGAGGATCACAGGAATGTGTGCGATGCCTGTGTTGTGTGGGAGAAATTGTTCTTGAGACTTCAGAAGAGGAAATTCAAAAACAGAATTAAAAACTAGCTTTCATATTTCTGCTATACCTAGAGTGAATTGATAGTAAATTATACCCACAACAGGTAATATAACAATTTAACAACTTTTCTTTTCCTAATTCCTCTCTTCATTAGCCTCGATTTTGTGAAATTCCATAATCATGCCTTATTACAGGAAGAAGAGGTTGTGGATCAAAGAAAAGAATCCTATTTCTTCTCCTGTCAAGAGCTCACCTGAACTTGGAGAGAGAGCTGAGCCACAAGATGTCAAAAAGGCCAATTAAAGCAAAATGAGGGAGAAGTTTATTCTTGTACTAAGATGGTAAAAGTGAATCTTACACCTGAAAAGGGCAAACTCCCTGTTCTATCTCTCCCAGGAAACAGCACACTGGGTCAGGCCTATTGACACAGATGCGGGGGTGGTGGTGGTCCTACTTTGGAGAGAGTCCCAAGCAAAAGGCTCCAGCAGTTTTATAAATCTTGGGCTTCAGGAGGGAATAAAAGGAAAGGCTAGGAGTGGAAATGTGTTGGATACTGAGCCAGAGAGGAAGAAAAGCATCTCTAATGTGTCTCCATCTGCCCTCCACAAGGAGGTCTCAGCAGAGGGGTTGGAAGACTGCCCAAGGGCTCAAATAGAAGACGTGGGAATGAAGGTATTGGACTAGGGCACAACTCCCTTCAGAGACCGCAATGCACTGGCCATGCACTCATTCTGCCGTGGGGAGGGCAGTTTCCCTTGTAAGCCCTGGCAGGTAAAGTCTCTATAATTGCCTATGATCAGGCCTAAAAAATCACACTGATTTTTAACTGAATGCCATGCTTCTTCCCTGCCTTCCAAAAGTAGAGGTAATACATGGAAAACAGATCTGAAAGGGGAGAAGAAATAAGCCTCATTTATATAAGAAGGTAATGTTCTGTGAATAAGATAAACTGGCATTTTGTTTCTAAACATTATTTAAAAACTGTGAAATAAATGTGGGTCCCAGGATCTGGGAAGAGAAGACACTGGTGAAAATACATATACTTTCTTTCTGGTTGACTGGTGCCAGCCCAGCTTGGTCAACGAGCAAATTATACATATGCATATATTAAAATATTTGGCATTGTAAAAATATTTAAATGTTGTAAAAGCACTGCATGTTTCATATAATATCTGATCTAATAAAAAATTTTATAAAGTAGCATTGAGTCAGCATCTGTCCTACTGTTCCAAGAAAGTGTATCCTCAGAGAAGTTCCTCTTTGTACGCAGAAACATGTATAAGCCTGTAGAAAAACATAAGCTTTTGTTTATGGGTATATTTGTCTCTTTTTTTAATTTACCAAATTTAATCATATGACATTTTCCAATATTATACCTCCCTCTTATCTGTTATATCTTTAAAATGAAGTAGACATAGGATGAATGCCCAATGGAATTTTTGTTTATTCCAAACATTGGAACACCTCAGTCTGAGACAGTGTCCACAGGCCACAGAATGATGAAAGCTGATGCTGTCATTGCTATCTTCACATCCTGCCCAGTTAGCACAGAATGCAGTCACTAAGAAACAAGGCACCAAGGATTTTGCAAAGAACATAGCTGAGTGCTCATGTGCCCCACAGAGAGAAAGAAGGTAGAATAAGAGTTTGCAATCAGGGCAGGAACTCATATTTTAAATGTATCCAGCAGGTACCCTTGAAAAAGACTTAGCCAGTTATATTGATAAAACTTTGCACGATAGATACAAAATTGGAGGACAATTCAATTATTACACAAGGAGAAATAAATTGCTTCGGTCACTATCTTAGGCAGGAAAAATCAGAGAATTCCTTTTCACATGGAAGAGAGGGAGTAGATGACAACTTGACTTAAAGAACTGGATTTAAAGAAATAATTTAAATTTAAAATGCTAATCTACTTTTAATTGGCAGGATTTCTAAAAAGATTGTGTTCTATCAATAGTGGGCATGAACTCTCTCATGAACAATTTCAGCTGTTACAAATTTACATATAATGTATATATTTGAATTGAAGAGGTGACATTTCAACTGGACTCTAGATGTATGATAATTCTAGAAATTATCATTGAATTGTAGAAACTGTATAAACCATGAGAATATATAAATAATAGAGGATGAAAAGTTGGGGAATGAAATGGGAAAATAACTGTAAAGTTAAAGAGGAATTACATCCCAGCTTTTTACTTGATGGGACATTAATTTCTATAGTTTAAATTAAAAATACATAAATTGAAATCAGAGTAACAACATAATTTCAAACACTTAATAGTTTTTATCTTTGTTTTAGAGAAGGTCCAAGAAACCAACATCACTTGTAGAGAAGAAATTGTTATCTGTTTCAGAAACTTCTTAAGATATAAAAGTAAAAAATAAGGTTTTTTTTTTGTTAAACATGAACTTACATGTGTTGTTCACACACATGCATGCATAAACCAACATACACATAACCTATTATGTTTCTCTGCACATATAGTCATGCATATAAATCACAAGTGAGAGAAAGGTATTATATAACTTCTCTAAACTTTTCTCTAAGGGACCAAGTGCTTATTCAGGGTTTTATAATTTGGGCTGTCCAGGTATCATTAAATTTGATCAAACTTGGCACAGGAACATTTTTAATTTATTATATATTGACAGTTGAATTTAAGAATATCTACACTTTGAAAAAATAAAGTAGGAATTTCCAGTAGGTGCTAACTCGGCTGCCACTGATATCATAATCCTGCATATAAATCTGAAGCTATTGCAGAATTAGAAATGCTAAATGACAAGCAGACCAAGTCAGCAGAAATGTCAAAAATGACAACCTTTGTCTGGGTTATATGGGTTCTTAGAAATCATTAAGATGCCTCCAATTTGTCAAATACGAAGTAATAGTAGTAACATAGGGAAATCAGCATCTCCAGCTAGAGCAGAAATAAAACATGAAATACTACAGGTATAAGAAGTGGAAATTTCAGGAATAACTCAGAAAGATAGTGCATAAACGTGGTTACTTTTACAATCCAAGAATGGCTGACTAGAATGTTTCTTAACAGCATCTCTTTATTTGATGCCAAATAAGTTGGGGGAATAATAATTAGGACATGTGCAAGTTCAGTGTTGCTGAAATGAGAAATTGAATTTGTATTCATACATAAAATGAATGTTTAAGTCATTTCAAAAATACCCTTCCTATCTCCAGAATGCTTCTGAACATGCTAACCTGCTTCAACTATTAGGCTCGTGCAACGTAACCGCCATTTTGCATTGTTGATATTTGCCATTTGCTACTAGATACATTCTTAAATAAATGAGGTTCTATTACATCACCTTAATACACATTTCTTGATTTACATTTTTTGCTAATGTCTAATTACTTGTTGTTTATTTCATATGTATTTTAGACTATGAAAGTGATGTTAGACAAAATCAAATTCTAATGATTTTCTTCTTCTATTTTAAAATAGGTCATAAAACAGTGGAGACAACTCACAAAATCAATAACCCATTGGCTCAAGAACTAACAAATGTAGTGCGGGAGTGGTTCAAGAAGTTTTGCAAAGGAGATAAGAGCCCTGAAGTTGAGTGTAGTAGCCAGCCATCCAAAGTTGACAATGAGACATCATAGAAGCTGATCCTGTGTCAACTACAAGATAAGTTGCTAAAGAACTCAATGTTGACCAGTCTATGGTCATTCAGCATTTTAAGAAAATTGGAAAGGTGAAAATATTCAATAAGAGGGTGCCTCATAAGCTGACCAAAAGTGAAAAAAACTGTTATTTTGAAGTGTCATCTTTATTTTATGTAGCAACGAACCATTTCTCAATTGGATTGTGACTTAGTATGAAAGGTGGATTTTCTATGACAACAAAGCACTTCCCAAAGCCAAACTTGTACCAAAACAAAACAAAACAAAACAAAAAGCTCAGCGTCACTGTTGGGTGGGGTTTGAGCCATTAAAGCTTTCAGAATCACAGTAAAATCATGACATCTGAGAAGTATGTTCAGTAAATCAATGAGATGCATCAAAAACTGCAATGTCTGCAGCTGGCATTGGCTAAAAGAAAGGGCCCAATTCTTCTCCATAACGACACCTAACTGCGTGTTGCACAATTAATGCTTCAAGAGTTTAATGAATTGGCCTCATCTATCTGACCTCTCACCAACTCTTCAAGCATCTCAACTTTTTGCAGGGAAAATTTTTCCACAGCCAGTAGGATATATAAGATGCTTACTAGGAGTTTGTCAAATCCTAAAGCATGTATTTTTATGTTCCAGGAATAAACAAACATTTCTCATTGGCATAAATGTATTGATTGTAATGTCCCTATTTTTATTAATAAAGGTGTGTCTGAGTCTAGTTACAATGATTTAAAATTCACAGCTCAAAACCACAATTGCTTTCACATCAACCTAGTATTTTAACTTTATAATCTTTGCCAAAAGAAGGGGCTAGATTATTTTCCATGTCAGCTACTTTTATACATATATATTATATATATATATATACACACACTTTATTAAGCAGTTGTATGAAAACCCTGAAAAAAGTATTTTTTTGGGAAAATAAATTAATCTGTGCCATTGATACAATACATAAAATTCTGGAAATTTTAAAACTCTGAACTAATAAAGCATCGCTAGTTTGATGCTCCTTCTCAAGAATTATTTTGTTTATTTAATTTTTTTTCATAGATACCTTTTGCTATAGGGCACATGCACTGATCAGAGAGACAGAGAGGCAGAAAGTGAGAAATCAACCCCAAAGGGAGATGACTATGCTGCAATCTCTTCTCTGTTCTCCTCTTAGGATTTTGGGCATGGACACATATGCACCCAACATGAGTTTTAATTCACTATTTCTGGGACTTGAACCGCTGTTGACTACATGGGAGTCCAGCGACATAAACATTATGCCATCTGCTGGTTCCTGTAAAAAACTATTTGACATTAGATATTTGGTCACATGGTCTTCCTTTTCTGTTTTAATTATATTTTATATTTATTATTTGTATTTAATCACCATACATCTTTGCAAAGTGTACAAAACATAGACCCCCCCCTGCAAAAATATAGTTCATGTCAGTCATGACAAAGAAATTATCTTAAACATTATCATCAGCAAATAACTTTTTTTGTGTGTGTCAGTTAAAGTTATTTTTTTGGTCACATATTCTTCTAAAAAAATTAGTTATTTTAGAGTCAAAAATATTAGTTAATGTACACTTATTCATCTTCAAACTATTAAAACTTATTTCTGAAACTCTAGGTGAAATGACTTTTAATTCCTTCAAATGATTTCCCTTGGAGTAGAAGAGAACTACTATTCTAATTCTTTTGTTTAGGGTAAAGAACTCATTGAATCATTTTTTTTTTTCAGGGGTTTTTGCTATAGGGTGTCTGCGCTTACCAGAAAGACAGAGAGAGACAGAGAGACACACAGAGAGAGAACTCACTCCCCAGGCGGGGATGGCCACACCATAATCCCTTCTCCTCCATTCTCCTCTCGGGATCTTGGGCATGCATGCACACGGGCCCAGTGTGAGTTTAAGCCACCAGGTTTGAGACTTGAACAATAGTCGACTATGTGGAAGTCCAGTGACATAGCCATTACGCCAACTGCTGGTCCCAAGAACTCATTGAATCTTTTAGCCCCTCAATCTCACTGATGAACACACAGTACATGGAATAACAGAATTATGTCTTTTTGCCCAAGTTTATCTTCTTGGAAGATTTAAACTAGAAAAGTTTCAAAAATGCAAGTAACATCCATATTATATATTTGTCTTAAAAATTGTCTTATTTTCAAATTGGAAATAAAAAAGATGTTTTGGCATACATGCCTGGTGGTCTCTCAAAACACAGGGTGTAGGTCCCTAACCATGTGACCAGCCATGTGAGATCCTGCCGCTTTAACCACCATGCCACTCACTGAGCTGTCTCACAAAAAAGCTATTTTTTAGTTCATAATTTTATTGGTCTCAAAACCTGCATATTCACATATTTATCTAGCATTTGCTCTTTGTTAAAAATAATGAAACACCGGGACCAGCAGTTAGAGTAATGGCTATGTCGCTGCACTCCCACGTAGTCGACCACAGTTCGAGTCCCGGACCCTGTGGCTTAAAACTCACGCCGGGCGCGTGTGCGTGCGTGCCGAAGATCCCAAGAGGAGAATGGAGGAGAAGGGATTGCGGTGTGGCCATCCCCTCTGGGGGTGATTTCTCACTTTCTGTCTCTCTGTCTCTCTCTGTCTGTCTGGCAAGCGCACATGCCCTGTAGCAAAAACCTCTCAAAAAAAAAAAAAAAAAGAAACACCTTTGAATTTTCAGTTTTATCTACTTTCAATTTTTCAAATATATTTTAATTGGCATATTTTTCTATTGTTATTACTAAAATTATACCATATGATATTTGATACATAATGTTAATCTAATGCATATAAGCATATAGAACATGCACATATAAAATAGCTTTCCCTTCTTTAACTGTTTGACTATAGTAAACATTTCCAAAATTTTTCACACTAGCTCTTCAGAAAAATTATATGTGTGCGTTTGTATAATTACTGCTTTTTTTCCAAAGACATGATTTGGACTTTCAGTTTCTGCTCCAATAGGTAAAGAACCTGGATTTTTTTTTTTTTAATACAAGAAAATGTAGGTCAACCTGTAAATCAATGTTTTTTCTTAGACATGTCAGAAAGGCTACAGAAAGAAGGAGCAGTGACTCCATATTGTCTGGAGAAGGAAGTGCATCTAGACTGCCTGAAATAGCAATCTGCTTGCCTGAAAAAGAAGCTATTTGAGCCATAACCTGGAGGAAACATTTCAGAGCTAATTTTGAATAATTGCTGTGGACCAGCTCACAAGTGAGAATCTGCTGAAGTCTACAGACTTAGCAGAACATTGAAATTTCATAAATTTTTCTTCTAAGAACCTTACCAGGTTTTCATAGTCAAGATCCAGAAAGAACCCTTTATGTCTCTGAAAGGGGAAAAGAATAATCATTTTGAAATATAACCACAGACTTAAGATTTAACCAAGTCCCTTTTTCAGGTGAAAAGACTGACAACTTCTTATCTCAGTTATGAAAAACAAAGCATGCTCTCACCCTTATCCCTTTTATTCTTTCTGCCTCACCTAAGCCAAAAAACAAAAGCAAAAACATAACGGGATCTGCAATTAATGTAATGGCTATGCCTCTGGACTCCCATGTAGTGGACCATAGTTCGGGTCCTGGACCCAGTGGATTAAACTCATACCGGGCACGTGAGAGCATGCCCAAGATCCAGAGAGGAAAGTGGAGGAGAAGGGACTGTGGCATGGCCATCCCCCCTCAGGGGTGATTTCTTGCTTTCTGTCCCTCTGTCTCTCTCTTTCTGGCAAGTGTACATGCTCTATAGCAAAATACCTCTAAAAAACAAAACAAAACAAAAAAATAAATAAGAAACAAACAAAAAACTCAAAAACATAAAAAGAAAGGGTTAGAGTTTCAAGGAAATAGATTGGAAAAGAAGATACAAGAAATAGGAGTGAAGGAAAGTGAAAGAGAGCTATTTAATTGGAGAAACAGAATGTTTAAAAATTGCAATTCACAGGCCCACTGATAGGTTAGGTAGGATTTAATCAGATAATTGTAGGGTTTAGTCAGAAAACTCCCCCTTAGTCACACTTTGTCATCATGTCAAGAGTGTCCTAGCACAATATTGCCTAACAGTGAATTAGAGATGGCAATGTACGAAGATATAGGATCTGAATGAGAGTTACTACTTAGCAAAGCTCAAGTTCAGAAAGCGAGAAAACAGAGATATTAGAAGAATTTGAAGTTGCTGATACTTAGAGCTACATCTACCTTAAAGAGCTGAAGTAGCCAGTCTAACAAATTCTCATATTCCTATTAATGAATGCACCATGTCTGTCTTCCAACAAAAAAATTACAAGACAAGTAAAAACCAAAGAAAAGACACAGTATGAAAAAATGATGCAAATATCTGAAACAGATTTTCATAAGAAAATAATCAGACATTTTTTTAAGAGTTATTTAAGGTAACTCTTCCATTGTTTGGGAAAGAAGACAATATGCAAGCACAGATGGATAGTGTAAGCAGAAAGGTGGAAATTCTAAAGGATAGAGAGGCAATGTGATAAAAAAAAGGAAAAAAAAATAAAACAGAGTAACAGAAACAAAGAATGCATTTGATAGTCCCATCACCGAGGAAAGAATTAGTGAGCTTGAAGATAGATCAATAAAAAAATTCCAATGAAATGCAGAGAGAAAGTGGAAAGAGAGGGGAAATGTAATACACAGGACCGGAGGATAATTTCTAAAGGTATAGGATGCATATAACTGAAATATAACTGAATCAAGTCTTTGGAGGAAGAACGAAGAGTGGAGCAAATAAATTATTTGAAGTGAAAAATGACAGATAATTTTCCCAAACGAATGACAGACACTAAACTACAGATCTAGAAAGCTCAGAAAACACAAGCAAAATAACTACTAAAAATCCACATCTAAATACATCCTACTCAAAGTTCACAAAACAAAGCTGGAAAAATGTGGAGTGAAAAAGTTAAAGAGTTTAAAGACAAAACTGACCAACATAGAGTTCTATATCATATATTGATTTTACTAGGATAAAAAAGAAATAGATTTGTTCAGATAAATACAGGTAATTCTTTGGTAGTTAAATCTGCATTGTAAGAATTGTTAAATGAGATTCTTCAGTTAGATAATGTTGATGTAGTTTGGAAACTTCCATCCAGATAATATAAGGAATAGTGTCACCAAAGAATAAATGAAGCTCAATTTTAAAAAAATGATCTAAAGATAACTTTGGTAAAAGCAATAAAACTAACAGTGAACGATAGAAATGTTTTAAATTATACAAGAGAGGATTGGAAATACTCTATTATAAGCTACCTGTACTGCACATGAGTCAGCATACTATCTGACGTCGCCTTAGAAAAGTTAAGATTTTATTAAATAGATGAATGTATAAGCAAACCATCAATAAACAATATGATGTCACTTGGTGACAAAGGAAATGGTTATTAAGCTACATAAATGCACTAAGGAATTTAAATATATATTGCTAAGAGAAAGAGGCCAGTTTTGAAAGGCTATAGACGATACCATTCCACTTAGGTGGTATTCTAGAAAAGGCGAAACTATTTGAGTTTTTAGCATTGGACAGATGGTAAATAGATCAGTGGTCATCAACATTTCAGGATATTGAAAGCTGGATTAGGTAAACCATAGGGAGCATTTTAAGTCAGTAGAGCTCCTCCTGAGGAGGTTAGGGAATCCCCCTCAGCTTAAAGACTACACCAGAAAATCTAATTGCATTACAAATTTATGAAACAACATCTTTTAAGTACACCCAGATGGAGGGGTGCTCACTTAAGTAATTTTGGAGTAAATTTTACAAGATTAAAGTAAAAAAGAACTGTATATATAGACTTAATTTTTCCTGAAAAAATATTTCTCATAAGGTTACTGATTAATAATTTTTAAATACTATTTATTTTTACTTGACTTAATTAAGTAAATGTGGCAATCATGAACCTGGTTGCTACCAATTAATGTGGAAAGTTACAGATAAGCCAGAGAAGGCAAGATTAATAGTGTGAGGTATTAGTTATAGACATCCACATAAACACACATTTAACTGAAAATAAATACCAATGAAACATTAAGAAATATTTGGAGATAAATATGTATACATACCTTAGCCTACAGATAGTTAGAGAATTGCTCTATTAACTGAGGTTACCCTCTTAACAATGAAGATATTTCATACTCAGATCTTTGTCTCTGATAATATTTTTCAAGAAAAGGAGAAATGGGTTATTTTAAAGCTAGAAAAGGAAACATATAAGGTAAGTATTAAGTATCTTGTAGTACCAGGAAGAAAGTGAATAAATGATTAAGAAAAAAATCTTGAAGGTGGAAGTATGACACAGGTTGATAGGACCCAGCTGAAAGAATACTGGTCACGAAAACTGTACCTATTCGAGTAACAAGATGTACAAAGAAGTATTACTATGTACAATATAAAACAAATATCCATGACATATTGACAAAATTAAATAATTGAATAAATAAATAAATTGGAGAGAAAAAACAAAATCATGACACAATGTCCAAATAATTTATGCAGATAGTACACTCTCATATTTGTAGAACCTAATACCTTATTCTTTAAATATGAGTTAAAGAGAGTGATTTCCTTTCAAAGAGCATAGGATGGAAAAGAGGCTTTAGTCATTTGAACGATGTCTCCCAAAACAGCAAGTTTTAATTCCTGGAAACTAAATATTATTTTATATTGTAAAATAATTCCAGATGTGATTAAGTTAGGAATCTTGACATGGGGTGGTTTTGATGGATTATTCAGGTGGATCCAAAATATAACAAGAAATAGCTTACAAAAGGGAGGGAGAGGATGATATGAGAGAAAATGTGGAAGAAAGAGAAGAAAATGTGAAAATGGAGCACAGAGATGTTTGACCATGTTAATTTTGAAGATTGGAGTGACTAGTCTATGAGTTGAAAAAAGTCCACAGCCACCAGATGCTGAAAGAGGCAAGGTACGGATTCTTCCTGAGAGCCTCTCCAGGGAACGCAGTCCTGCTTTCAACCCAATGATCCTAATTTCAGACTTCCTGCTTCTAGAATTGTGAGTGGATATGTTTGGATTGTTTCAGGCCATTGCATTTGCCATAGTAGCTACAGGAAAGTAATACATGGGAGAAAGAGAAACAATGAAGAAACCTGACAAATCTTCAACCAAACAGGTAATCAAGAATGTTTTGGTAAGTTGTAATGAGAATGTAATTTTGTTTCCAAAATCTTCTCAGTCAGGTGATCGTTATCAGGTTCAACACCTTGAAATCAGTCATGTTGATAGTGTGTAGCTATGTAGCTATGATCTGATAAGATGAGAATGTCACGACAGTCTTTTCCCCTAAAACCCGTTACCCCCAGTCTAATCATGAGAAGAAATATTAGAAGAATCCCTATTGTGGTACATTCTACAAAATTCTTTATCAGTTATTCTCAAAACCATTAATGCCATAAAATTTAATGAAATTCTGAAAAACTGTCACTGCTAAGGAGTGCCTAAGGAGACATGATAATTAAATAATATGTGATAATGTGGATAGGGCTCTTGAAAAGAAAAGGATATTATGCAAAAACTGAAACACTGAAAGAAATAAGGGTTTTAGATAATAATAAGGTATTAATACTGCTTCATTAATTGAGAAAAACAGTTCACAGTACAGCAGAGTATTAATAATGTTTAAAATAGTGAAAAATATCCATGTTATCTTCATAGTTTTTCTATCATATAAGAACATTATAAGATAAAGTTTTCTTAAAAAGAAACAAAAATATGTTTTACTTTTTCAGAAAAATCAATATGCAGAAGTAATTAACATTCATGTTGTCTTGATTTTTTTTTTTTTAGAGGTTTTTGCTAGAGGGCGTGTGTGCTTGCCAGAAAGACAGAGACAGAGAGACAGAAAGTGAGAAATCACCCTCCCAGGTGGATGGCCATGTCGCAATCCCTTCTCCTCCATTCTCCTTTCAGAATCTTGGGCACACACGCACATGCGCCTGACGTGAGTTTAAGTCACTGGGTCCAGGACTTGAACTGTGGTCAACTACATGGGAGTGTAGCGACATAACCATTATGCTAACTGCTGGTTCCTTGAACTTGCTTTAAAAAGCATTTCTTAAAATCATATTAAATTAATTTTTTTTCACTGTAGCACATTTAATGTGTTTACTGCTCCAAACATAATAGGTAAATCCACTGTAGATATTTGCATAATAAACTGACATTCCTAAACACACATTTACAAAAATCCAGTATCTAGTAATCATAGGATTTCTGAAATAGGTATTTAATAAATTAAAAGGCCAATAAATATTTATTATGATCTATGTTCTATTAATTTCAATTGGCATGATTCAAGTCCTATTTCTGACTTCCTATTTGGATTTGTGACATTCGCAGTTCATTACACCTATGAAAAGGCGATAAAAAAAGAAACTCGTGTATCTATTTTAACACTTATGATCATGCATTTGTAACTCTTAATGGCCAAATGAAGATCAGCGTGTGGGGAAAAAATGTCTGGCATTTAAAAAAATACTTCATAGAAATTGAAAAATAGAATAAACAATCCTAACTGAATTATCTGATGTTTTGCAGTTTTAGTCTATTATTTCACTTTTCTCATTTCGATAACTTTGTTGTATTCATCAGTCTTTTGATGTCTAGCTTAGTGGCCTAAATAAGTTACTGAGTTTGTATATGAAAATAGGTGAGTGGTATTATACTTCTTAAAGCAAGAAAACCTAGTAACGTTTATAATACTGACTAAATTGCACACATATTTTCTACCAAATTTAAAATGTTACCATTAAATCATAACTTCTATTCAAAGTTAGTTTTCTGTGTTATTTAGAATAGGCATGTCATTTTGAGAAGAAGCATGTATAAAAGTTTCAGCAAAAAATATATAGAATGACTGAGGTGCTGTATTCGGACATTGGCAATGATTTTTATAAAAGTGAGCTCAACATTATGAGCACAGAGAGGATTAATGATACTAGAAGCAATGATTTTATTGCCATTTTAATTTAGATAATTAAGTCTTCTGAAATGATATGACATTGACTTTATTAGGGATCACAATGACTTGATCCACATCATGGTCAATTATATACCTTGAAGCTAAAAACATCCAATCATCATAATTTCCACTTATTCTCAGGCATATTATGCATAACATTACTGTAGTATATAATATACAATATATTAACAATATTACACATTAAAATATTTAGATTATTATGTGCAATGTTTATTATATAATATAGCTTATATATTCAATATAATTACATAATATATATGTGAGTACATATGCTTCTGTATGTCTGTGTTTATAAAAGTAAAAACAGTAAAAATGATGGCCATATGTAAAGGATTGGCCAAGAACTAGAAAAAAAAATTAATTCCTGATTTAATGGGGACTACAAAGAAATAAAATAGAAGAATCACAATACAAATAAATGCAGGTACACTGGGATATAAAGCAGTCTTTTCTTTTTTCTATAGGGTACATGTATTAGCCAGATAGTGAGAGAGGGAGAAAGTGAGACATCCTGAGGGGGAGGTGATGGAGGGGGACATGCTGCAAATTCTTTTCCTGCATTTTTCTCTAGGGATTTTTGGGCAGGCATGTGTACTGCCAGGTTCGGGACTCAAACCATGAAGTTGATTATGTGAGATCAAATGCCTTAACCTCCATGACACTTGCAGGCCTTAAATCAGTGAATGGCAATAAGTATTTTCATTTTTATCTTATCTCCTAGCTCTATCGAGAATAATATTTATCTTTCAATGCATATTAAGCTCTGTAGAGTTGCAAAAGTATATTAAAGTATATTAATCTCAAGATAATGTGTACATAAGTACTTGATGGTCTTGATAAGTATATTGAACAAAATGCACAGAATTAGCTTTCTTATTGCAACTGGTGAATCTAAAAATCTTTTTGACCTTACAACATATTGTGAACATTTGGATATGAGGAGAAATTTAGAGTCCACACAGAGGCACATCTCCTATTGATTTACTGAGTCATGTAAATTGTTCTGCTGCTAGGTGAGGCTGGAGAAAACAAGTGCGATAAGACCGATGTGTTCTTTACTCCCAGATTTGTGCTTTTTCTGATTGATGCTGCCAATCACTTAGCTCTTCAATGCCACAGAAGCCCTTCCATTAACATGGACTTTTGTAAAGGAAAAATTCTGTCTAAACATCACTTTTATTTATAAATGCTTTTTCATTTCTCTCCAATGTAATCTGTGTATCATAATACTTTCTCAGTAATGTGTTCAATGAAATGTTTTTGTGTAATTCTCTACTACAGATAGCTACAGTTCCAAAACAGGTTGAGATTACTACCACGAAGCTAACTTTAGTATTATTCCTATGAAAACGTGTTCCTTGTTTATGTAATGTTTCAAGACATGTGCCAAAATAACCAACAAATGTATTTATTTATTTGACAATTTTTTTCTTTAATTAATAGTTTGCCATACATACTAAAAACTGAGAGTTTTCATTCCTGTCCTGAAGGGGTTTGCAAGGTTTTATATGAATATGTATATGCATCATTTTTATTACTTTTTTAAGAGGCTTTTGCCTTGGGGTGTGTGTGCTCTCCGGAGAGAGAGACAATGTTAGTGAAAGGGAAATTGAGCAATTACTCCATCCAGGAGGGATGGTCATGCTGAAATCCCTTCTCCTTTCCGGATCTTAGGCCTATATACACACACACCTGGCATGAATTTCAAGTCACCGCATTGGGGACTTGATCCGTGGTTGAGTGGGAGTCCAGTGTTGTAATCACTGCACCATCTAATGGCCCTAGACATAGCATTTCAAAACTTTCAGAGAAAATTTGAAGTTCATATGCTTTCTTATCACATGCTGTGATTAAATCCTTTTTCTTTTTCTTTTTCTTTTTTTTGTTCCAGGTAGTATTTAATATGGGGTGCATCACGTATTCACATAATTGGCTTTATATAGAATAGTTTTTTGAAAGTTTTTTGCTATAGGGAGGGTATGTGCACTTGCTGGAGAGACTGAAAAGACAGAAAGTGAGAACTCATTCCATGGGGGTATGGCCACATTGCAATCCCTTCTTCTCTATTCTCCTCTTGGGATTTTGGGCACTCTTGCACATGCACCTTGTGTGAGGGTTTTGTTTTGTTTTTTCTTGTTTTTTTTTTGAGAGTTTTTTTTGCTATAGGGTGCATGTGCTCGCCAGAAAGACAGAGAGAGACAGAGAGACAGAGAGAGAAAGCGAGAAATCACCCCCTGGGGGGATGGCCACACTGCAATTCCTTCTCCTCCATTCTCTTCTCAGGATATTGGGCAAGCATGCACACGTGTTCGGCGTAAGTTTAAGCCACCACGTCCGGGACTTGAACTGCGGTCGACTACATGGGAGTCCAGCAACATAGCCATTATGCTAAATGCTGATGCCATCTCGTGTGATTTTTAAGCTACCAGGTCCAGGACCCGAACTACAGTCGATAATATGAGAGTCCAGTGATGTAACCATTATACCATCTGCTGATCCTGGTTTTATATAAAATCTAACCACTACAAAAATCTAAACAGTGTTTGTTTAATTTACCATGTAAACCTGAAAATAATTTTTCTAGGGCACAATGTAGATAAATAAAAAATCCATAGCTTTAGTGAAATCTTACCTGAATTCTTTTCTTGAATAAGTGATGTGAACAATTAAAAAATATATTTTAATAAAGAAAAAAGTTGGTCTCTTGCACTTGTAGTCATCAAGTAGTGGAAAGGGGTCACTAACAGGATCACTCCAATGCAGATCAGGTGTTACCAAGCAATAAAATGTTAAAGGAAAGTTTAGTTTGTAAGTAATTTTAAATCGACACATAATTGTTGCACATATTTATGTGGTACAGTGTGATTTGTATCACATACAATGTGCAGTGTTTAAATCAAGGTAATGGACATAACCATCTTCTCAAACATTTATCCTTAACTTCCTATTGAGAAGAGTCAAAACTCTTTCTTCTGGCTATTTTGAAATACACATTAAATTCTTAGTAACCATGGTTACTCTAGTGTACTTCAGCATTCTAGAACTCACTCTTCTTATCTAACTACAATTCTGTATCTGTTCAGTAAGCTCTCTTTAGCATGCCTTCCCCTTCTTCCTAACTTCTGGTGTTCACCATTCCATTCTCTGTCTCTATGTGATCAAATCTTTTACCTTCCACTAATGAGTGAGAATGTGAGAGTTGGTCTGTCTATGCCCGGCTCATTTCACTTAGCATAAACTCTTTCATGTTAACTCAACTGACAAGATTTTTTCTTTTCCACGGCTGACTAGTGTTGGTGTGCGTGTGTGCGTGTGTACATTTTCTTTATCCATTTATCTGTTGATATAGACTTAGGTTGATTTCATGTCTTGGCTGCTGTGAATAGTGTTGTAATAAACATGGAGTGTGGCTATCTCCTTGACATATTGATTTCCCTTTCTTTGGATGTATACCCAGTAGTTAATTATTAAAAGTGATAAATCATAGAACAACTGTAGATCCAAAAAATTTGAAGAGGAAAGTCTTCAATCATAAAATAATGATGATATTAAAAACTCAGATCAAATGTTAAGAACTACCAGAGGTGCATTTCATACTGGGTAAATTATCTTTACAATCTAAAGTTTTTATAATGATTGAATGTATAAATAATAATAATAATAATTAATGAATTAAAAAGAAAAATAATAATAATAAAAAAGAACTCTCAGAGCATCTAGTTAGAAAATGAGCAAACTCTTCAGTTTTCATCCTGCAGCATAGAGAAGTATGTTTGGGTCGAAGCAGTACCGTGTGCTTACTACTGAGCAGTCTGATGGTCCAAATGCAGAAGGCCGTTCTTGACAGGACAGCTAGCTTTTATTTATTTATTTCTTAATCATTCACATTTCTATTGATTTATTTTGCTTTACTTTTTATAAAATTTACATTTAATCACTGTACATCTTTACAGCATATAAAAGTGCTTTTCCCTAGCTTAACGGACTACTAAGAATGCTTGTATAATTCTTTAACCCTGATAAGGGTTAAAGGGTAATCTTTCTCTTGCTATAAGAACCAAGTGGAACTCCCCAGAAGTGACTGATATGCTGCAGTGCAAGTCGTGACTGATCTCCATATTGATCAAGATGTTCATCTATTGTGCCTGCTACTCAGTAGTAAATGTGATTAAGTGGATGTCTTTTGCATGGGCACACCATGTAAACTTACTGCTGTAAAAATCAAGCAACAGTCCAAAAAACCTTATCAGATGTGTTACTTCAGATGTTCCTTTTTGGTTTCACAGAGGCTGAAAATAGTAGAATGATTCACCGCAGAATAGAAAATGATTAAGGATAGAAGTAGTTAAACTTTTAATAAGAAATGGATAGACATTAAGTGGATACTAATGGAGTTTAATGAATAGTCTTAATTCAGGATGATGAGAGATTAGGTACACTGGTGAATAATTCTACTTTCCCCTAAACTTGTAGGGAGTTAAACAGATTTACTGTATTTTACCCAGGTGAGAGAAACTTAAGAGGCAAAAGGCAAAGATGGTCATGAGAAACCTGACCTCAAATCACTGGAAAGTTATTATAAAACTTGGCTTGAAGATAGGAAAAGGTATGAAAGGACCCTGAAACAGTCGAGGCCAGGAGGCAATGTGTAACCACCAGAGAGGACGTAGATCCGACCATCATAATGAGTTGGAGGGTCAGATTACTGGCAAGGGGCCTAGCCACATGGACATGCTTACTAGACCACAGTCACCTAAGGGAAAAAATAAATGGACAATATAAAATAATTGTACATCTATGTTGGAGTCCTTTCATAATTTTGAATAGCAGGATAAAGATAAGGGACCTAATTTTATAACAGTTATCCAAAGTGTATTTGTTGGTTTTCTGATTGACAGTTGTATCAAAAAGCTCATATGTTTGGGATATTAGGTAGGAAAGAGTTGTCAAAGTCTGGGGATTATAGTGGAGATTGAATAAGGACAAGAAAGGCATTTCAGGAGCACGTAGTGTTAAAAATACAGGCAGAAATGAACTTAGATCAGAACTGACAAGGACACACACAGGAAGGAAAGACATTTTACAAAAGAAAAATAATTCTTAGTTATTCCACTATTTGAAAGTAGGTATAAAAGAAAAGTAATGAGGCATAATGGGAAACCAAATAGGAAACTGGTTATTTAACTCATACTAAATGGGAGAATAAGGTTCAGTTAAAATTGGGCTTCATTTTACTCACCCCACAAATATTTACTGCATGACTTTTCTGCACCTGTCACTGTGCTAAAATGTCAATATAGAAATTGTACTTTCTGATGATATTACGAGAAATAGCATAAAGAACAAATGTTAAGAGGAAGTGGTAGAAAGAATGCCTAACCATTTATTTGAGCAGTTTAGTTTATTTTTTAGGAATAAAAAGGTAACATATTTTTAGATAATACCAATACAGTGAATATCACTTAAGAAGACTAAATCACTGTGGATTAGAAGTATTAAAATCTTTTAAAATAGTGAATGCAAGCAGAAAAATGATCGCCATACCTGGTTCAGTACGTATTTTAAATGATATTGAATTGTGTTATCTTATTCTGATTTGAGGTAATACTACCTGCTTCACTACTTCATGAAATACTTTATTAAATGATACTGTAGGACTTGCTCCGTGGCCTGGTGGTTAAGGAAGCCAGAACCCGCATGACCGACCACGAAGTCTGAAGTCTGAGGCCTAGGTTCATTGGCTAGAGAAATGCTGGGCATGTGTGCATGTGCACCCAAAACCCCAAAAGGAGGGAGAAATGGAGACGAGATTGCCATGTGATTTTTCTTCACGTGGGGATGCTTTCTCCCGCCACTTCCCTTACAGTGTCTTTCTGGCAAGCACTTATACTATCCAGCAAAAAAACACAAAAACCTTATATTATGCAATTTTATAGAAATTTATTTATAAACCACACAAGATATAATTTTCATAAAGGGTTGAGCTATATTTTATAATTTATTTATAGCTCATAATATTTCATGACTCTGGGTCTAATTGAAATGCACATACATCACACATATACTATAAATAATCTCAGCTTATCTACTGTAGTTCACAGATAGAGCTATGGCTTGGGAGGCCAGAAGCTGCGTGGAAAGCCCAGGTTGAGTTCCTGTGCTAATCTGAAACCATCAGGTGGCAGCTGCACATGCCTGTAACCCTAGGTGATTGGGAAGCTGGTATGGAAGGATAGTGACACATAAAAGCCCTGTACCTCATTCTCTATCTTTCTCTCTCTCTCTCTCTTTCTCTCCCTCTCTTTTTAATAAAGTTAAAAAAAATATGGTTACAAGCCAATATAAAAGGGCTCTTTGTTATAAAAGTTGATATATGAAAATAAATAAATTGTATCAAAATTACAAAAAAAATCAATGGGGAGCTAAAGATTGGCATTTTAAAGTTTTTAATTTTCAGATTCATAAGCATATATTGTGATTAACAGCATTATACATTTTAATAGTTATACAGTATGACGTATTTTAATAGTAATAATATAGCAGATGGCACATTATCATAGGTAGCTCAGTGAAATGCCAAGTTCATACCAACAATTTCCCAACTTAAAACATTTCAAAAACTAAAGTTATGCTCAATAGAGTCTGCTGGAATTACGTTAAAATCATGATGTATACGTCACTGAGGTCTAACTCTGTTCCTAGAGAAGTCTCTAATCACTTAGATCAGAAGTACCTTGTATGCTTATGACTATCATGGAGGCTCACGCTCCAAAGAACCAAAATACCAGAGAAAGTGCATGAGATGTATACTGTCTTAAATTCAAGGTAATCTGAATGCACATTTGGGTTGGCGAACTGCTGATGGTACTAGAAAATGGATGAAGCCACATGATTTGTGAAGACAAGAATGGACCATTGTGCTTTTGAATGATAATAAAATGTCTTTGCCACTATTCTGCATATAAATTATTTCCCAGTTTGTCTTGATAAGAAAATTATGTTGAAAATGTAAATATCTCTAAAATGTGATTTTTAGGAAGCTGGGATTTAGCCTCTAGTTTTTAGCTGAATCTTAAACTTTCCTCCTAAAATGACATAATGACTGTTAAAAATTGAAATGGAGGGCCAGCCCTACAGCACTGTGGTTAAGTGCTGTGCATAGAAAATTAAATTCCACATGGCCTGCATGAGTCAACACCCAGCCTGGTGGCTTGGTAAGCATGCTAGGTGTACGTTCATGCACGCTTAATGTCCTGACAGAAAAGAGAAATGGAGGAAAAAGGATCGCAGCATGATCATGCATCATTGGAAGGTTCTTCCTCCTCTATCTCTCTCTGGTAATTGTCCTTTGGCAATTAAAAATATTCTAATAGATTGACTATGTTAACATTTACAAAAGAATATGTTCTAGAAGTACCGTAACCACTTTTTTTTGCTAAGAGATTTTTGCTTTGGGCCGCTTGTGCTCACAAGAGACACAGAGAGACAGAAACAGAGACAGAAAGGGAGAAATCACACATACACACATGCGTGTGCATGCACACACACACACACACACACACACACACACACACACACACACATATATCAGGGCAGATGGCCATGCTGCCATTCCTTCTCTTCCATTCTCTTCTAGGGATCTTGGGCATACACACACACACACTCTGTGGGAGTTTGAAGCTCCCGGCTCCGGGACTCATACGAGGTAGGGAGTCCAGTGATGTAACCATTATAACATCTGCTGGTGCCAGCATAGCTGCTTTTAAAAATGATCATTTTGTATGGTTGATGTTGAGATTTTTTTTTGAGAGGTTTTGGCTATAGGGCGTGTGCGCTCACCAGACAGAGAGAGACAGAGAGATATAAAGCGAGAAATCACCCCCCAGGGGGGATGGTCACGCCGCAATCCCTTCTCCTCCATTCTCCTCTCGGGATCTTGGGCACGCACACACACACGCCCAGCATGAGTTTTAAGCCGCCGGGTCCGGGACGCGAACTGCAGTCGACTATGTGGGAGTCCAGCCACATAGCCATTATGCTAACTGCTGGTCCCGATGTTGAGATTTTTGAAAACATTAGTCTACTCAGAAAATTTTAAGAACCCAGTCATGAAGAGTTTTTGTTTAGAAAGCTATCCAGCCTACAAACTAGCATTTTGTTTGTTTGTTTGTTTATCTGTTAGTATAGAATATTGTAACAAAGGCTACTAATTATTTTTAAAAAGATCCCTTTCCCTTTCACTGGGTACTACCTAGACCACATTTCCTAACTTCTCATATAACCGTAGTGATCTTGAAATTGAGTTCTAATCAATGAAACAGGGGAAGAGTAGTTGGATTATTTCCTGGCTAGGACTCTCAAAACACCCTTCCCCCATGATCCTCCATACTCTTCCTTTCTGGTTGGGCACAGTGAAAACTCTGAGAATTGGTTTGTAAGATGCCCTAGACTAGGCCTCCAGCCCATTTAACATCCTTTTGATTTGAACCATCACAATTCTAGAGCTCTCTGTTAATGCAATTTTGCCTACACTAATAAAAGGAAAAAAAAAAAAAAAGAAAACCTAAGTTAATATTTATTGAAGACATCTAAATTTAAATGTTTCTTTGTCCATTAATGTTTTACCTCTCTATTATCTGTTGAACATAATTTTATAGTTTATCAACTGACTAGGGAGAAATGTTGATATGTTGGAATATCCACTTTGTAAGCTAAATAAGGTGATGGCATGTATGAAAGAAAATAAAATGAAAAAAATAAATAAAATAAATAAATTTAAATATTATCATTAGTAACAAGAAAATGAGTAGGAAATCATTAAATTATATTAATAAATTTAAAGGGAAAAACTATACAATTTAGCTATCCTGAATCACATGGTCTATTTATGCAGAAATGGCCAATATATTAAACAGAATCTCATGTATTTAAAGTCTCTTTTCCCAAATTATTTGAACAGTTTTATAATGAAGAGAAATTGTAACATTTTTGTGCCATCAGTCTTCTTGATTTTAACTCCTTCACTAAATCACACAGCACAGGGCTTATGTGAATATTTGCTAAAGTTAAATTGCTATATAGAGCTCTCAAATGTCTGAACATATTTTTCAAATATCCCTTGAGTTCCTTGACTTAAAGATATTTTGATTTTTGTGTGTCACCTTTTCAAAACAGATTCATCTCTTCCCTTGACATCTGTGGTAGTTAATAATTTATCCTGGTCCCCATCTGAAGGAATGATGGTTTAAGTGCCCTTCTTTAGTATTTCAGAAATAACCTTTCTGGAGAATCACATTACTTCTTGTGAAGAGGCTTCTCTGTTGAATAGATAAAACACAATTTTAAAGAGCAAAATGAACTCTAGCTTTTTAAAGAATGAAGTTCAACTTAATCTAAAAAGAGAGTTCTACCTTACCTCAACTAATCATCTCTATTTACCTCATCTATACAAGGAAACACATAGCTTCCTTACTAAAGTAAATTTACCTAGCTACCTGCAATCTGGTGACCACAGATCAGACAGGGGAATATTGAAGCGCATCAGAAACCACCATAGTATTAGAAAAAAGATGGTGTAAACCTAAAGGGAAAGTATTAAAATTATTTAAAAAAATATGATTGGGTTAAGCAAATTATTGTATATTCACATGTCTAACATACAGATATTAATAACTATGTTACAGAAGAAATTTCATTGTTAATGTAAAAGGCATTATAGAGCGGAAAATATAATTTAAAACAGTGTTATTTTTGTTTTAATGTTTTTTTAGAGGTTTTTGCTATAGGGCACATGTGTTCACCAGAAAGACTGAAAGAAATAGAGAGACAGAAAGTGGAAAATCACCCCCCAGAGGGATGACCATGCCGCAATCCCTTCTCCTCCATTCTCCCCTCGGTATCTTGGGTATGCACGCACAAGCGCCTGGTGTGAGTTAAGCAGTGTTATTTTATTATTAAAAAAAAAAAAATAGCATGCTGAGGACCAACTCATGGTGTAGTGGTTAAAGCAGCTAGAGCCCACCTGACTGATGGTGTAGTTTGTGTCCTGGATCTATGGCTTAACAAGCACTCTGGGCGTGCATACATATAGGCTAAAAACTCGCAAAGAAGAAATGGAGGAGAAGGGATTGAGACGTGACCATCCCCCATGGAGGGGTGCTTTTTCACTTTCCCTCACTCTCTCCTGTCTCTCTGCAGCAAGCACACATAGACTAGTGAATTAAAAAAAAAAAAAAAAGTGTATAGAAAAAAGTGATTAAAAAACAGCAAATATTTATTATCTGCTACTTGAGAGGTTATGGATATCTTTGTTTTATCTATGTAAGTTTTTAGTTCATTATGTGTTATGAATTTAGTATTTTCTATTTTTGTAACAGACACCTACTTTTGATAAAGGAGATTTGCTCAAAATTTAAAAAAACTGTGTTTTCCTATTATAGGAATTATTCTGCAGTTCATTAATAATGGTTTGAGGGGAAAAAAAATAGTGTAATGTTTACTCAAAGCCTTAGTTAATACTTTTCCCATGGGCCAGAAATATTTCTGTAAAAGTTGGAGGAGGTAAGTAAATTTTAGTTAACCATGTACTTACCAATCTTACAGACCTTCAGTACACTAAATTACCTGATTTTTTTTATTCTTTGTTTTTAAAGCTCATTTATTTGTTTATTTACTCCATGAGTGGGAAAGAGAGAGAGGACAGAGAGAAACGGGCTCTGCCAGCCTGACATGTGGGGCACGTGTGTGCCCAGTGTACCCAGAGAGGTCTCCAGACTGGAGCTGGAAACATTCCCACATGGGAATGCCTCAGTGTCACATTGTACTGCTTCACCAGCTTCCGGCCCTTTCTTTGGCTGTCCTTATCTTAACAGGAAGTTCCCTAGAAAAAATCTGCCTTTCCAATCAGAGGTGCATACTGAAGTCACCAGAACAAATATTTCATGTCAAGAAGCACTGAAAATTTCTGTAGGCTAAACCTGCTTCATCTTCCATGAAGGCAAGCTACTGCTGTATTTTCTTTTTTCTTTTTAAATAATTATTTTATTTAAATTTATTTATTTATTTTTTAATTTGACCAGAGAAGGATGCAGTGATTGTATGTTTGTGTGTGTATGTGTGTGTGTGTGTGTGTGTGAAAGAGAGAAAGAGATAGAATAAGAAAGCAAGCTGCCACTTCTGTGCCTTGAATCATGGTCGGTCATGTGGTAGTCCAGCGCCCTTAGCCACCATGCCACCTGCTAGCCCCAACTGCTGCCTTTATATCTAATTACCACTCTAAGCTGAATAAAAAGTGTTGAAAAGTAGGTGTTGATTCAGTTAATATATGCATAATAAATGGTTAACTTTTTCTTTTGATATCATTTTAGCACACTCATTTATTGGGTTTTCTTGTTGTATCTGATCTTATAATTCTTAAATTCTATATCTCTCATGTAGTTATCTTTTTCCTCCTTTCACTCCTTTTCACCCAGAAGATTGGGTAAATTGTAACTTTGGCTAATAAAATTTCCCAAGTAAGACATTTGTGGGACACAGATATGGTTTGTTGCCTGTTGATGTCGTGTACAGTATTCTCAACTTGCCTGGTGTGTGGCATATGTCATGCTGGGTACGATCTCTTAACAATCTAAAAGATGTAGAGCAATTAAATGTATAAATAATAATACAAAATTCCTTACTATCGAAACAAAGACAAATTATCTAATCACCAAAACAGCCTTTGTAATGAATGCTTACTTAAGAAATATTAACTGAGGTAACAATGACTGTCAAAGACATCACATAGTACCCAACATTATAAAACTACTAATAAAAAATGTGGGGGAGACTTTTGAAGTATTGGAGTAGCCAAAGATTACTTAAATAAGACTTCTAAAACATAGGCATAGTCCTCAAAATAGACATCTGGGATTACATTAAGCTAAAAAATTTCCTTACAGCCAAAGAAACAATTACTAGCATGAAAAACAATCCATGGAATGGGAAAAAATACTTGCAAATTATTTCTCAGACAAAGGATTGATATTTAGAATATATATGGAATTTAAGACCAGCAGTTAGCATAATGGCTATGTCGCTGGACTCCTGTGTATTCAACAGCAGTTTGCATCCCAGGCCCAGTGGCTTAAACTCACGACAGGTGTGTGTGTGTGTGTGCCCAAGATCCCGACAGGAGAAAAGGGGAGAAGGTATTGTGGCATGGCTATTCCCCCTGGGGGGGGTGATTTCTCTCATTTTGTCTCTGTCTCTCTCTGTCTTTCTGGCTATAACAAAAAGCTCTTAAAAATAATAAAAATAAAAAACATTTAAAAATAGAATACATATAGAACTTAAGCAGTTCACTCATAAAAAATGAATAATCCAAATTTAAATGGAAAAATAAATTGAATAGACAACTCTCCAAGGAAGATTTATGAACAACCAATAAACATGAAAAAAATGTTCAAAGTCTCTTGTCATAAGGAAAATGCAAATTAAAACCACAGCAAGATACACTTTAATCCCAGTTAGAATGCCTAGGATCAAAATAATAAATAATGGCAAGTGCTCGTGAGTCTGTGGTGAAAAGGGGGCCCTCTTACATTATAGGGGGAAAGTAAATTAGTTCAACCTCTGTGGAAAACAATATGAAGTTTTCTGAAAAAACCTACAAATAGAACTTCCATTTTATCCAGTAATCCCACTTTTTGGGATTTACCCAAAAGTTAGAAAACCAGTTAAAAAGATACTTGCACATCAAAGTTTATTGCAGCATTATTCACAATTGCTAAAACATGGAACCAACTTAAGTGTCCAAAAACGATGACTGTGTTTAAAAACTGTGACACACATATGCTATGGAATATTACACAGCTATAAGAGATGATATCTATCAGTTGGTTCAAAATGGATGACTATAAAGGACTTCATGTTGAGTGAAGTGAGCCAGGCTTTGAAAGATATGCATTGTATATCCCCACTCAACTTGTACTGTCTGCATTTTATGGCAGAAATTGAGAGATCTGAAGCTGTGATGGTGGAAGAGGATAGGTGTAAATGCTAGTGACAGTAAAATGGAAAGTGGTTGGTAGAGAATGGGTGATTGGAGGGTAAGAGAAAAATAATTTAGGACAATCATTTCTGCTTAGTAGTATTATATGTCTGTTATACTATCTGTGTAATAAAGGAAATTGAAAATATTTACGTTTGCTGATAAGAATATATGAGATTAAAAAATGGGAGACATTGGTGATCTAATTGAAGCACCCTATCCCTGCTTTGAATGTTATAAATGATCATAGCTACTGCTCTTGTCTCGTTTTATATAAACTTTTCTGAGAGGTTTTCGCTATAGGGTGTGTGTGCTCGCTAGAAAGACAGAGAGACAGAGAGACAGAAAGAGAGAACCCCCAGGGGGAATGGCCATGCCGCAATCCCTTCTCCATTCTCCTCCCGGGATCTTGGGCATGCACGCACATGCTCCCGGAGTGAATTTTAAGTCACCAGGTCTAGGACTCAAACCACGGTCGACTACATGGAAGTCCAGCGACATAGCCATTATGCCAACTGCTGGTCCCCTCTATAGATAATTTTTATAATTTTTAGTACCCTTGCTAGAGACAGAAGAGAGAGCAAAATTTTCATCACTTTGGGCAGTAGAAATGTTTTTAATTCTGTACATTATTACTTTGTCCAATCTCTTTATAAAGAAGGAAGACTTGCTGACTCAGTCAATGTTCAACTAATATAAATATTTTATTTTCAAATACATAAATACTAATTAGCATTTGCCAACCCAATTTCTTCAAAGAAAAATATTTTAATTTTATTAATGGTAAACTAATCAAGTTTAACTCTGATTTAAAAGAAATGAATAAGAAATTATTAAATTCTGAAAAAGAAAAATGTGTCTGGAATGTATGTATTCCTTTCTCAGATCTCAGCTGGACAAGGTGTAATAATATAAAAGATCCAAGTCCCAGTTAGAAGTTGGAGTAGTTCTGGTATACATAGAAATTTAAGTGATAATTGAAGACTAAGCACAACCCATGCCTTTCATCCACTTAAAAGAGAGACAATCAACAATTAGGGGCCTTTACACTACCATAGATATCCATCCTGAAGAAGTACTCATGCGCTGAGACTTTCCCTTGTTGAGGCGGATGATGGGTGATCAGTGTATTAGCCAAGTAGTGACATTTTGCAGTGTCCACTACAGTTAAACTAATTGAGTGGACATGGGATTATCTGATGCCTACTGCACTTCTATCAATATGGTGGGTCCTGGGGATACAATGATTACAAAATCAGGCATGTTCTCAGGCTTTATGTACTTAGAGGATAAGGCAAGATAAATAATGAAAAAGAGACCACATAAATGATAGTATGAGGCAAGTGCCACTTATTTCAGAGGTGCCCTCCTCCCCAACTTGGTCATTTTCCCTTTTCTTGTTCCAGTTTCCATATCAATCAGTTATGTAATTAATAATTCTGTAGAAAAAATTACCTCCAGTTCAGTGGCATATGGAAGGATCTTCAAAAAGTTCATGGAGGGACCAGCGGTTGGAGTAATGGCTATGTCACTGGACTTCCATGTAGTCAACCACGGTTTGCATTCCAGACCTGGTGGCTTAAACTCATGCTGGGTTTGTGTGTGTGCGTGCCCAGGATCCCGAGAGGAGAATGGAGGAGAAGGGATTGCAGTGTGGCCATCCTCCCCAGGGGGTGATTTCTCACTTTCTGTCTCACTGTCTCTCTCTTGTCTTTCTCTGTCTTTCTGGCAAGCACATGCGCCCCATAGCAAAAACCTCTTTCACCAAAAAAAAAAAAAATTTCATGGAAAATTCATATTGTGAAAAAATTTTACATGAATTCCAAAAATTTTTGGCACCCAAACAAACTCATTATTTAATTCCATTTTCCATGAAAATTTTCAAGTCTTCTCAGATTATTACTATTTATATCATCTTACTATTTTTCTCCTTTATGTTTACTACAGAATGCATGTGCTCACTTCAGAGAGACAAAGAGAGAAAGTGAGAAATCACCCCCCAGTCCCAAGGGACAGCCATGCTACAATCCTTTCCTCTATTTTTTCTGTAACAGGTCTACAGATCAATTGGAGAGGCCTAGTCTGTGGCTGCAAGTCTGAAGATTAGCTTGTATGACTCTGCTTCATGTTGCATCTTGGTTAGGCATGGCTCTAGCTCTAGATATGCTTCACGTGCCATGTTCTGTGGTCCAGCCTCAACAGGTGGCAACTATCCACTGCATGTTCTTCTCTTGAAAAGTGAGAAGCTCAGAAAGACCATCGCACTTCCAAATGTCTGCTTACTTTGTATCCACTGACATCTTACCAGCCTGAGCAATCCACACAGCGGTGCTGGAGGTTACAGGGTGAGGAAATACACTCCACTCACTATGTGGCCTTGAGAAGTGCGTAAACACAGGAGGCTTTTACAGGAGCCACCGTCTGTTTCCTACAGAACTACATTAGTATTCATACGTCAGAACCCACTTTCTAACTATACGGGCAAACATCTCAAAAATACAGCAGGTTCACTTAATCTTTAATTTAAGCAGTGAGGTAAAGCTGAAGGACCACTGGTATCTCAAAAAGGCTATGGGGAAGTGCTTCATACAGGATTTGGCCAAGGGCTGAGAAATTCTGAGGATGGCTAGAGAAAACAGAGACAGATTTTGGAGTGAGAAAGTGATGGTTGAAGAAAGGTGCAGTTGAGAGGCAGTATGTCTTGGTAATGTTTAGTCTACTAAGGAAATACCTTTAGGAGTCTTCAGTGATACATGTAGTCACTTGTACTTTTTTTTTTTTTTTGAGAGATTTTCACTGTAGGGCGCGTGCGCTCGCCAGACAGACAGAGAGAGACATAGAGACAGAAAGCGAGAAATCACCCCCCAGGGGGGATGGTCATGCCGCAATCCCTTCTCCATTCTCCTCTCGGGATCTTGGGCACGCACGCACACGTGCCCGGCCTGAGTTTTAAGCCACTGGGTCCGGGACACGAACCGCGGTCGACTACGTGGGAGTCCAGCGACATAGCCATTACGCTAACTGCTGGTTCCCCCTAGTCACTTGTATTTTTAGGAAGTGGAGGCTGTTTAATTGTTTTGTCGTCACTTTGGGTTTTATGTCAAAGCCTCAAGAGCAGAAGGCTTTTGCTTTTGTGCTAGGTCTGGAAAAGTGGAGAAAGGAGGTGGGGTTTGTGTCTGCTCGTCACCAGTGGAGCTGCTCTTCCAGCTCTTCCCCTCTACTTTTCTAGCTAGATCAGGTAGTAGCTCACAAATGAGGTCTATATTCCTGTCTGAGACTCCTAATTCTCAGCAGTTACTCTAGGGCAGATTAGGTCTGATAAAATTCAATTTGTTAAAATTGTCCTTGCCTTTTACATACCCACTTTACTTGCTGCTACCCCCCTCCTCCCCCATACTCCACCAAAGGTGAGACAGATTCTATTAATACTTATTTTCTCCCTTAGGATTTAGTTCATCTGGTTGCTTTGAGACATGAGCTTTCTGAGGAGCTCAAGCATTTGTGATTTTGAATATTACATAGCCACTTCTCAATTCCGTTTATTTTTGTTTGTTTTACACAGATTGTTTCTATTGGGTGCACGCTCTTGTCAGAGAGACAGAAAGCACCAGTCAGTCCCCCCACCCCCACCCCACCACCAAGGGGGTTGGCCACGCTGCAATCCATTCTTCGGTCAGAACTTTGGACAAGAACGCACATGTGCCCTGCAGGAGTTTTAAGCCACTGGGTCTAGGACTCGAGCCACGGTTGACTAAGTGGGAGCCCAGTGACATAACGATTACACCATCCTCTGGTCCCAGCCCTTTATCATTTCCAGAGCACATTCTGTTTGTATGCTTCCTCTAATCTACAAGGTATGTATTCAGAAAAACTAGTGTTTTAACATTCAATATATTAATTATCTGCATCACAATCTAATGAGACAGCTCTAATTTTCAGTGCTAAAAAGTGAAAAAATTGAGTCTCAAAAAGGTGAGGGATTTATCTCAGATCAAACCACTAACATTTAATACAGCTAGAATGAACATCTTCCTGCAATGTCCGTGTAAATTGCACTGTACCACGTTGTTTCTAAATGATCATTTCAGGATCTGCTTCCAGCTTTCATATATGCCAGACTTTTTTCCCACATAGGTTACATTTCTCTGCATGGTTATTTTCTGCTCCAGGATGATATCTAAGTTAAAACATTTAACAGGTACTAAATGTGTTAAGTCATAATTGGGGGTCCTTTTGCTTAAAGTTGTCCAACATTGTGTAAGCATCAGACATCACAAAGCCTCGATTCATCTCTTCTGAGGAAGAAGGACACTAATTGAGAATTCGAACTGAATGTTAAATTATCGCTCAATCTATATTACATGAACATAACAGTATTACATTCAATAGCACGTGTATACATGAAATGAGGAAGTAGTGCGAAGGAGTAATGATAACAGATATTTCAGATATTTATTTTATAATAAAAATATTTCTATTTTAAAGGGCACGCAATTTATACCTACAAAGTGGGATCACCGAAGCACAAAACCATTTTGACATCAAAATATGTCTTGAATTTTATTTTAACTATGATAGAATGGTGTTTTAAATGATGGATCTTTTAATACTTTTCGTCAAATTTACTCAATGGAGCAGTTCCAGCCTGGTTAAAGAAGTGTCACAGATGGCACTATAGATGTTATGAGAATATTTTGTGAAAAAGGAATTGAGGTAAAGTGATCCATCCTGAAGCTCCCTTTCAGCAAGGTAATGCTATTATAGCTCTGTCTCTTTATAATAGAGATGCTTTCTCTAAGTGAGAAATAGCATCACAGAGAGGGAAGAGGTTCTACGTGATCCCTGCCAGTGACTCTGCCTCATTCTGTGTGTTTAATGATGCCTGTAGGAAAGCTTACTTACTCTGACAAGGTATTTCCATCAGTATCCTTGAATTGAGAAGAATCTAAATGAAGTAACAATATGCCTTCTTTACAATTGGGTGAGGATTAGGCTCCTAAGAGTTTTCTTTTTATTGTGATATTTTAAAACTCTATTTTATTGATATATCTATTTAAAATTTATCTTGCAATTTCAGTAGATACTGTATATACCTAGAAAAGTGGTAATACTAATTCTTCTGCAACTACAAATGAAATTTAACCTATCAGTAAACAATTGTTGCATCTTGAATTTGAATTTTTATGAGTCCCAAAGGTTGCAATATCAGTAACATTAAATGCCCAGGCAGTAATGCTATCTCCAGTGGGCCTGGCCTCAGTGGTGCATGCTGGGAAGATGTAGCTGCTTGGCAAAGGCCATCTGGGAGACTCAAGTTTGCTTTTTTTTGAACATTTGGTCCTGCCAGTGTTCTCCAGTGTAAAGTTACTCAGTTTCCCTTTTACATAATAAACTACTATAAATATGGAGAGATTCTATTCCTTAACAGTATTTAATTGTTACTTTTAGCATCAGTTGATTATTACTGGAAAGGAAGGAAGAGAGGGAGGAGGAAGAACTTATGCAATTACTAGAGAGAAGCAGTCAGTTTAGAGTATGGCCTAAATTTATTATTTCTGTGTGAGTCGATAGCCAGTGATTATCTAATTGCACCATTCTTTCCACATTTATTAGTTTATTTTAGAGAAAGACTTTCCTTTCTTCCTTCTTTATGTCATGAATTCATGGATTCCTAACTTATCCTTTGGGTTTGAATCTGTTACTAACACTCTTTGTTTTTGAACATTGGATAAAGGCCACCCTCTTGATGCTTGTTTTCAATTTGGGTGATAGAGTCACTCCTTCCTTCTGACCTGTTCCTGTCCTTTGATCACTTTTCCTACTTTCTGGAAAAACATGTAGTTTAAAGCTCCCCTGAGGTTTTCCTCTCTTAGAACTGACTTGAGTCATTTCTTCTTCATTTAAGGGGGGAATGATATTTGGAGATTGATTCTGGACACTGTACATGCTAATTTCTAAGGAGATGCCACTACAAAATACAATTTAGTACTAGGAAAATATTTTTCCTAAAACACATTAAGTTCATCCTGATCTGCGTATTAAATCTAGCACCACACAATTTCCTTTGCTCCGTCTCCCAGTCCACATCTGCAGCATCTTCATTCTACAATGAAATTTATGTTCCTATGCTATCAAACACACAAAAGTCCTTTGAATTACTATACGGATACACTTCTAACAACCTATCTACCAATTAGAAATTTTAAATTTGTCAATTTTCCTACTGAGAGTGACTATAGTACAATTTTTATATGGTACTTAAATTTGTTTATAGGGATGCATATATGTCTAAAAACTAACAGAGTTGTAAATTTAAGATCTGTAACTTTATGTAAATTGTTTCAGCAAAATATATTGTAATCATTTTATTTTACTGCTTTTTTTCTTGACGGGTATTATGTTGACAATTTTCTAAAAAATATTATTTATTTATTTATTTATTTATTATTCACATGAGTTTTACCAGAGAAAGACAGAGGGAGTGAGAGAGGGAGAGTTAAAAAGCAAGCTGCCAGGTCCATGACTTGAACCACAGTCAGCCATGTGGGAATTCCAGTGTCTTCACTACCCCGCCACCTGCTGGTCCCCCATGTTGACAATTTGATATGCAATTGGTCATTGGTTTTTATTTGTGTCTTATTGCAGGATGTTTCTTCATTTTAAAAACTTCCTTTTGATCATAACAAACATTAACATATATTTCTATTAAAATCATATAAATGATATGTCTAACTCCTGTTCTAATCCCTTTCACTATACATTTAACTCTATTAGTAAATAATAGTATTACTTTTGAATAATCATTCCAAAATTTAAAAAACCCCACATGTTTAGATATGTTTGCATACTCATCTTTCATCAGTTCTCTTATTCATATACATATCTTCAATACGCATCTGTCCTCTTCTTTCTTAACTATATGTACATGTGTGTGTAGATATAATATGTATATCTTTTAGATGGATACATATTCATTTTCACTTTTTTTTAACTAATGCACTCTGTGGTATATATTGCAAATATAAAAATTTATAAAATTCTCTGCCTCCTCTTTTTCTTCCTGCTCCTATTTCCTTCTTCCTCACCCTCACCTTCATTCTCCCTGTCTTCATAATTTATTAAGTTGTAAATGTATTGCTTTTTATTTACTCATAGAAAACTCTTCCTCACATTTCTAAAGGATTCTTCGGTGTTTCTTTCAAGTATTTGCAGGGATTCATCTTACCTCACTTTATTCCTTACTATCTATCTCTGTTGTACATTTAGCCCTTTCAACATTTTTAGTTCACATTGTTATGTGTTTGGATGTGTGAAATAGATTTTATCTTCTTTTCCAAAATATATCTATCTCAATATCACTTAGTAAAATGTGTATTGGTTTTCCAGTAATTCAAGAATATCAATTTTATTTAAAAATTTATTTTCATGCATTCCTATCTATTTCTGGGCTTTTTATTCTGTTCTCTAGTCTAAGTGTGCAGCAGTAGCACAATATTTTAATTATAGCAAATTTGAAGAATGTTTTTAAGATTTTCTTGTCTAATCTTGTCATTTGATTTTTAGTAAAGGTATTGGAATATGTTTCCCTCCAGCACAAAACTCGTTCATATTACCCATGATGAAATACATTCAATTTACTTGGGGAAGATTGGCATCTATGCATTGTTAATTCATTCTTTCTAAGAATAAGAAATGTCTTCTGAGTTTTGTGTTCAAGAATTTTTAAAAATTTCTTTATAGTGTTGAATATTTAAAAATTGACTCAGAAGTGTTTTGTCTTTGTTATTTTAAATGTCATTTCATTTCCTTATAATATCTAATATTAGATTTATATGACAGATATTGAAATGAGAAAAATAAATGCAAAGATGTATTACTGAGTGAATCACTACTTGATATTAAAGACAACCTAAGATTGACTTTGTGTCATTTTCTTCTAAGAGGTATGCAATAATTGCACTTTAAGTTAAAAAGTGAAAAAAACTTAGCTGATTCTCTTGATTCTCTTTAGCCAAAATTTCATGCTATGCATATTACTTACCCTGCACTGTCTGGCTGCATTTGAACATGATGGATATCATTGAATTCTTTGAGTTCAACAAAAAGTTCCGGGATTATAAATAAAATAAAAGACACTGTCTGGGGTCTTTATGAAGCTGTTTAGTATTCACATAGATTTGATAACAGAGGAGGTTATCACCAAGGATGGAAAATGTTGTCAAGGGCCCAGTGACATGTGAGAACATGGTGGCAGGAAGAAAGACATTTCTGATAATAGTTTACTTCTTGCATCACACAAATTCATATTTTTCCTTCCATTCCCTCTAGTTTACTTACCAAAAATAGGATGCCTCTATAATAATAATAATAAAATGTCCATTTCCTATCCAAGATAAAGGTAGAGTTACAATTAATTACCTTCAAAATATTAGTCGGCCTCAGGTTACCCAAAAAACTTAAGACAGGAGATTCAATATCCATAGTTTGTGACCTTGCTGATAGTTCTAAGATCATCTTACTTCTCCACTACTCTTTCCAGGCTTTCACATCCTTGATCATGATCATGAGTTCTACTGGTCTTTGCTGCTCGTCTGGTATTAGATGACTTCATCTATGAATGATCTAAAGCCTTAGATTCCTTATCTTCAATAATTTTATTTATAATTGCCTATTTAAAATGTTCACTATGCACAAAAATATCATGAACCATAGCTGTTAGTCCACAGGTTCAAGTATTTCTTCTTACATATTAGCAACGTCGTCTCTTTTTCAGTTGAGATGAAAATTCAGTGTACTCAGGGGACCAGTAGTTAGTGTAATGGCTATGTCGCTGGACTCCCATGTAGTCAACCGCAGTTCAAGCCCTGGACCCGGTGGCTTAAAACTCACGCTGGGTGTGTGTGCGTGCGTGCCCAAGATCCCAAGAGGAGAATGGAGGAGAAGGGATTGCAGCATGGCCATCCCCCCTTTCTCACTTTCTGTCTCTCTGTCTCTCTCTGTCTGTCTGGCGAGCGCATGCGCCCTATAGCAAAAACCTCCGCCCACAAAAAAAATTTCAGTGTACTCAGTAGATTTTCTCAACTTCAAGAATAGTGGAGTATTTATTCAGTTTTAGAAAAAAATGTGTATTTTGTGAAAATAATCAATTCAAGCTGGTAGACTCTAAGATTATGGGACCAAAAAGAACAAATTCAAGAAGTCTATCTGTACGTGCTGGTTAAGCAGCCAGTACTAATTCTTCATCCTGGTCCTCAACACCATGTATTGGGAAGAGTTGGATAAATAAATATACGCATCTTAAAAGGCAACTGTTGAAAATTACAAGGTTTAATTTTACTATTCTTACTGATATCTTAGCTTGTCTTTTATCAAGATATTTCACTATCAGGATCAGCCATTAGCGTTATGACTATGCCATTGAACTCTCATGTAGTCACCCACGGTTCAAGTCCTAGACCCGGTGGCTTAAATTCATGCTGGGCGCATGTGCGTGCATGCCCAAGATCCCGAGAGGAGAATGGAGGAGAAGGGATTGTGGTGTGGTCATCCGCCCAGGGGGATGATTCCTCACTTTTTATCTCTCTGTCTCTCTCTGACTTTCTGGGGAGCACACGTGCCCTATAGCAAAAAACCTCTCCAACAAAAAAAGATATTTCACTATGGCCAACTGCTTTTAATAGTTCTGATATGTGGTAAAGTGTTATTATACCATTGTCAAAAGCCTATTGACCCAGTTCCTCCTCGTGCAAGTTTAAATTGCCAGAAATTCCATGCTAATAGATGAGCCATTTCATAGGTAACAAGAAAATGCTGCTAGAAGAGGTCTCTGGGTAAGGAAGGTCAACCCAGAGTAATTATCTATCATGATAAGAATGAGCCAATGTGCCTCAAAAAGCTCTAATGTTATCTCCAATCCATTTAATGGCTAACTAGCCTCCTCGAACAAAGTTACATAAAGAAGACTCAGTGTGCATCTGTGTCAGCAGGCTGGGCATTCACAGCAGCAATAGTGATTGATTATAGCAGCTTATGTTTTTATCTCCATAGAGAGTCTCACTGATAACTGTTTTTTTAAAGAGATATTTTTGCTATAGGGCATATGCACTCACCTGTGAGACAGAGAGACAGAGAGTGAGAAATCATCCCCTGAGGATATGCCCACGCCACAATCCCTTCTTCTCCGTTCTCCTCTCAGGATTTTGGGCACGCACACACATGTGCCCAGCATGTGTTTTAAGCCAACAGATCTGGGACTCAAACCATGGTTGACTACATGCGAGTCAAGCAACATAACCATTACACCATCTACTGATCCCCCAATAACCCATTTGCCAACACTGGGAGGCTGAGGAGAGAGATTTCCTTACATCCAAAGGATGTACCTGCTGTTTATGTGATCTTTGAGAACTTGTATTAGTTGCTTACATTGGCTATAATGAATTACCACAAACTTGGTGGCTTAAACAACACAAATCCATTCTCTCACATTTCTGGAGACTAGTCTAGCGAAAAATTCTACTCTGACTCCTTCAGCTGGTAGGTATTGGCAATTGTTTTTTGGTAACATCATTTCAATCTCTGTCTTCATCTTCACATTCATTTTTTTTTCTTCTGAGCATCTATATTTCTTTCAAAAAGTAATTGTCATTGGAGCTAGGCTCTCCAGGATTATCTAGAATGATCTTTTCATCTCAATGTATTTAGAGTAATTTCCATCTGTCAAATAACGCTTTCCCAAACAAGATTACAATCCAAGCTTCCACAGATTTGACAATGGCTTATTATTTTGGGGCCTACCATTCAATCCACTACACCTAAAAAGTACAAAACATTCCTTTTCATTTGTGTTTGTTTTTGTTTTGCTAGAGGGTTCGTATACGAGAGAGAGAGAGAGAGAGAGAGAGAGAAAGAGAGGAGATGTAGAAAAAAGCACCTCCCATGATAAATAGTCATGTCATAATCTCTTCTTCATCTCTCCCTACTCTGGGATTTGGGACATCATAAACATGCACCCAACATAGCTCTGAAGCTGTGGGGTCCAGGTCTCAATTTACACAGTGAAGATCCAATTGCCACAACTGACACACCAGCCCAAAGATTTCGAAACTATTTTTTTTTTTTTTTTTGCTATAGGGCGGGTGCGCTCACCAGACAAACAGAGAGAGAGAGAGAGACAGAAAGCTAGAAATCTCTCCCCAGGGGGAATGGCCACGCCGCAATCCCTTCTCCTTTATTCTCCTCTCGGGATCTTGGGCACGCACGCACACACGCCTGGCGTGAGTTTTAGGTCAACGGGTCCAGGACTCGAACTGCGGTCAACTACATGGGAGTCCAGTGACATAGCCATTACGCTAACTGCTGGTCCCAACAAACACTTTTTAACTCAATACTGATTTCGCCTACATGTCATCCATCTTTTATCAAGCTCGAATAAATAGCTTACTGATAACATCATTTCTGTGAGAAAATTTAAAAACAACAAAAATGTGTACAATGTTACAGTCTTCCTATTGTGCATTCTCATTATTATATATTTTAAGATATTTACTTTAAGATTTTCCATATTTGGTATATGGCACAAAATAAAAGCTAAAATGAAAATCATAGTATTTTAAACTCACTAAGAATTTCTTTCCCTTACTTACAAATAGTATTATGTTACCGACCAAAATTAATAATGTTAAACTTCAGTATAATTTATTACACAATGATATAATCACAACAAGATTTATAGAAAAGCATTTACAGCAACAATATCACAAACAAATATTTCATGTATTTAATATAAATGTTTGAATATAATTTATTTGTAAGTGCTCATCCAATTTTTATCAAATATAATTATTTTCCAAATTTTAAATTGTCATTATTAGGTATAACTCACTATCAACATTAAACCATAATATAATTTTTTGGCCTGCCTCATACTGTAACATATTTTGTTTGTTTATTAACACATATTTAGTCATGTTCTTAACATATTGATGGACAAGTTTAAAAGGATTACCTTTGCAATATGTATGATGTAAGTAAATTCCTCAACCAATAATTAGTTAGGTTCTCACAGTTCAGGGGAAAAATAAAACCCTGCAATTTTCAAACTGAGTTGTTCCAAATGTGTGAATTAATTTTTAGATAAAGATAAATAGTCTCATTTTAGAACCTTAAATTTTGCTCCTATCAGTCACAGATGAAGAATCAAGGCATAATTATACAAAATAAAAAGAAGGCAAATATTTAGAGCCTTTGAGAAGTTGGGCTTGCTGGGTTTGACCTGTTTGTTTTTATGAAGTAGTATGCAGTGTGGTACCTCATGAAGGGGAAAAAGCCAGAGAAAAGGGAAAGTAGACCTGAATAAAGCATGCACATTTCTCAAATAGTGAAACTGAAAATATTTGAAATGTGCTTTATATTTTTTGTTCCCTAGAGGTTTCATCTCCATGTATGAAGATGTTGAGGAAGTTTACAATGTTAAGTCTTATCCTCTTGTGTAGTGAGCGCACTATAGTAATTAGGGACATACAGTCTGCTTCAAATGATTCAAATGCCAACTGTACAACAGACAACTGAATTGGCAAATTAAGTAACTCTTAAGTCTGAATTGATTTGTAAAAATGAAACTGCTATATTTAACTAAGACTGCATGTACCTTGCATACCCCAAAACCTGATACACAGAAATCATTAAACTGCTAAAATTCAGCTAAAGGTAGTATGACCATTACTAATTTTTTCATTGACTCAGTATTTCACCTCTTCCAGGTCTTTGTTCAATTGTTCAATTGTTCTCAATGAGAACATTCTAATCTCTTTATTTATAAGTCTTGTCCTCTTTTAACTTTTTCCTTAGGCTATTTTGCATGACATCATTTATCATCCTATTAAGACAATCTATTTTATTCTTTAATTACTTCGTCAATTAACTTTATATCGTCCTACTAACACAAGTTCCTTGAGAATGGAATTTTGTCTGCCTTGTTAAGTATGTGTACCCAATGACTGGATTCTAGACCCAAGAATGAAGCCTGGAATAGAGTATATGCATAATAAATAGTTTTGAGTGCATTAATCGACATTTATTAAACTGTTGCAAACTTTATAAGAAGAATTTTAGAGCTTAAGATAACTCTCATTTCATATATAAAAAATTTTATATATAAAAAATCATAGAGATTATCTGAGTACACAGCTTACCATGCCCTCCCCAAAACTGCAATTTAATAATAGACTACATCCAATTATGCTGACTCTTAGCAATATTTTACTTATATAATTATTGTAATTTTTGTAGTTATGGTTTGTTAAGGATCTAGTACATGATTACTAGTTCAATTGATTTCATATAATATGGATAATTTCAATTCTTACAATTATGTTAAAAGATAAGTACCATTGGCCTTACTTTTTAATTTAATTTTAAAGACTCACAGTCTATGTGGTACTCTATTGGCGTCCCCCCCC
>NW_006159844.1:217760-220120 GCF_000334495.1 Tupaia belangeri chinensis | reverse complement strand
CCCCCCCCCCCCCGCCCTGGAAACTACCACGTTAGGAAAATTCTTCAGTTCTCTTGGCAATCATGATTTATTCACAGCATTTGCTGTTTTATCTTTCCTCAGATTTCCATAGCTTGCAATAAATTATCTGATTTTAAAGGTTGCCAAACAAGAGAGTGCTTCTTGTTCTGCTAAAGTATATTTTACCATTGAAACATTCTTCAAAACGCAGTGTAATAGATGCAGAACTTAATTTTCTATTACTATTGTACAGAATCATTCATAAACATGAATTGAATGGCCAATGAGTTACTATGGCTCTTTGAGGACTTAGAAAATCTTAACTCCTATAATAAATGAGCTATGCTGAAATTTGGACTGATTTCTGGTCAACCAATGAAGTTGTTCAAATTCTGCTAATTTTTCCCCTTTGGTTTTGCCTATTTTTTATGTTTTATCCATTTCATTTCCACTTTTTTGGAAAAAGCTTCCTTCTTAAAAAAAAAAAAAGTGGAAACCATCGGTTACAAAAAAAGAAAAAGAAGGAACCATTTACTGAGTATATCCTAAAACTCTCTTAAGTTATTTTATATAACAATTCCTTAAAGTAATGCTCAGGATGTATGAGTAACTTGAAAGAGTTTTAAAATGGCTGACTTTCGGTCTTCTTACAAGGAAAACCAATATGTTTTCAAAATGTTGTATCATTGCTTCACCAGGGCAGGAAAGAATAGAAGTAATCCTACATCGAGCATTACTGCTATTGGAACTCCACCTTTTCACATCCCATTCTCCTTTTACTGAAAAATGACAAATAACAAAAAGTATTTGATGGAACATTTGTTTTACCTGTTGTGTCTACTGGTGTTGTGAGACTAGGAAGCACTATTCCTAGTACTCTCAAATCAATAAACTTCTACAAAGATTTATGGAAGTTAGAACATATTGAACTGTATTCTCCTCTGCTTATCTCTCTTTAATGATCATAAAAATCCACACTCTGTGGGAATTATACAAAAGTATTATCACAATAACTAAGCAGAGAGAACTTCAAGGATAATTCAGAGACATCGTTTGCTGACATTAAGGCAATAATCTTAATTTCTACCTGCACATATTTCATGCAAGTAAAATTATATTAAATTATATACAATGCACTATATACGTAATATGTAGTATATACTACATCTAAAACATTTAATATACATTAAATGAATATCGACAATTTCAGCATAAGACATACTTCTCAGAGCCTGAAATAAATGATTAAATTATTTAGTTGTTCTTCAATCTGTAAATACGTAAACCTTAAAAACTAGCAACAGGCAAAGTTTCAGCTCTACTATTGACAGCATTTTAATAGATAAGTAAAGGCAGGTGATCAACTATCTAATATTAATGTCCTTGAACATGGCAATGTGAGCTATTATGGAATTCAGAGACTAGTGCATTACTCAGAAATACTAGAAAACAAGCCAAGCAGAACTGAGCATATATATCTTCTCCGTAATGGGAGCGAACATATTTCAGTACAATTTTATTTCTATTCTACTGACATGCAACAAAAGGAAACTGAATGCTGGGTTATGAAGTACTTTGGGTAGCTATATGTCTCCATGACTCAAGGATCTACCAGAGAGAGAAAGAGATTTGTCTTATGTGACTGGGGGCACTACATAGGCAAGTCTGAAATTCTTAGGCTGGAACCTCTCAGGCAAGAGCTTGCTGAGGTGCATATATGAAATTTCTTTTTCCTCAGGAAAATATCGATGTTGCTCTTAAAACTTTAAACTGAATGAATCTAATCGACTTGGATTACTCTTTATTTGGTAAAGTCAAATAACAGAAGATATTACACATATCTACAAAATACTTGCACAGAAACATGTAGATTAGTGTTTGTGTGAATAATTGGATATTACAGCATAGTCAAGTTGGTACACAAAACTGACCATCCTAGTTGACCCCTTTTTGGTTTATCAGTGTCTCCTTAATCTGCACCTAATCTCCAAAGAAAAACATTAACAAATTTTTACTGCCATGATTCCACATGGAACCAAAAACATACTAAGCTTTTCCTTAGAAAAGCATTCAAAATCCTTGAGTGATTGTCACTTTTCATCTTAATATTCTGTAAATTAAGTACTGTGATGTAAAGTAAATTCCTATATCTTATATTAAGCAAAAAAGGATAGAAGACACAAAAACGATTATGTGTATGTGTATATGCATCTAGAATACATACACACACACACACACACACACACACACACACACATACACTCACACACAGATAGGAAGACTCACACACACACACAGGAAGACTCACACACACATACACAGATAAGAAGACTCTCACATACACACACAGGACGACACAC
>NW_006159844.1:189404-217616 GCF_000334495.1 Tupaia belangeri chinensis | reverse complement strand
TATATATATATATATACACACACACAAATAAGAAGAAATATTTATGACGATGACTATCCTTAATTGTGCAACTGGTCTTGTGATCATAGTTGGGACTTACAAGTATTTTTTCACTACTCATTTCATATTCTCTTTTCCCTTTATAAGCACCTTAATTGGTTGGGTTAACCAAACCTTCATCCCTAAAGTATTTTGGCCATTGTCAGTCCTGACTAAGTGGTGGTGTAATTTGCTAAAAACTTTAATCACAGGACACGGTATTTGTAGCAGATGCCTAAGGTAGGGGTCTTCAATTTTCAGGTCATAACTCCCACCTCCCTTTCACCCCCAGATTCCCCACACCCAATTTCTGGGTTGTGGGACAACTGCCCTTAGGGATCTCCTGTGTTCCAGACATATAAAGGCCTACCTCCATGTAGAGTGGCAGTCCAATTTCCCCTTGGTAAACAACATCAGTAAAGTAATCACCACTTTCAGTAAAGTAATCCTTCTTCACCTTTTCAGAGGCATGAGGAACCCCATGTGGCAGGGTGGTAGTCATAACTTCAAGTTCAATAGAAACCACATCATGTCTCCTAGAGCAAGCACTCCCTCTGGAACCAAGTCCTCTAGACCAGCACATTCCATGAGACTGTAGGGCACAGGAAGCAAACGTGCTTGTGAATCACTAGAGGAAACAGTCTGTGCTGCTTTTCTACCTCTTGATCCTTCACCTGTGAATCTTAGCTAGAAATCTTAACCATATACTAGAAGATGATTCGAAACACACAGACCACTCTCATAGCACTATAGTATATTTTCTGGCATTGGAAATAAGTAATCAAAGGGCCATTTCATAATTCTAATAAGCTAACTATTTGAGGATGATGAGAAACTGTATAAGATCAATAAATTCCATAAACCACATTTCATTTGGTGTTGATTTCCTTAATCAAAAGAAAAGCTGTGTGGATTAAGGCAATAGTTGATAAGACTTTATGTAAGTCCACAGATGGTCTTAGCCTAAGTGTGGTATACAGCGAAAACAAGTTCATATCTAAAGTAACAATTCCCATAAGAATAAGGACTGCCCGTTCGATGATGAAAGCAGTTCTGTGTAATCAACCTGCCACCAGGTTGATTACTCCAGAGAATGGTATTTTGTTGAGAATTCAGTCTTCAGCCAACAGAATGGGCAATCGCAGTGGTCCTAGATTGGCTTTGGTGAATGATGAGCCCATGGATAATTTCCATTCCTGGTAGCATAGCCACTTTATTCATGACTAAATTGTGTAATGAAGTAGTGGCTGGGAAAGACATTCTACCCACTTGATTATTAATATCCTTGTTTAATGACTATTTGCATGGGGCATAAATATCTTTGTGTTGATTGCCTACTAAAAATTCTGTTCACAAACACTCTCCAGACTTGTCATCGGTTTTCTGATCATGTTCCTTCCAATTCCCTGTCTATCCAGATAAACCACTGATCATAGCATATAAGCTGATAATATAATCCTGGATATTTCTCATTCCAAGTAAAATAAACAAACAACCAGGTACAATACTCAAAGTTTTGCACAAAGAGGGGTTATAGAGCTACCATTGTTTGCTTTTGGGTGAGGTCAGTATATCACTCAGAATCATCTGTAAACAAGGTCCAAGCTTTCTTTCATTCAGCTCATCACAAGAACTGTTCATGAGGTCATAGGGGCTTCTGGGGGAGAGAAATTAGTATAGCAAGAGTATGAACCACAGGCTTTTGGTATACTTTTTTATGTAATTTATTTGTATATTCAGGGTCTCTCACATCTGATGTGATGTGCCAGGAGAGTGCCACCCAACTCTTTATTTTTTGAGTCAGGTGACAGTATGTGATAGATGACTCAGAGAACAGGGTAACTTGGTGATCCAGGATAAAATATTAAGGGTCTAGTAAGGATCCTGGCAATCCATAGGCTGTTTTTCAAAAGGAAGCAGTTATCTTTAAAGGATGGCCATTTTTTAAAATTTCAAAACCTTAAGGATCTGCGCTGTGACTCATCCCTTGGGACCAGCCAAAAGCTACAAACAGCACCTCATTCTGTCACTGACACATCAGGCACCATAGGATCTGTTGGATAATGCAGCCAAAATAGCAGAACAGCTTGCATAGTAGTTTAGACCTGTTAAAGAGCCATCTACTGTTCTGGGTCCCACTCAGAACTAGAAGCTCCTTATGTTGCTAATACCTCATCTTTCCCTTTGAAGATTAAATGCCACTATTTGGCCCCTAATACCCCAGAATCCAATTGTATCCATTACATTTAGAGATCCCACTTTGATGGCTGCAGTTTCTATTATAATCGTGACCTAGAAACAAAGGTAACTGTAGAATTCCTCAAAGATGTTGGATGTGTTACCTCAGACTGCCATTGCAAAATACCACAGATGGGGTGGCTTATGCAGCAGAGTGAATTGTCTTGGAGTTCTGGAGGTTAGAAGTCCACCCATGATTGCAGATGGATTCTGGTGAATGCTTTCTTCCAGTTTATAGTGAACACTGTGTGCTCACTTGACCTTTGTGTATGTGTGTGCATGGAAAGAGGATGTGGATGAACAAGCTCTCTAGTGTCTCTTCTCATAAGAGTACCAATTCCATTAAAAGAGCCCCATTCTCATAAACCTATCTAAAACTTTACTATTTCCCAAAGGCTACACTGTGAAGTACCACAACCTTGGGGGTTAGGGCTACAACATATGATTTTAAGGGAAACAAAATCCAGTCTATAACACTGGAGCTCCCTTTACAAATTTATGTCCCATAATGATTATGGTAGGTCCTCTGGGTTCTCCAGTGATGGGTAAGTAGTTCTTACATGATAAATCTACTCTAACATTCTGATCGTCCTAATTCTTTGAATGCCTTCTCCTACAGTGTTGACATTTAAATTCATTTATTGTAGGCCACTTTTTGATTCATGTTTCAGCCAACCAAATAAATAATCAAAACCGTTTCTAATCTCTTGGACTATCTCCCAATGTATCCAGACTGTCTGCTTAGTGTACTATATCAGTAAGTTCATCCCAGTCTCCCTTTGTGCCATTTCTATCACTATTCCAAATCCTTAATATCCTTTTTCATGAATGGTCCCTTGATTTCTGTCTTTATAAATTGTAAAGAAAAAAAAAAGCGTGCAGTCCTTTTGGCACAACTCTTCATGGGCTATATTTTGTACCTCTATATCTGGGGTCTGCTGGAACTTGAGTGTGAAATATTTGGAAGCAAAGATGGATATGGGAGTATGTCCGGAGGAGAATTAGGTTTATCTTGCCAGGCAATTACCCCAGCAAAGGCTATTAGGGTTTCCTCACTCAAAGTAGGGTAGACTTTCTCAGACACTGATTGAAGGTCTACTTCTATTGGCTTGGAAAACTCAACAAAATTTAGAGCTTCAATATCCCTGATATCACTGGCATCTTACCATGTGTCCCCATTCCAATTTTTAGATATCTTGACTTCCCGTTTAATGGACTAAACTTAATAGAAGACACCTTGTAAGATGGGGATTCAATTTTCTTGTAATTACAACTACTCACAGAATAAGATTCTGGGTTTGGTTTACAGAATCTCAGCCATGCAGCTGTAGGAGATAAAGATTTCTTTCAGAGTAGATACAGGAACATTCAGCTAATTTATGCAGAACTGGAGCTAGGGATAAGGTCCTGCTCTTATCCTTCCTCCTCCCTTTGCTCTAGCTGAGTTAATCTCATTATACTCCTTAGCTTGATTAAAATATTCTAAAGTATCAAATACATATTTTCTCACAACTTTGCCTCTATAAGTAGTGATTAGAAATATGGAATGTATTTTTTTTGCTGCATACTTCTATTATGGCATCACTCTAGGAACTATCAGAATCCTGTTTATCATTGGAAATGGAGTCAGTAATGCCTTTGAATCTAATCAGATTTGAAAAAAAATTCTATAAAACTGAAGACCAATTCAAAAAGTACTGCTTAAAGTTCTGTTTCTTTAGAATCATTCTTGGTTCTAAACATCTGTATTAATCAAATTTCAACAGAGAAGCATACGAAGTAGGAGAAAGAAGGGTCTGGCAGCAGAGAAAGAGAGATAGAAACAGGAATTTATGCAGGGAATTGACTTACATAGTTGTAGGAAATGGCTGTATAATTCCAAAATCTGCAGGGCAAGGCCATAAGGCAGGGCAGGCTGAGAACTGTCTCAGAAACTGATGCTGCAGTCCACAGGTGAGACTGCGGCTTCCTTAGGGACATTTCATTTCTGCATCAAAGCCTTTCAACTGATTTAATCAAGCTCGCTCAAGCAATTGGGAATTACTTCCTTTACATGATGTCAACTAATTATAGATGTTATTCACATCTACAAAATATTTGCTCTGTGATACTCAGATTAGTGTTTGAATAACTTAACTTCATTATCGAGGCTAGCAAAGCTGATGCACATATACTGACCATCACAATCACTTAAGAGTTCACATAAGGTACACAGGATTGCATTTCCTCCTTTAGTGAGGATAACATTGTTTATGATTCTTATTCAGGGGACAGGAACAAACATATAATTTTTGGAGTCCAGGGCTTAAGTGAAAATGTGATGTTCAATGTCAAAAACATCACTAAGAAAGCCACAACAGTAACAGTAGAACATTAAACCAACCATTGAGCCTTTTTAAGATTGAGATCCTAAATGATACATTGGCAATACAACCATGAGACCAGCTCCAAGAATAGGTGATCATCTAAATAATTTGGATAGCTTCTTAAAAATTCATATGTTCAGAAATTGTATTTCTAAATTCTTGTTCAGCAGAAATTGAGACATAACATTTTGATGACAAATTTTAGCAGACAGACATTAAACAATGCTTATAATTGTTAAACTTTTAAAAATGAGGACGAATAGTTGATCAAATGTCTTTTTTTTTTTTTTTTGAGAGAGAGTTTTTCACTATAGGGCGCGTGCGCTCGCCAGACAGACAGAGAGAGACAGAGAGACAGAAAGCGAGAAATCACCCCCCAGAGGGGATGGGCACGCCGCAATCCCTTCTCCTCCATTCTCCTCTCAGGATCTTGGGCACGCATGCACACACGCCCGGCGTGGATTTTAAGCCACCGGGTCTGGGACGTGAACCGCGGTCGACTACGGGGGAGTCCAGTGACACAGCCATTACGCTAACTGCTGGTTCCCTAGTTGATCAAATGTTTTAAAAACACAAATCTTGGCACACATGAGTAACCTTCTTGATGTTAATGCATCTCATAATATTTAAGATAATTCCATTGCCCTTTTATTATGAGCATCACAATTTTTTATCATATTTTTGTTTATGCAGAGCCCATCTTGCAACTCATTTAACATACTTTCTGACTTTCAAGGACACAAAAACCTACAGATGTTTAAACTTAGAACCTACAAGCTCATGTGAAATTTTCTATCTTAAAAATAATTCTATTTTCTTATCGAATCTGACAACCATTCAAAATAAATTTTTGAAAGATTCCATCAAGAACACACTTTTGTCTATTTTATCTCCTAGGTCAAATTCAATAGAATGATTGCATGTGAAAGTATGAGGGTGAGAGCAAAAGAGCAATTGAGGGGAGAAGTGAGGAGAGAAAAGGAATGTAGGGATGCTAATTTTGATAAGTACAGGATCTGAATAAGAGGTGTCCTTTCAATTGACCATTTCCCCTTCCAGGCGATTAGGGCTCTACTCCCTTTCAGGACCTTTATTACGTGGTATGACATTTAAAAGGGTAGAGTCTCCGGCCATACCACCCTGAACGTACCCGATCTCGTCTGATCTCAGAAGCTAAGCAGGGTCGGACCTGGTTAGTACTTGGATGGAGACTTCCTGGGAATACCAGGTGCTCTAGGCTTGGGACCAGCACGTGGAGTGGTGGCTAAGGTGCTGGACACTCCCACATGGCTGACCACAGTTCGAGTCCCAGACCTGGTGGCTTTCTTTCTCACTTTCTCTCTCTCTCTTTCTCTGTCTCTCTCTCTCTCTCTGGTCAAATTAAAAATAATAATAAATGAATAATAAATCAAATTAAATAAATAATTCTTTAAAAAAATAAAATAAAAGGGTAGAAATATCAGACTTGCTGTGCAATCCACAGGTGGCTTTCAAAATCTAGATATGCTCCATCATCTGGATAAAAATAGTCTCTGTACATTGATTCTCATCCAGTGGCAATAGTCTGGGTACTGGTGTGGATGCTGAAAATGGATAACTCATGCTCCCACAGAGTCTGGGTAGACAATCTGTAGTCTCTGTTCTCGCCACATGTCTACTCTGGATCACAGGTGGCATATTCTTCCCTCCTAATTCACATCTTAATGCTCCTCCTCTGTTTCTATCTGCATATGCTTTAGGTCCAATTCTTTTAAGATGTTGTGTCTTGATTCTCTAAAATGCTACTCTTACCTTCAGTAAGAATTCTGGATACTCTCAAATAAAAATTTCTGTATTTTAGATACGTTGTCTCTGAGGAAAATATAGCTTGGCTGTTAGGGTCCAGAACTCTCGATCTGGATAACCTAAGTTTAATTTCTAGGTACTACTTATGAACTATATAACCATGAAAAAGTTTCTCAGCCTCATTGATGCTTAGTTTTCTCATCAGCAAAAATTAAAATGTAGTGATACACAACTCCTGTGCATATTATAAGGGATAATCTTATATAAAGTGCTTATAACAGTGTCTGCAACATTATTCATACTAAATAAGTGTATATGTGGCTGTTTTGATTTTTTTTATAGAGGTTTTTGCTATAGGGCACGTGCGCTTGCCAGACAGAGAGAGACAGAGAGACAGAAAGCGAGAAATCACCCCCCAGGGGGGGATGGCCATGCTGCAATCCCTTCTCCTCCATTCTCCTCTCAGGATCTTGGACATTGTACGCACATGCGCCCCGAGTGAGTTTTAAGCCACCGGGTCCGGGACACAAACTGCGGTCGACTACATGGGAGTCCAGCGACATAGCCATTACACTAACTGCTGGTCCCGGCTGTGTAGATGTTTTTAGAGTCATTATTTTTTAATAATCATCAAAAGCTTATTTTGGGGGCTGGCCCCATGGCCTAGTGGTTTAGGGAACTGGATCTCATATGCTACTGTGCAGGTTGACATCAAAGGGTATGCCAATCAGCAACATCAGTATTACTTGGCTGTTTACTAGCCTTCAGATCAGGTTCGTGCACAGTTTATTTACTTATTTTTCAATCCATTGATAAGGGATGGAATCCAGTCTCGGGTTTATAAGAATGGTTATGCATTTGGTAAAAAACAATGAGCAGATTGAATTTGGCAACATACTTTGGTCATATATATTCACATTCCAGGGAAGAAGTATATTGCATGCCATTCAAGAATAACTACATGGACTGGAAAGTAAGTAAATACTGCTTCTTAGGAATAAACAGACATTGTACCTGGTTTCTATAAGAAAAATGAGTTTGGCTAAAGTATCTTACCTAGAAGAATAAGAGGGGGAGGGGAATTTGACATTAGGCTTTTTTAAGATTGTTCTGATTTTACCAAATGCCAATGGATTGCTTATCATCGAACCTTAATTTCAGTCCACACACTGCAAACAAAAACATATTAAGTTAGTCTACACTTAAATGAAATCCCAGATGTACTGTACAAATATTACAATATGAAAAAACAAAAGTTGGGGTGGTAGCTACAACTATATCTACTAGAAACAGTTTAAGAGGGGGTGGGAGCTGGAGGAGGGGAATCAAGGGAAGAAAGAACATTTAACAGAAACAAAAATGAAAAGGTACCTATTGATAATAATATGTATGTTAATGTCTTGGACTAGACTGATATGCAATGTATTCACACTGGGAAAAAAACATTATGTATGCTATAAGGTTGTACAATGGTTAAATGCAAAAACAAGTAAAATAAATATTTTTTAAAAAACACTTTCTTATTTCATTATATCCATTACAGCATATCTAACTATACTCTCCCAATTTATGAAGCAATGACTCACAAATTCATAAATAGAAATTCACAAATCTGAAATCATACACAAAATTTTATTTATTCAATTTTTATTAGAGAGATTTTTGCTATAAGAGTACATGTTCTCACCAGAGAGACAGAGAAACAGAGAAAAAGAGAGAGAAATCACCCCCTATTGGGGATGGCCTTGCTGCAACCCCTTCTCCTTCATTCTCCTCTCCAGATTTTGGGCAAGCATGCACACACACCTGGAGGGAGGTGTAAGTGCCATGTTCGGGTCTCAAACCACAGTAGGATATGTGGTGTCCAGCAACGTAACCATTATGCCATCTGTCGGTCCCACAAGGTTTTAGTATATAGCTCTAAGAATTTAGTAGAACAATAGCTAAAAAAAAGAAGGGGTTTCGGCAAAACCATTTATTCAGCAAATATAGTTCTAGGGTCCAGTGAAAGCATTAAAAAAAAAAAATTCTAGTAAGAAATGCTATAGCCCACATGTTCTGATCACAGAATTAAATAGCAGAACATACCCAGCCAGTGGCACAGGTGTTTGTGATCCAGTTGGACAGAAATACTCCGTGTGTGCTCCTGATTCTGCCTTGCTGTGGGGCTGTGTACAGTGAGAAAGCAGCTTGTTGGACATGACATAGAGTAGATAAAGTCAATCTACGGAAAGAAGAATCAAAAGTTATTGTGTCTTGGAAGGGGGCATACAATTTGTGTGTGTGTATGTGTGTGTGTGTGTGTGTGTGTGTGTGTGTGTGTATGATGGGCATGTTTATTTCCTTTTGTGTGTATTCATTTTTATATATGTATAAATATAATATATTTATATATTTCTAAATTTATATCAAATAAATGTATTTTGTTGTATTTAAATTTTACCTCAGGCCTGCAGACAGAGTGGAGATTAAGGCAACTATATCCCATGTGGACGACTTCATGGTTCAAGCCCAGAACATCATGCCTGTCGCTTATGTGTGCATGCCCAAAATCCTGAGAGGAGAATGGAAGAGAAGGGATTGTTGCATGGCCATTCCACATGGGGAGGGGGTGATTTCTCACTTTTGTCTCACACTCTCTCTGTTTCTGTCTGGAAAGTGAACATGCCTTATAGAAAAAAAAAAAGAATAAAACCACAATAAATTTTTAATATAAAATTATACCTCAAGAAAGAAGAATGAAAGAATCAAATATTTAAAGTAACATTCAAATTTTAACTTATTTTCTGCTTAAAATTTACCATACAAAACTGGCTTGAATACATACTTTCACGTTTAAATACTCAGTTAATGGCTCTTCAATTTTTTTTTTTTTTTTTATGAGCGGTTTTTTCTATAGGTCACGCGTGCTAGCCAGAAAGACAGAGAGAGACAGAGAGACAGAAAGCGAGAAATCACCCCCCCCAGGGTGGATGGCCATGCCGCAATCCCTTCTCCTCCATTCTCCTCTCAGGATCTTGGGCATGCATGCACATGCACCTGGCGTGAGTTTAAGCCACTGTGTCCAGGATGCGAACTGCGGTCGACTACATGGGAGTCCAGTGACATAGCCATTACACTAACTGCTGGTCTCAATGTCTCTTCATTTAAAAAAAAAAAATGTACTTAATTATCCCATCTTCTGTATTGGTCCTTAAATTCATGAGAAAAAAAACTGCCTGTGTTTCTACTAATTAGTAAGTTAACAATTTCTTGTTTCATTCTCCTCTGTATACATCACTTTTTATCATCTTTTATTATGTTTTAACATATTTGAAAGTTATTTTAGTAACTTCTATGCTAATTGCAATAGTTATTTCATTTGATTGTCAGCTTCTGTTGATTTTTCTCTTGTCATTCATTTTTCTCCACTTCTTCTCATGTGTCATTATTTTTATATTATATTAGGTCATCATGTGTAAAAGAACAAGAGTAAATAAAGCACAATTTTTGTTTTGTTTTGTTTAAATTTTTTTCTACTGTGCAAAAAGCTTTCAGGGACCAACAGATGGCATAATGGTTATGTTGCAGGACTCCCACATGGTAGACCAGAATTTGAGTCCTGGACCCAGTGGCTTAAACCTCACGCTGAGCACATGTGCATACGTGCCCAGAATCCCAAGAGGAGAATAAAAGAGAAGAGATTGTGGCATGGCCATCCCTGCTGGAGGGTGAATTCTCACTTTTGTCTCTCTGTCTCTCTGGCAAGCACACACATGCAAAAGCAAAAATCTCTGTTAAAAAAAATGCTTTCTCCTTTGGGTAAGCAGAATTATAGGTTTATACTTTCATAGATAGGGTTATACTCTGAGTCTTCACTAGTAAAACTTAACTGAGTAAACCTGTGCTTTAACTGGATTGAGTTCTCCTATAGATGTAAATGTACTTAAATTTAATCTCTATGTTAAGTAGTTAAATTTAAACTCTGTGACACTTGGGGAAAAACTCTAACTTTCCATTAATCATCTTATCAAGAAATTTTATTAATATTATCTTGACTTAAGTTGGTGTTGGATTGGTTTGCAATTTATATCATTATATCGGGATTTTTTTTTTGCATTTAATTTCACCTGCAGAAGTCTCATCTAATAAAAAATATTGAGAATTGCATAAAATTGAAAGAGCTCTCTCTGTTTTTCATTCTTACCTTTTTAGTCACTGTGACTTCACATGGTCTGTACTCTATAGACCCACAGTAAGAGACAGCTCTCCCTCTGGTCTCCCGCTCTTGAAAGAACACCAGTTCTACAGGACTAGGACTAGGGCTCTACTATTACAATCTCATTTAGCTTGAGTAACGTCCCTGAAGTCCCTGTCTCTAAATACGGTAACCATGGGGGCTAGTGAGTCAGCATACACATTTTGAGGAAACACAAGGTAGTACATAACAAAAGGAAATGCATTTTAAACATTTTCCTGAGGGTCTAATTATAAGTAATAAATTATGTGAAAGACTACAATGTGTGTGAAAGTTATTTGGGAGTTGTAGGGTATTACAGGAGTCAACAATATCAATATTAGCTAACTCTACCCATTTCACTTGTAAGAAAACCCTCTAATGTAGGACTTGACTGTGATTTTCTACAGGTTTTTTATCTTTTTCTCTCTCTTTCTGATTCTTCAGAAATTGAAATTATGCTTTTACCTAGCCAATAGCATGGACTTAATCTTTTTATGTGATTCTGTATATTACTCTGATGAGGATCAACTTTTTATTCTTCAATTCCATAACCTAGCAAATTTTGGAGTAATTCCCTTGTGGCAGAAATGATTTCTTGAAAGACTCTTATTAAGTAAACAATTTTTTGTTTGTTTGTTTTTCCTGGTGAAGATAGTAGCTTCAGATGAAGATTTTTCTTTATTTTTTCCTTATATTTAAAATAGTTTTGATGAATTTACATTCTCATAAAACAGAAGCAAATGTTAGCATACAATTTTATTCCTTTCTTAAAGAACAAAGAGACAATATGACACAGTAGTAAAGGAATGATATTTAATTGTTCTCTTTATTTAATATCATATTCTCCTATAACTGCTTGTGCAATGCCAATTAAAATCCACAAGCCTCAATTAATTTAAATTTTAAGTAATTCAAATTTTACTACAATATGTAGCAAAAGAATAAATAATGCACTGTATGTAAAGTATAACATAAAGAAATAATAATAGCACCTGCCTCATTAGGTTTCTGTGAAGTTTAAAAGAATTAATCAAGATAAGCTACTTTTAATAGAAATATATACATGTTAGATATCCTAAGTCTAGACTGATACAATAAAGATTCCAGCTGAATCAAAATATAAAATGAGGGGACCAGCAGATGGCATAAGGGTTATGTCACTGCACTCCCATACGGTAGACCACAGTTTGCTTCCCAGACTCAGTGGCTTAAATTCACACCGGGCGCATATGCATGTGTGCCTAAAATCCTGAGAGGAGACTAGAGAAGCGATTGTAGCATGGCCATCCTCCCTGGGGGGTGATTTCTTGCTTTCTGCCTTCCTCTGTCTTTCCAGTGCAAAAATCTCTCTTTAAAAAAAAAAAAAGAATATAAGATGAGGGCCAGCTGTGTGGCCCTGCAGCATTTTTCTGCTAAAGAGAATCTGACCCAAGTCCTCCAGAAACACTGGGGCACATGTGTGAGTGCCCATGACCGGATGGAGTAGAGGACAGGAGGAAAGGGGACCACAGTGTGATCAGACCATGTGAACGGTACTTCTCTCTCTTTCTTATTCTCATTCTCGCATGTGCACACATGCACTCTATCATACATGAAGAAAAAAAATACTGATTTACACATGGGCTTCCAGACTGTAAATTAAGAAGTTTTAGATTAGCAGAGTGCCATTTTAAAAAATGACTGTTAGCTTTCTTTCTCTTAGGCTGTACTCAAAATATATCCCAAGTCCAGAAAATGTTTAAAGGCAAAGAAGAAAACTTTACAAACTAAACAATTTTTATTTAATTCTAGATTTATAAGATGTTTGCATGAAAAAATTGAGTTTTAAAAATTTATTTTTGTCTATATAATAGAGGCATTATTACAGAAACAAAATTGAAATATCAGCTAGGATTTGGCAATTTATACATCATTAAGTACAATGAGATTCCATCAGTCTATATTATTATTATCTTTTCCCATTCACTGATCAATTTTGCTAAGGTACCATGCAGAAACTACTTTACAATAAAAATAGGAAGCATTTTTCATCCTGAACTTGATGGTTATATATTAGTTATCCTTAGCAAAAGTTTTAAGCTAGTGGAAAATATATTTAAGAAAAATTAATCCATCAAATGGACACTCAATTCTCTTAAACTAAAACATTACTCAAAAGAGCATTTTATTATGTCCAGAGATTCAACAGATGTATACTATTATTTCTAAAACTATAATCTAGTATTTTCCATATTAAGCTAATTTTGAAAATTAGGATGAGATTTAATTGTAACAATTATTTCTCCCTTCCTACCTAAAAAATGTTGTGGTGATTGATAGCATATCCAAATAGTTGGCTGTATCTTTAATTCTCATTTGTATCAGTTCATGATTGGAGGGTGACAAGTGACTAAGTCCAACTCAAACAGCCCACGAATTTAATATGAGCTTCAAGATCTCTAGTAAAATTAAAAAAAAAACAATCTTATTATATTTCTTATTACAATTAACCTCTTACAGGGCCACAACTCATTATCATGTGTGAGCTTGGTCTCGACAGCCTTTTTAATACCATTCATAATTTAAATCCTTCTTTGCCATCTTATGCTGTACAATATCATTGTCCTTCCTACTCTTAGCAATAAGCCTTTTTGGAGGACTTTGAACAATAATGTATGATTGATATTTGCAAATGAATTTAAAGTAAAATTTGGGATTTCTTGGTGAAGAAAAACACATATGTAGGTAAGCAAATAGCAGTTTTTAAAGATCAATAATGTCATACGCTTATGCTCATCAGATTGTTTTGATTAAATATAATTAAACTAAGAAGCAATTCTACATTCTTATTTTTAATGTCCTTCTTCCATATTGAACCCATACTGACAGTTAAATTGCTACCTGGATTGGATCCAGGAGAGCATTGTGAGAATTTAAAGCCAATTATCTGCTATAAGAATTTGAGTCATTATCCACAGTGCAGCAGTTCAGAAAAGTGGAAACACAGTGGAAGAAAGTAAAGACAATGTGGAATTTTAGCACTTCTTTAGCTGTCAGACTCCTTATCTAATCACAAACATTCAGAAAATAATGACCACTCATTTATTTCTTTTTCTTTTTGTTTGTTTTTATGTTCCTGCCATAGGGTGTGTGCACTTGCCAGAGAAAGAGAGAAGGAAGATAAATCACCCTCGCAGAGTGGCCACATGGCTATCCCTTCTCCTCCATTCTCCTCCAGAGATTTCGGGCATGCACACACATGCCCCTAGTGTAATTCTCAAGCTGCCAGGTCCAAGAATCGAACCATGGTCAGACATGTGGAAGTCCAGTGCCCCAAATCACCACACCACCTGCTGACCCTGACCATTCATTTATTTCCACCTCCTGAATCTCATATAAGTCTCTGCTAGCCAAGTCTAACTGGAAACAATTCCTAGTATAACCACATTGACAATGGCATGATTTGACACACTATAAAGAATAACTTACCCATAATTTTACAGCACTTTAAAACTTAATCTTAAAAAAAGGATGAATATAAGTTTGATGGAAGAGGATATAAGAAAGTGTTGAGGCTACTAATTAAAAGGGACATGTGAAAAAGATTTAAAAAATAGTGGAAATACATAATAAGTAGTATCAAGTAAACTGTGCATATATCAGTACTGTATTTTTGTGTAGCTTTCTGTATTCATCTTTGTTAGTGCATTTGGGTTCAGCTAACATTACCTGGGAGCATAAAATAGTGTGCTGGAAATTTGTATACGAAACAATCCAATTTTTATTATCTGCCGTATCCTGACATCATTTACTTTTCAATCATTTAAAAGGTAATGTGTATTACAGAACTGTTTATTGTAGCAGACTAAAGTTTGCTTTCCAAACATGTGGACACATCGTTCTTAAAATACAGATTATTTATCATAAAAATACTTTTCACTGGAGCCAGCAGGTGGCATGGTAGTAAAGGTACTAGACTCCCACATGGCCGACTATGTTTCTAGTCCTCGACCCAGTGGCTTGAAACTCATGCCAGGTGTTTGTGTATGCATGTCCAAAATACTGAGAGGAGAATGGAGGAGATGGGATTGCAGAATGGCCATCCCTCCTGGTGGGGGAGAGGAGTGTCTCTGTCTCTCTTTAGCAAGCACACACACCCTAGAGTAAAGAAAAAATGGAAACACTTTTTGTCATGTTTATACTTCTTATGTTATACACAAATCTTCTACCAATCTTCCATGTAAAAGTTTTTCATAGAAATGCAAAATGCGTTAAAGATATTGATGACGCCTAATATAAAAACAATTTTGGAGAGAAAGTAAATGCTTATTAGTAAAAAGTTTCAATTAACAATGTTATGCATAAAATGGAATTTTAAGATAAGCATTTCCATATGAATGTGTGTAGGCATTATTTATTATAGATGAATGCATATGCATATATTCCATATATCGGTGTTGGACCATGGCTGATAATACACACATGTATATACATATATAGTATGTATATATTCTGGGAGAAGGCCACTCCTCTGCATATTTTTGGTCAACATTAAATTAATCATTTTGGAAGGAATAGAACATAATTAAAGCCACTATAATCACAATTTCTGTGAGGTATGATTTCCTAAAATTCGTGCATTGAGATTTGGTGGTGAAGGTATTAAGAGGAAGCAATACTTTTGTTGTATTGAAAGATGGGGTCTTTGGGCATGATTAAGTCATTAGGGTGTGGTTCCCTATGACTGACTCCTGGTGAGTTTATAAAGAGATGCACACACACAGACACACACACAAGTGAACAAACAGACACTCCTGTTCTTTCATGATGTGATATCCTGAATAGCCTCAGGATGTCACCAACAGGACAACCTTTACAAGATGTTGCCTCTGGACCTTGAACCTCCAAACTGTGCGCTGACTAAACCTCTATTCTCTTAAATTAACCAAACTCAGGCATTTTCTGATACTAACAATGGAACAGATTTGAATAATATATACATTTATGTTAGGTTAGAAGGCTTAAAGATCTCAACGACAAGGTTGTAGCTGTATCTCAAAAGGGAACTAGAAATCCACTTGAATTATTTCTCTAGAATATCTTCTTTTGTGTGTGCATGCATGTGTATGCGTGTGTCTTGACTTACGCTGTCTTGAGAATTATATTTCTTTCTTCTTATTCATAATGAGGGTTAGAAAAATGCTGTAAAACAGGTACCAGCAGATGGCATAATGGCTATGTTGCTGGACTCCCATGTAGTAGACCATGGTTGAAGTCCCAGACCTGTTGGCTTAAACTCATACTGAGTGGGTGTGCATGTGTGCTTAAGATCCTGAGAAAATGGAGGAGAAGGGATTGTGGCATGTACATCCCCCATGGGGAATGATTTCTTGCTTTCTGTCTCTCTTGTCTCTCTGTCTTTCTGGTAAGTCCACACACCCTACAGCAAAAACCTCTCCCCCAAATAAATAAATAAATAAATAAAAGCCATAAAATATACATGAAGATATGTTTCCAAAAAGGTTTTCAAATACCTCTTTAGGATTGCCACTGGGAAATTTAATTTATGCCTGTCCTAACACACAAAATGTACCATGCTCCTTATCTGTCTTCCAATTAAATCCTCTATTCCCTACAGAAATTTGTCTCAGCTAGTTTTTTGAGGAGAAAAACAATATGCTAGATAATAAGATCCAAATGAAGTGAAATGCTTTCAGATTATAGAAGTTGATGTTTAATGGGAAAATAGAATAGATTACAATTAAATGCATGTTTTTCAATTACAAAAAAGAGGTTTTCTTAATTTACTTTGAGCAGTAAGTCTTTAATTCACTCTAAACTTGTAAGAGCTCAATTTTTTAGACTTGTAGCACTTGAAGTACTGAGTTGAAAATAATATTTTATTGAATGTTAGAATATTTTTGAGTTTTATGCTCTAAGAGAAAATTACAAACTATTGACCATATAGGAGCATGAACTTATGATAAAATAATTTGAAATCATGTGATAGACAAAGTGATTATAAATTTTAGAGTTATTTGGGCTTGATACAATGATTTTTTTGCTTTCGTTTATCTTTGTTACTTTTTTTAGGGCTTACAGTTTCTGTGACAGACATTTTAACATACTTAAAGTTTCTAAGAAAAAACTATTTAAATTCTCATCTCTTGTTTGAGAGAGAAAACATTAAAGTCACCAAAAAAATTGTTCAAAGAACACGGGGAAAATGGTAATTATTATTATATCATTAACTTTCCTATATAGGTATAAACCTAACTATCACAGAGGAACTTAAAGATCTGTCTGCTTTAAATGTCAAAGTATAAACTTAAATCACAGGTAACTGCAAATACCTCACTAACCCTTTTAGAAAAAGAATCAGAATATGTATTTATTTAACACTCATTTAGAACTATTCCCAATTCTTCTTGTACTTTTTAGAGCAAACCTAATTGTTCCTGCTTCCTTGACATTTTTACTACTTTGTATGCCTCATCAGTTTAAAACATTTACTTCTGCAACTACTGAACCATTGAGCAAATTGGTTCTGAAAATCAATATTCTTGCTCCAAAAAGGAAGAAGTCATATACAGGTGTCTGGCAATGTTTATTCACTGAAAGCAGTTCATTTTCTACTGTTGATAGTTGGCAAAGTGACACTACATTTCAGATCTTTAATCATATAAACCATTTCCTAAGAAAGCTATGACTTGAAAAAGAAAGCTCAATGTACTATCAAATAAAAATGGCCAATCAGTCAACACAGACACCCTCTCTTCACAGCAATCAGCAACAGCTGTATCCCAATTAAGGCTATGATTTTGCAGGTGCTCACAGAAGACTGTGTCAAAATAAATCCACTTATTTAAAATGTTTTGAAGCTTTATAAAGTCTTTATAGATAAGTTCAGGCAAAAAAAATCAGCAGGGATTTTCAGACAACGTATTTATAAATGTCAAGATTCTTGATAAAAGAAGAAAAGATCAGAACAAGAAGTCTTTCTGGAAACATCATTCACTTATTATCTGTAAAGTCAGGCAGGGAAGGAGAGTTTGAACTGCACTAGGTGTAATTGGTAGAAACAGATGCTACCCTATTCAATATATTTCACAACTGCATGTAGGAAAGTATTAATTTGTAATTATCAGGTTCAGCCCGTGTGTTTTTGTCATATACGTGTCAGATCAGTTTCCCTCTTAAATCATCTTAAGTTAATTTTAATAAATACAATTTATGTATAAATTCTAAAATAGTTGTCTTAGATTGTACTTTGGATAAAATTGCAAGTTACTGTTATAAATTCAAATTCTCTTAAACTATTTCTGGATATTCTGATTTGTGTAAATCTAGAGTTAATTTGCTCTAGGAAGTTATGTTTTTGTCAAGCACATCCAGTTTGTTATGATCCAAATATCCCACTCACACAGAATTTTGAGAAAACTTGCTCTAAATCTATAGTAATAAAAATAGAAGTAGAGATTTTAAATTTTCTCTTAAGTATGTATATGTTAAAACTTCTGGTTTCCTAACAAGCACATACTCATTTGCCTATCTACTCTATAAAGTTTCTAAGAACAGTTTCTTTTTCTCTCTCTGAGTCCATGTACTTATAATAATGATGTGTATTTTTTTAGTAAATATATTTCACTATGTTTACTCATCTATGACATTAGGAACATGTAAAATATAATTTTTAATATATTCAGAATGTATTAAATATTATATATTTTATTTAAGAACTAGTTTTTGTTATAGCTATATAACATTACAGTTCAAAAATTTGATGGGGGAATAAGAAATTATGCTTATATCATTTTATGAATTAACTAATTTGAACAGATTATATAACATAACAAGATACTATTGATTTTTTTTTCTCCAATAGGAGAGAAAGGTTTTCATTGTCCTTACCACTTTTTTTTTTGGGGGGGGGGGGGGTTTTTGCTATAGGGGGCATGCGCTCTTTAATATATTCAGAATGTATTAAATATTATATATTTTATTTAAGAACTAGTTTTTGTTATAGCTATATAACATTACAGTTCAAAAATTTGATGGGGGAATAAGAAATTATGCTTATATCATTTTATGAATTAACTAATTTGAACAGATTATATAACATAACAAGATACTATTGATTTTTTTTTCTCCAATAGGAGAGAAAGGTTTTCATTGTCCTTACCACTTTTTTTTTTGGGGGGGGGAGAGGTTTTTGCTATAGGGCGCATGCGCTCGCCAGCCAGACAGAGAGAGAGACAGAGAGACAGAAAGCGAGAAATCACCCCCAGGGGGGATGGTCACGCTGCAATTCCTTCTCCTCCATTCTCTCGGGATCTTGGGCACGCATGCACACATGCCCAGCATGAGTTTTAAGCCACTGGGTCTGGGATGTGAACCGCGGTCGACTATGTGGGAGTCCAGAGACATGGCCATTACGCTAACTGCTGGCCCCCTTACTACTTTTTTTAAAGGTTATTGAGAGAAATTTAAAATAAGTTTAATTTGAAATTAGAAGAGCAATGATTAGGCTGACAGCTGACTTCTCAACAGAACTAATGAAAGACAGAAGCAATAGAATTATTTCATTAAAATACAGAGAAAAAAATAGCTTTCAATCCAGAGGTTTTATTAGAAAAATGTCAAGAATAAAAATTTTTAAAAGTATAGGGGCAAGATGGTATCATAGCAGTAAAGAATGTTGGTTTTCAAGGCAATCTCACATAGAAACGTTGTTGGTTCAAGTTTAAAGACCTCCCTGAGTATGCTGAGTACACCCTTACCCATGTTCCAATACTGACTGAAAGCTGTGGGTGGATCATGGTATCTAGACTGTTGGGGATGCCATCTCTCTCATGGAAAAAGAAAATAAAGTTAGAAAAAAAGTGTTTCATAGCTTTGTAGGTGTAATTATAAATTATAATTTACTATTGATATTTATTTTACACTTCAATAGAAATACAACATAATTTAATCAAAGGAGATGATGGTTAATTTTGGTTGTCAACTTCACTAGATTGATGGATACTAGAATGACCAGTAAAGCACTGTTGCTGCTGTGCCTTTGATAGTGTTGCCAGACAAAATTGTTGTGTGAGTCAGGGGGCTAAAAGAGAAAGACCTGCCTTTATGTGTGTGGGCACCATCCCAACAACTGGGAGTGCAGGAGGAACAGAGAGAGTGGAGGCTTTATATCCTCTATCTCTCTGATTCTTTCTTTCCAGGCATGTTGTGTATTCTACTCTTACATACCTGCTGCTCCACTCTTGCTCTACAGTTGGCTCTTGGCTGCATTTGCTGTGCAGCCTTGATCCCTATAACCTTTCAGAGACAATCCAAGTTCTTTAAGCTTTGCACTGAGGCTTATGGCCTCCTAGGACCTTCTTTGGCCTCAGATTGGAACTAGAACACTTGACTTCTCTCCATCTGAGTCTTTCAGCTGTTTCTTCAGCTTATCAATAGCCTGTTATGGGATTCCACCTTGTGGTTGTGTGAGATGATGCCTACAATAAATCCCTCCTCTCTCTCTCTCTCTCCATGTATATATATATATACTGTTGATTATGTTCCTATGTTCCTTTGGAGAACCCTAACCAATATAAAAAGTAAAATACACTCATTTTAAGTATAAAGACTGGCTTTTACTTTGTAAAGATTTATTTTATGCCTTACAATGTAGTCAATTTTTGAAAACATTTTATATAAGGTTGAGAAAAATGTGTATTTTAGGGGATCAGCAGATGGTATAATGGCTATGTTGCTAAACTCCCATGTAGTCGATTGCAGTTCGAGTCCTGGCTTAAATTCACATTGGGCGCATGTGCGTGCATGCCCAAGATTCCAAGAGGAGAATGGAGGAGAAGGGATTGCGGCATGACCATGTCCCCTGGGGGGTGATTTCTCACTTTCTGTCTCTCTGTCTCTCTCTGTCTTTCTGGTGAGTTCATGCTCTCTATAGCAAAAAAAAACCTTCTCCAATAAGATTTAAAAAGAAAAGAAAAAAATGTGTATTTTATAGCTGTTGGGAGAAATGTTCTCTAAATTTCTATTGGGTTTATTTGGTTTATGATATCATTTAGCTACCATGACTCTGTTTATTTTTTGTTTAGATAACCTGTCTAGAGGTAGGAGTGGGATGCTGAAGTCTCTCACAATTAGTGTGTCACTTTAGGTATTAGTGTATCTCTTTAGGTCTAGCAGTCTTTTTAAAATGTATTTGGCAATTTGGTGCATAATATCCTGGGATGAAGTAGCCTGCCAAACCCAAATGAGACTTAGGCAAGTTTGTCCCATAAGGACCAGAGGTAAGCTTTTCTGTAAGACCATGAAGCAAGATCTTCATAGCCTACATGAAACGTGCAGGGGCGAGGTGACCCTCAAGGCCAGAATGTGGAGGTGTGCCCATTCTATGTGACCATTGGATGTGTCCACTTTTTCTGGGAGCAGGAGCCTTCAAGACCTGAATATGACACTGGAAAGATGATCCAGGAGGGGCCAAATGCCAGTCATGCCTTTCAGATGCAAGTAGGACTTATGTATCTGCCTATAATTTCCAGGGGTGAGACAGCCTACTGGTCCCATGTGTGGCTCTGAAAGCTTTGTCCTGGAGGACTGGAAGCAAGCGTATTTGTGAGATTCAACAAGCAGGTCTTACATAGCCTGCATGGAATACCTGGTGGTAGGGTCTACCTTGGAATCCTGGATGTGGCCCCAGAAAAGTTGCTTAAGAGGGACCAGAGGAACAGATATGGCTTATTAACTGTTGATGATGACATGTATAGTATTCTCAACTGGATTTGTCTGAGAAGTATTTCATGATGGGCAAAGTATTTTTACAAGCAAAATGAGAAATAGCGATTGACTGGTCTGGGGAAGTGCTAGTCTTCTCCCTTCTGATCTAGAGAGAGGCTGTATGGTGCCTTCCTAAATATCAGGTGCCCTTCTCTCATCCCTTATCCATACATACAGTCCAGGGAGGTCCAGAGAAACTGCACTGTGTGGCCTTAGTTGGGAGTAATATCCACTTCCCATGACTTATTTCTGAGGGGACAGGGACTGCAAGTCTGCCCTGTCCACTGCCCAGCTGGGATGTATCCAGATTGCTCAGATTCTATTGGGAGGTACTCTCATACTCCATGCTTTGGTGAGAGAGATCAGGTGCACAGATCTCTGGTGCTGGGTGGGACTTGTCATTATAGGTTTACACTCCACTTTTTCAGTGATTATTATTTCCTAATCACATGGGCTTCTTCTCTGTGTTATGTCCTCTGTTTCTGCCAGACTACAGAGATATCAGATTGCCTGGCCCCAAGTACAGTCCAAGCTCTATCCCCTGCTTGGTCCCCAAGATGGCATCAAGCTCTCCAGCTTGCCCTGTGATTGGGATGAGAGTTCCCAGGTTTCCACTGAAGTAGAAAATCAACGTTCTTCCCTACAAATGTGTTAACTTCATACATGTTTTGTTGTTCTACTGCAGATGAAAAGTTTTAGCATGTGAAGTGAGAGTATGAAATTCAGAGTTCCCTAGGGGAGTTTCTCTTGGCTCCCTCCACCCCAGGACAGTGGAAGGCTCCTGAGCCATCTTACGTTTCCATGTAGTGATTCTGTGCTCCAGAAGCTCCTGTGTTCTTTTTCTTGTGCCAAGTCAGTCTTCCTTTGGAAGACTCTGCTGGAAATGTAAGCATTTATTGAACTTGTTTTAGCCTTTCTTCTCAGAGAGACATCAAGAGTGGTATTTCTTGTTGGTCATCTTCAGCCTAAGTTTTGTGTGTTTATTTGTTTTTTTGAGTTTTCAAAATTTCTGACCAGGGAACCAGCAGTTAGCGTAATGGCTATGTCACTGGACTCCCATGTAGTTGACCGCAGTTCACGTCCCGGACCCGGTGGCTTAGAACTCACGCCGGGCGTGTGTGCGTACGTGCCCAAGATCCCGAGAGGAGAATGGAGGAGAAGGGTTTGCGGTGTGACCATCCCCCCTGGGGGGTGATTTCTTGCTTTCTATCTCTCTGTCTCTGTCTGTTTGGCGAGCGCAAGCGCCCTATAGAGGAAAAACCTCTCAAAAAAATTTTTTTTTTCTGACCAGATTTTCTGTAATTCTGTTTTCTACTCATGTTCTTTTTCTTTCTCACGTATAATGATATATTTTAAAAGTCATTTCATCATATTCTATACAGTGCTTACACTATTTCATTAATTACATTTTAATAACCTCCTTGTTCATCTTGGGTATTTATATTGACATATATTCCAGTTTACTAATTTCAAATTCTGCTATTTGTAATTTGTGTTCAATTACACTTACTGCATGATTTATTTCAGCTCTTTAGACTATTTCAATGGAAGAATATGCGTTTGAAGTCTTACAGATTTCTTGTGAAATCCTGTACATTTTCATGTATTTATTTAAATTTAAATTCATATAATTTAAAAAATATTAATTAAAATGATCAAAAATATTGTTTTATGATTTCAAAAACTATAGCACCCATATGTATGTTCTTTTGCCCATTTTAGAGCCAAAATTTCAGTTATTAGGATTTATTTTTGGAACCAGCAGTTAGCATAATGGCTATGTCGCTGGACTCTGATGTAGTTAACTGCAGTTCCAGTCCCAGAACTGGTGGCTTAAACTCACATCCAGCGCGTGTGCGTGCATGCCTAAGATCCTGAGAGGAGAATGGAGGAGAAAGGATTGTGGCATGGCCATCACCCCTGGAGGGTGATTTCTCACTTTCTGTCTCTCTGTCTCTCTGTCTTTCCAGTGAGCACACGTGCTTTCTAGCAAAAATCTCTCTCTCAAAAAAAAAAAAAAGAAAATATTTATTTTTATAATACCTTGCAATTTTTATTACATATAGTATTCTCAACTGGATTTGTCTGAGAAGTATTTCATGATGGGCAAAGTATTTTTACAAGCAAAATGAGAAATAGCGATTGACTGGTCTGGGGAAGTGCTAGTCTTCTCCCTTCTGATCTAGAGAGAGGCTGTATGGTGCCTTCCTAAATATCAGGTGCCCTTCTCTCATCCCTTATCCATACATACAGTCCAGGGAGGTCCAGAGAAACTGCACTGTGTGGCCTTAGTTGGGAGTAATATCCACTTCCCATGACTTATTTCTGAGGGGACAGGGACTGCAAGTCTGCCCTGTCCACTGCCCAGCTGGGATGTATCCAGATTGCTCAGATTCTATTGGGAGGTACTCTCATACTCCATGCTTTGGTGAGAGAGATCAGGTGCACAGATCTCTGGTGCTGGGTGGGACTTGTCATTATAGGTTTACACTCCACTTTTTCAGTGATTATTATTTCCTAATCACATGGGCTTCTTCTCTGTGTTATGTCCTCTGTTTCTGCCAGACTACAGAGATATCAGATTGCCTGGCCCCAAGTACAGTCCAAGCTCTATCCCCTGCTTGGTCCCCAAGATGGCATCAAGCTCTCCAGCTTGCCCTGTGATTGGGATGAGAGTTCCCAGGTTTCCACTGAAGTAGAAAATCAACGTTCTTCCCTACAAATGTGTTAACTTCATACATGTTTTGTTGTTCTACTGCAGATGAAAAGTTTTAGCATGTGAAGTGAGAGTATGAAATTCAGAGTTCCCTAGGGGAGTTTCTCTTGGCTCCCTCCACCCCAGGACAGTGGAAGGCTCCTGAGCCATCTTACGTTTCCATGTAGTGATTCTGTGCTCCAGAAGCTCCTGTGTTCTTTTTCTTGTGCCAAGTCAGTCTTCCTTTGGAAGACTCTGCTGGAAATGTAAGCATTTATTGAACTTGTTTTAGCCTTTCTTCTCAGAGAGACATCAAGAGTGGTATTTCTTGTTGGTCATCTTCAGCCTAAGTTTTGTGTGTTTATTTGTTTTTTTGAGTTTTCAAAATTTCTGACCAGGGAACCAGCAGTTAGCGTAATGGCTATGTCACTGGACTCCCATGTAGTTGACCGCAGTTCACGTCCCGGACCCGGTGGCTTAGAACTCACGCCGGGCGTGTGTGCGTACGTGCCCAAGATCCCGAGAGGAGAATGGAGGAGAAGGGTTTGCGGTGTGACCATCCCCCCTGGGGGGTGATTTCTTGCTTTCTATCTCTCTGTCTCTGTCTGTTTGGCGAGCGCAAGCGCCCTATAGAGGAAAAACCTCTCAAAAAAATTTTTTTTTTCTGACCAGATTTTCTGTAATTCTGTTTTCTACTCATGTTCTTTTTCTTTCTCACGTATAATGATATATTTTAAAAGTCATTTCATCATATTCTATACAGTGCTTACACTATTTCATTAATTACATTTTAATAACCTCCTTGTTCATCTTGGGTATTTATATTGACATATATTCCAGTTTACTAATTTCAAATTCTGCTATTTGTAATTTGTGTTCAATTACACTTACTGCATGATTTATTTCAGCTCTTTAGACTATTTCAATGGAAGAATATGCGTTTGAAGTCTTACAGATTTCTTGTGAAATCCTGTACATTTTCATGTATTTATTTAAATTTAAATTCATATAATTTAAAAAATATTAATTAAAATGATCAAAAATATTGTTTTATGATTTCAAAAACTATAGCACCCATATGTATGTTCTTTTGCCCATTTTAGAGCCAAAATTTCAGTTATTAGGATTTATTTTTGGAACCAGCAGTTAGCATAATGGCTATGTCGCTGGACTCTGATGTAGTTAACTGCAGTTCCAGTCCCAGAACTGGTGGCTTAAACTCACATCCAGCGCGTGTGCGTGCATGCCTAAGATCCTGAGAGGAGAATGGAGGAGAAAGGATTGTGGCATGGCCATCACCCCTGGAGGGTGATTTCTCACTTTCTGTCTCTCTGTCTCTCTGTCTTTCCAGTGAGCACACGTGCTTTCTAGCAAAAATCTCTCTCTCAAAAAAAAAAAAAAGAAAATATTTATTTTTATAATACCTTGCAATTTTTATTACATACCAAATATTATATTTTTAAAAATTAGAGTCTCTAACTCAATGCTATCTTCCTTTGGAGAAGTTAAATTTTTTTTCTAATAGGTAGAGTAAGTTTTAGCAGATCATCTTGATTCTTTTGAGTGCTTTATTTTTAACTTAGCTTTTTACCTAGATGAAACCTTTCAAGAGTCTCAAATGAAAGTCTGGAATATCTGTTATTGTCATTTTACTTTTCTGGTCCTAACTGCAATTTTTATATTCATATTCTATGAGATTCCCAATATTTATCTTTGCTATTTTTAGCACCTTAACAACTGTTTTCTGTTTTGTTTAGAAGAGTCTTGCCTCTGACATATTAAATTTAGGAGTCAGCAAGTATTGTGAGAGCCAATTGCATGAAGAATGACTCACTTTCTTGTGTCTCCCTTTTCATCTGCATTTCACATATTTTTCTTTTGATTTTCAGTAAGTCTGGCCAGGTTTCCTTCAACTCTGTCTCCTTCCTGTGCTCTTGATCTTCCCATCTTGAACTGCAATTATATGTGTATATGTGTGTTTGTGTTTCACCTATAGTAGCCAGGGAAATTCTACTTTTTTTAATAGATAGGCTACACATTTTCAGTGGTTTAATGAAATGCATTTGTTTTATAATCATGTAACATTAGAATACATGTGTTCCTGGCTAATGATTACTTTTCCTTCACATGGCTATTTAATAATCCAAGCTTTTCTGTCCTTTGGCTCTGTCATCTTAGAGTCTAGGAATACTATACTTTTATAAGGTTTTTGTTTATTTTCAGAGAGGTTTTTACTGTAGAGACATGCACTTGCAGGAGAGACAGAGAGACAGAAAGCAAGAAATCACCTCCCAAAGGATGGTCATGCTGCAATCCGTTCTCCTCAATTCTCCTCAGGATTTTGGGGCATGCACACACATGTACCTTGTATGAATTTTAAGCCACTGGGTCCAGGACTCCAACCACAGTTGACTGCATACGTGTTCAGCGATGTAACCATTATGCCATCTGCTGATCCCTGTTTGTTTGTTTTTTAAATAATTGCCAGAGGGCACGTGTGCTTGCCAAACAATACAGAGACAGACAGACGGAGAGGAAGAAAGCATCCTCTGACAGGGTGTGATCAAGTCGCAGTCCCTTTCTCCCATCCTATTGGGATTTGGGGCATGTATTCATACATGCCTCACATGTGTCTACCTATGACACTAGTAAAAAAAATCAACATGGGGACCAGCAGTTAGCGTAATGGCTATGTCGCATCCTGGACCGGTTGGCTTAAAACTCACGCCAGGTGCGTGTGTGTGCCTGCTCGAGATCCCGAGAGGAGAATGGAGAAGAGATTGTGGCGTGGCCATCTTCCCAGGAGGTGATGTCTCACTTTCTGTCTCTCTGTCTCTCTCTGTCTTTCTGGCGAGCGCATGCACCCCCCCAAAAAAAATCAATATGACTTAAATCAAGCAATGACCAAATGAAGCATTTGTCAATATAATTTATAGATCATTTCAGTATAAAATATAACAAGACTACATTGTTGAAAACGGAATTACATGGTAGAGTTCTTGTTGGAAAGACGTATTATATGGGTAGATTTTTCTGAAAACCCAAGTACTATTTTGTAAAAATGTTATTACGTAATTGTCTTTTAATAAAACTACACACACACACACACACACACACACACATAAAGAAATCAATTTCTAGAAAATAAATCTATTCTATTTGTCATTTGTCCACACTGAAATGTTATACAAAAAGTTCAATGTAAGGACATGTTTTTATTTTAATTTAAAAATAAACTAAACAGAAGTGCTACAAGATTTAAAACTGAACTTATTTTTGTGTCTCCTTTTGGCATTTGTTTAAGACTTCATTCAAGTATCATTTCCTTTCCTCTACCTCTACTCTGAAATATATCTCAAAAAGCAAGGTATCTGAACATATCTAACAGCCTGTATTTTGAAATGTCCTTTGGGAAGAAGCATATAATTTAATATTTATATCTCTAGGATTTAGCATTCGGTCATTCTGTAGATACTGAATTGAAATATTAAATGTTGTAATTTTCAACACTTAATTGGCAGATGACTATGTCTCTGTATACTTTATTACATTATCTAAAGGCTTTTTATATGAGTATATGTAATTTTTCCCTTCAACAAATAAGGATATATATGTCTTGCTGTTGTTTATAAAATAGATTGGTAGCCTGCTTAAAAAAAAAAAAACTTTATGTGATTTTTTGGACAAAACATTATTATTTGCACAATGATTTTTGGATGATATGTGAGCAGTCTATTTTGGAAATAATTTTTTTCATTAATAAATTTTCTGTCAATATTTAAGTACTTTTATATTTTCAATGATAACCATGTGGCCAAGAGAACTTGGAATGGATGGCAACTTCCAATAATAACATACACTATTGGCTATAACAGTACAATCATTAGTAAAAGTCTATAAAGCTAGAAATTTGACAGTAATACAACAATTAATATAAAAGGCTTCTAGCAAAGCTTAATATTTTGGGACTTTATCATAAATTTTCTATTTTCCCCCAATATATCATATCAAAATGTAAAAGCTAAGTAGAGGGACAAATGACATGACATTATTTTAATTCTTACTGAGAGGTATCTTCTCTCGCCTAGTGATTTTGGGAAAGA
>NW_006159844.1:184503-189383 GCF_000334495.1 Tupaia belangeri chinensis | reverse complement strand
AGAATATTCTCACTGCAAAATCATTAGCATAGTATTGATTTTAAAAGGAAAGAACATCATTAACAGGAAATAATATGCTTCCATACAGAACAAAATCTACCAGTTGGTTAGGAGCATACATGGACTTCAATGGGAAAAAATTAGCTGAATCATGTAAGTGGTGAGCTTCTAGAGAGCAAATAGAGGCAACTCTTTGCTCCAGAGAGAATCATGCCTCACCCCTTACTATAAGTATGTCTTTATTTTTTTAGACACTGAGAGGTTATAAATTTCCAAAGCTTTATTTTCCTAATATCTTGGCCTCTGTGACAGGATTATAACTAAATTGTTTTGTGATTTGGGGCCAAAATTAATTTTTAAATTATCTTCTGCTCTCTAAATTGAGCCCATTGTACTTTGTTTTCCTGAAATACATGCATAAAAACATACCAATCTATTTAAAATAACATTATGAGCTGATCAATTCTATTATAAAGGAGGAATTTTTTTTTTTTTGAGAGATTTTCACTGTAGGGTGCGTGCGCTCGCCAGACAGACAGAGAGAGACATAGAGACAGAAAGCGAGAAATCACCCCCCAGGGGGATGGTCACGCTGCAATCCCTTCTCCTCCATTCAAGGAGGAATTATTTTTCAATTCCAAGCATTTTGGATTCATCTGATAGTTAATTAAAAAATTTTCTGTTTGTTATTAATGGATTTTCTAGGTTCTTTTCTAGGTTCTTTAAATATATTTATAAAGGTTTTTTAAATGGGTGTGAATAATTATAGTAATAATATCAATGACAATGAAGAGTAAGATAATAAAAATGATACAGTGTATTTTTCCAAGGAAAACAAACCATTCACCTAAGTGGGTCAGAAAATGACTTGAGGGAGCAGTAAAGAGCTTCTGCTTATGTTTTCTAGGGGTCCAGGGGAGGGCTGAGGTAAAGTTCTTTTGCATAAAAGCAGAACTTTCTTTCTGTGCCAGAAAAAGAATACGTGGTTTTCTCATGGTCTTACCCAGGTGCAGATGTGGAACAAGTTGTTGAAAGGAGAGGTAGGGCTTGAAATCTGTCAGCAGATATGAAAAGTGAAGTCAAACTACTTACTGCATCAGACCATACTGGTTTCCACGCATAATATGAGAAATCATTTGAAAGTATTGAACCAACACAGTCATGATATAATCTGCTTTAGTTCTGAAACACCCTGAAGGATAATTAAGTACTGTAAGAAAGTAAGTAGAGGAAGACTAGTGGAAGCCAGATATGCTCTTCAATTTAGTGAAAGAATGTAGTGGCTCACAACAAGAACTTGGCGGTATAGATGGTGAGAACAGATTAGATTAAGGATATATAATGAAAATAAGAATAGTGGGATGTGTTGATGAAATGAATATGCTATTAGAGAAAAATAAGGTGTGATTGTGAAAACTTACGAAGAGGTCACCTGATAGCCAGAAAACTCTAATAGTAAGCAGATTCAAGGGGTGGGGGTGGGGGTAAATGAAAAGCTCTGTTTGCCATTTGAGTTAAATAAGAGGTAAGATATAGTAATCTGGTGGACTTGAGGGCAAAAGTGGGCTAGTGCTTGGCAACTAAAAGAGATCAGTGCAGGTACCAGCAAATGGTGTAATGGTTATGTCACTGGACTCCCACACACTTGACCATGGTTAGAGTCTCAGACCCAGTGGCTTAACACTTAACACGCCAGGTGTGTGTGCGTGCATGCCCATGATACCAAGAGGAGAATGGAAGAGAAGGAATTGTGATATGGCTATATTGCCCACCAGCGGGTGATTTCTCACTTTCTGTTCCTGTCTCTCTGGCTATCACACACAATCTATAGCAAAAATCTCTATGTAAAAAATAAAAAAAAAAAGAGATCAGTGAAGAGATAGTAGTCAAAGATGTAGAAGTAGATATGAATCCAGGTAAATGACTGGAAATAGGGAGGAAAAAGCAATGCAAGAACACATTCTTAGGACTCTCCAAGGTTCAAAGAGTAGGATGTTGCTCATGAATTACTAAAGCAGTGAACTGAGAAGGAGGCCATGTTGGTGGTAAAGTAAGAGCAGTTTGTGTGGAGGGAAAAAAGTGTGTCACGTAGAAATGGAAGGAATAATTAATAATGTGCTGTACATTGTTTGTAGGTCAAGTCTGATGAGGACAGAGAAATATCTATTTAATCTTCCACGCAGGAGACAGTCATTGATGTCCTAGATACGAAATATTTCAGTAGGGTGGTGAGAGTAAAGCTTGCCTGAAGTAGGTTCAAGGAAATATGAAAAGAGCTTGAAGACAGGCATAGGAGGAACTTAGCTCTCAAGTAAGGAAAGGCATGGATAATAACTGAAAATGACCGATTATTTCTAATCAGTGAGAGAAAGTAAAAATAATTTTCTACCAATAAGAGAAAGTAAATTGGGAAATAATATTTGTTGTATTAGAGGTAAGAAATACTTGGTTGGTGTTTATACATAAATGACAATTAGGTCTTTGCAAAGAATACAAAAGTATCATTCATCATAACAGGAAAATAAGGCAAAGCATGTTAGCATAAATTTGGGATATGTGGGTGGTAGATGTTTGGGGGAGCTTGTGAAAGTTTCCTCTTGTTTGCAGTAAAATAAGAATCGTCATTAACTGTTTAAGGATGACTCAATTGATAGAAATTTGAGAAGAGAGAGAAACTCTGCAATGAAAGTATGCAGGTACTGCCGTGAACTAAATGGGAAAATAACAGACTTTTAAAAATTTATGAGCAAGGGAGACCAGTAGTTGCCATAATGATAACATTGTTGGAATCCCACATGGCTGACTGCAGTTCAAATCCTGGACCCAGCAGTTTCAAACTCACGTTGGGTGCATGTGCGTGCATGCCTAAAATCCCAAGAGGAGAATGGAGGAGAAGGGATTGTGGTGTGACCATTCCCCTGAAGGGGTGATTTTTCTCTTCTTGTTTCTCTGTTTCTCTCTCTCTCTGTTGAGTGTACATGCCCTACAGCAAAAATTTCTGAAAACAAAACAAAACAAAACAAACAAACAAACAAACAAAATAACATCAGCTCTTCAAAGCTATATTTGAAATCAAATAGAAACTATTCTGACTTCTAGGTAGTTCGTAATTTCAACATAAGGTCACACCTTATTCCTTTGGAAGATGTCATTACTTTTTAAAGCTGTGTTTTTGGTTGTTGCTGTGCAGGAAAAAACCATGTAGAACAAGAAATGAAGGTGGTGGTGTCCAACATAATTACAAGGTTTGAGAAATCATGCCATGTTCAACATATGCATGCTTCTCTTAAGAACTGTGGTCATTTAAAATAGAATAAAAATGTTTTCCTTCAGTGTATATATATCAATATATTTTTAATTTCTAATATATATTTTTCAAGTTTCTTTATTTCTTCCATGAATAAGAGAGTAAAAAGAAAGAGAGAGAGAGAGAGAAATCCTAATAGAGTCTTCACACCATGCTCCATTCCCAGCCTCTACCAGTCCCAGATCACATGATTGTGTTATTGCTACATTACCATCCCTCCCCAGCTCTTCCATGTTATTATGATATAAATTCTTAAAACATTGATTAATTACTTAAAAAGAAATATTACTCAGTATTGTTTTGGATCTATTGAAGCCATACCAAAATTATTGAGACAATATGGGCTCTAAGAACAGAGAAAGTTTGGATGAATTTTATATAGTCACCAAGAAGTGGAAGAATATGTGAATTAAGTGAATCATAACATGTTGGCAAGGCTGTATTATAAGTGCACTTTGTGTTTTTATTCATAATTTTAAAGTGAGACCAGTCACCATGCTTTTGCATTTTTCTTTAGCCTTATTCATCTGCAAAGATGCAGTGCATAGTTGGAGGATTTTTAACTTGTTATTTGAGGTGTATCAAAGAAAACTATAATGGAATGTGAGATAAGTGAAGTACAATAAAATATGTCATAGAATCAAAAGGATTTAAAGTCTCATTGAGGTCCAGAAGTTGTGTTCAGGGCATGATACTGAATGGAAAGAAGATTATAGAGGGTTTCACATTATCAATTATGGCCAGTTTTAAGTTATGTTTGCAAATAGTTATGTCAGGAAGAAAAAAGAGCAAAGTTTTAGTGAATGTTCAACCTGAGTGAAGTGGGTTCAAAAGCAAGTTCATAAGAGAAAAGAGACAAAGATTTAAGAAACCTATTGCAATTCCTGCCTTCTTCACCATAGTTGCATTTCAAATTTGAACATTTATTACAGTGATTAACATTTTATAAATGAACAGATGTATAAGTAATAAGGTTCTTCTGATAATGATAATTATGGCTATAAAGAAGCAATCATCACAACTAATACACTCCGGTAAATTATTAAAAATTTTCCATCATGTATATAATTTAATAGTATTAAAATAATATCTATATTTGTATATTTTACAAATTTGTTGACTTTAAGAGCTTTAGCAGTATTTTTTTGTGAGTTCTTAAGAGTTTTCTGTAATATGATCATGTCATTTGCAAACAAAGATAATTTTATATTTTTCCTTCCCATTTGGATGCCTTTTTTTTTCCTTGCCTAATTGCTTTGGTTAGAAATTCTAACACTATGGTGAATAACAATGATGAAATCAGGCATGTTTGTCCATTTCTTACCTCAGGGGAAGAGTTTTCAATTGTTCATCATTGACTATGTGACTTGTGGGTTTTTCACATATGACTTTTAATGTATGGAGGAAATTTTCTTCTATTCATTACTTACTTATTTTGTTTGTTGTATCAAGAAAGGATGTTGCGACCAGCAGGTGGTGTGGTGGTTAAGGTGCTGGACACTCCCATATGGCTAACCATAGTTCGAGGCCCGGACCTGGCGGCTTTCTTTGTCCCCTTCCCTCTCTCTCTTTC
>NW_006159844.1:51566-184244 GCF_000334495.1 Tupaia belangeri chinensis | reverse complement strand
TACCCTCTTTCTGTGTCTCCCTGGTCAAATTAAAAAAAAAAAAGAATGAATAAATAAAATTAAATAAATAATAATTTAAAAAAGAAAGTATGTTGAAAATTTTCAAAATTATTTTCTATGTAAGGCAAAGATGGTTCATCATACAAAACCAATCATCGTAATATCTCTGATAATTGGAATAAAGCAAAAACATTCAGGAATTTTAAACTTATTCATTTTTACATCTTTCTAAGTAGCCTATGTATACATTTTTAATAGAAAATGTATTTTAAATGACTCTAAAGATTTTTCACTTCCAGTGTAGTAGAATAGGTTTATTTTTATTGTTTCATTATTCTTTACAGCTACATCAATAGCTTGGAAAACATCAAAAAGATATTTGTACTCTTCATCAAAGAATAAAATATAAGTAAAAACTAAAAAGGGCCTCAATTGGGTAACTGCACTGTAAGAATTCTAATATACTCGAAATTGAAGCCATAGTATGAACAGAAAGAACTGCAAATAAAGTATTGTAATTTCAGAATTTTACTCCTTAACTGATTGTTATTTTAGAATTAATAAAAGAGAAACTAATTGATTGACTAAAGTAAATAAAATTAAAGGAATATATGACAAATTTGAAAATTCAAGAGAATTAAAGTCAATGTAGAAAAAGAATGTATACTAAATTGTTATAGAAAAAACCTTATTTTTAGTAGCTTAATTAATATGTACATTGAACAGAAAATTATAGAAATGATAGTATTTTTAATACCTTCTGCTAAAAGTACAGCTTTCCAGAGCATTTATTATCTCACCATTATATCTCTGTTTGCAGGCATTTCAACATGATATGTAATGTGAGAATTATCTGTAGAGATATTGACTTAAAATACCTTCCCCATTAGGAAGATTCAGACATTTTGTTTTTTGCATGAACATTTAATTTTTGTAATTGTTAAATACATTAAATATTTACATGGAGTTTGATTAAAATTTGAGCATCCAGGAAAGGATCCAGTGTGGGTCAGAGTTTCTAGAGTTCAATATCTGGCATGAATGAGTAATTTTAGAAGATAATTATTGAAACTGGACAGATATAATTTCTGAAGTAGAAACATATGGATGCTAGAGTCAGGACAGAGTGGTAATTAAGAAAAACACACAGAGAGGAAAGATCAAGCTAAAAATAAATTGTCCTACTTCACAGTTTTGCCTAAGCACATGAGTTATACTAACTTCTTGCAAGACATAGCTATCTTCTCTTTCTGATTAGGATATAAGTGTCTATTTTTGGAACTTTCCAATTTTGATCAGGACTTTGGATTTATAAATACTTTTAAACTGTCAAGGTGATAATACCATGCTATTTTAAAAAGCGCATCAGAAATTCTAAAGTTATATCAATGATTATATAAGGATTTAGGATTTAAGTTTTACACTGAGCAGAATGTATATGAGGGACTAACCCAATGAAAACAAATTTCAGACTTGTATAAGAAAAAGGTAATATTAATACCTGAAGATGTATTGAAAAATCAAAAGTCCCATTGGTAGTGAGTAAAGGTAACTGCCATTTTACTAGGAAAATATTAAATAATTTCTATCATAGCACTCCATTTCATATGCATTATAGAATTCCAAGAAGAGTCAAATTACTCATTTAAATTTCCATGACTTAGAAAAATAAATGGAAAGAAATTGCTATTTTAGAAGGCAATATATTCAAGTATTCAAGATTTTGCAAAGTTTAAAATATGTGTATAATTTTCACTCTTCTAGAGATATAATACTGAGTGTAAATGACCTTTATTTTATTATATTCTAGGTCAATTTGTCAATTAGACATTTATAAAATGTTACTAATACTAAAATATTAGGTTTAAAAAAGCCTTTATAATAATGCTATATTCTTGTAGTATTTTAATACTAATACTGGCTTTAAAAACACTCTCAATTCTAAAAAGGGAAGACAGGAAATATTTCATATGGACCATTCAATAATCTATTTAATATTTTATTGTATTTGATCTAAAGGTGGAAAGTCACTAAATAACATTTTGTAATGCATTCTTCCAGGAAATCTACTGTCTGACAGATTTCCAGGGAATCTATAGATTCTTTTAATTTTTCTTCATATCTGAGTTTCTTTTATGCAATATTTTGATATGAAAAGTACTTTCAATATATACTATTATGGCTTTGAGATTTTCAATTCTGATGAGTGGGACAAGAAAGAAAATATGTCCTCATTGTATCTTCTGTACAGAAAGAGATTTGTACCAGTTAGAGTATAAAAATATATAAAATGGAAAGTTGAATTAGGGATGTTTGCAGTGAAGCCTGGAAAGGTAAAGGAATTAAAAAAAAACAAAACTAAATTTGAATATTGACATTGCATTTCTACGTCTTTTTACCTAGGTAACTGTGAAATATGTGGACAAGAGGTTGGTACAGGGAATACTCATATTCTGAGGTAGCCAGACAAAAAGTTATTATTAAAAATGTCATTGCCATGGAAACAGGAAGTTTGTTAAAAACATTTACATTAGCAACCCAGAATTTTCTTCAGGCTGATTAGCAACAAGAGTAGCTCACATTTCCACAATATAGCTATTTCTGTAATTTGTGGGCCATACAAATAAATAAATACAGCATTGTAATGTATATAAAAATCTGCCAATATTGTTCAGCTCACAATCTCCACAAACATACACTGGCTCTGACTATAGGACATTTGCAAGCAAAGGAAAAAATAAATGGATGAATTATAAGGTAATAATACATATTTACAAATAATCTTTAAGAGAACCTTTACTAATCATGAGGAAATGTCAGACAAATCAAAATGAAGGGACATTCTACAAATGACATCATAAGTACTTTTCAGAAATGATAAAGTCAAGGTGAACAAGGACAGAGTTAGAAATGTACAGGTTACAGAAGAGCTAACAGACATAACTAAATGAACATGATACCATGGATTATGTCCTGAAATAGAGACAGAGGATTCATTGGAAGAACTGGTATAACAAAATAAAGTCTGAAATTTATTTGTCATTACATCAAGGTTAAGTAATTTGTTCTGATAAACATACCATGGCCATCTAAGATTTTAAGAATACGGGAAGCAGGGCCAACAGATAGAGTGGTATTTAAGGCCCTGGACTCCTATGTGGCCAACCACGCTTCTAATCCAAGACCTGGCTTCCTTTCTCACTTTCTCTCTCTGGCGAGTGCACCTGCCCTACAGCAAATTTAAAATAATAAATAAATAAATCAATATTATATTTTATTATCATTAAAATGATAATAAAATATAATATTAAAAATGATAATAAAATAATTCTAAAAATTAAAAGAATAGAGGAACCCAATTGAAAAGTATATGCGAATTCTTAGTACTAATCTGTGCAACTCTTGTGTTAAATCACTTGAAAATAAAATCTCAATATGGCTGTTTCAACATTTCTTTATTTTTCATACTGTCTTCTGAAAAATAGCTCCTTTGGGACCAGCAGTTAGTGTAATGGCTATATTGCTGGACTCCCACGTAGTCGACCGCGGTTCGCAATCCGGACCCAGTGGCTTAAAACTCATGCCGGGCACGTGTGCATGCGTGCCCAAGATCCAGAGAGGAGAATGGAGGAGAAGGGATTGCAGCGTGGCCATCCGCCCTGGGGGGTGATTTCTCGCTTTCTGTCTCTCTTTGTCTGTCTGGCGAGTGCACGTGCCCTGTAGCAAAAACCTCTCCAAAAACAAAAACAAAAACAAAACAAAACAAAAATAGCTCCTTTAGCATATTACTCATAGATATCTAAATTTTTGTGCAATAGTTCCTCTATCTGACTATGGTTCTGATCATTGTTCTGTCCCTTTAGGGTGGTTTTCTTGCCTTTTTGTATACTCCATAATATTTTTGTTTTGTTTGTTTGTTTGTTTGTTTTGAAGTGTAACAGTATTCTGCTATTACATGTGGTTTCACCCTGCCTAATCTGTGGTGAAAGGCTGAGCAATGATGAAATTCATGTGAGTATGTGTGTGAGTGTGTGTGTGTACTTGCATGTAGGGGTCAGATGTCATCCTCTCTTGTTGTAGTCAAACCTCAGTCTAATGCAGGCACCATGACTCTGTGTTTCAATGCTGTAGCTTTCCTGGTGTTCTTGACACTTCTGAGCCCATAGTTCTACTACTTTCCCTTTTCCATTGCTACAATCAAAATTGCTTAATCTCATAAATATTTCTTCCACACCACAAAATATTCCCTGCAAAAGAGCAACCCCAAATGCCAAATTTGTTTCTCTTAACGTCTATTTTCCCTTGGACAATAGCCAGAAAATGCTTTTCATGGTACATTTAAAAAGGTATTTTTAAATTATTCTTCATTTAAAATTGTTCTCCCAGGTATTTTTATTTTCCTCTGTTCACCATTATTGAACTTAAGTCCTTGACAATAGGAATAAAAAAAAAAAAAAAAAGAACAAATCAAAAAGAAAAAAGACCAAAAAACAAAACAAAACAAAAAAACACTGACACAGCAGTATACAGATGATGGCTATGAAAAATACATAAAATGAAATTTAAAATAAATGAATGGATCTATAAAAATTACTGACAAAGGACACAGATGGCAAAAATAAATAAGCAAATAACACATTCACATGTTTATTGCTATGGTGGTGTTAACCCATCAAAAAGAAATAAAAATATACCTAAACATTAGAATAGTACACTAAGCGAAGGAAGTGATGCTCTTATTTCTGTGTGTGTCCACATTTGTTTAATACCTGACAAAAATGGTCTGTGGTTCTGGGATGAGTTTTGGATTAGTTACATGTACAAGGACTAAGTGAAAAAGTTTTGACTGTATTTGATAAATAGTAGAAGTGTATTTTTTTTTTTGAGAGATTTTTGCTATAGGGCACGTGCAGTCGCCAGACAGACAGAGAGAGACATAGAGACAGAAAGCGAGAAATCACCCCCCAGGGGGGATGGTCACACCGCAATCCCTTCTCCTCCATTCTCTTCTCGAGATCTTGGGCATGCACGCACACGCGCCCGGCGTGAGTTTTAAGTCACCGGGTCCAGGAGGCAAATCGCAGTCGACTACGTGGGAGTCCAGCGACATAGCGATTACACTAACTGCTGGTTCCCAATAGTAGAAGTATTTATGAGTATAAAGATGTATTTGTCTGGGAGCAGATTTTTACTTTTGGAAAAAAGTTACTTACGCATCAACAATTACTTATACTTCGACATCACGTGTGGTATGAAAACTCACATGCATATTTCCTTGGCTGTCCTAAATGTCTTTCTTTCCCTTTGTAATAATCAGATGGTTTATGGCTGAGCACCTTCTAATTCTCATCATGCAAAAGCAATTGAGCCATTTTATTTATAACATTATGAGTCATCGAAAATCAGGTTTTTTTAAACCTATTTCATTGCACTGGCATTCATGGTAGAGTCAATGTCTTTTCAATTCAGTTAAACAGTCTGTGCACTGTACTATTTCTAATAAGTCTGTGGTTTTCAAGTCCTTTTTTGTTTGTTTGGACCCAAGAAATTTAGAAAGTAATGGAGGAGATATATGACTTTTCAGGAAATTGGATATTAAAACACAGATAAATGCCTTACTAGTCATAGGCCTTTCAAATAGTAATTGATGATTGCTATCAAATTATTTTACTTCAAACTATCTTATTTATTTGTATTTCTCTTTAAACTGGTCTATTATTAAGACTGAGTTATATAATAAAAATACTTTTATATTCACTAAATATCAAAATATTATGATCTATTTGAATGTGACTTTCTTTACTATTTGAAATACGTCATTAATTTAGGATAGTCAGGCTAATAAACATTTATTTAATTATATCATAGAAAGAATGCAATTTATTAAAACATCAGGGCACAATAATTATCCACAGGCAAAGGGGCATAGACACTAAAAACAGTGATTTTCTGATTTTTAGAGATATAATATAAAGGTCACCTTAGAGATCAAATACAGAAGATATTTACTGAACTAAGACAATAGAGCACATGTAAATTTGTTTTTAGAAAGACATGTCAGAGACTTACTAGTAATGAGAACATAGTTTCATTATTTTACCTTTAAAAAATTGCAAGAGAAAGTGAGAAATAAGAAAAAGAGAGAGAAAGTGAGAAATCATTCCCTGTGGGGAACAGTCACAACCCAACTCCTCATTTTCTGTTGGGATTTTGGGCGTGAATGAACACACACTGGTATATTTCTCAGGCCACTAGGCCTGGGATTCAAACCACCTAACTGGCCATGTGAGAGCCAACCATCTTAACCACCACACCACCTGTGGCCCTACAGTATACCCTCCTAACACAATCCCTATATAGTCAAGGAAGGTATTAATAAAAGCAAGTTCTGAAGTCATTTGTTATGAAAATGTCTTCAGAGAATAAATAATTAAAAACAAATATTTTATTGGGAATATTCTAATAGTTGCACAGAGGTCAGGTTAAAAAAATAGTTTTGAAAAACAATAGATGATGCTTGTGAAATGATTGCTTACACTTTAATTTACTGTCTACTACTTTTTTACAGTATGTGAAATGGCTGGTTCCAAAGAACCTTTTAAAAATGTGCTTAATGATCTGCGAGAACACAAATTTATCTATCGTAACAAGCTCTGCAGGCTCTGTGATAGCTGGAGGCAAGAGTGATCTTGTAATAATCTACAATATACTGACAGACCAAAATATGTCTTTGAGAAAATAGTCATTATTTCTTTTATTTCTCTCATAGATGAAGTCAGATTCTCAAAGTAGAAGCATGTATGAAGAAGCTGTATATGAGCCCATCTCAAAACAAGTAGACAAGTATGATTTAAGAAAGCAAATGTTGCTATGAGGAGACAATGACTTGTCTTTTTCTAAACTTTTATTTATGGCATTTGAAATTACAAATAGATTGGGACAATATGTGTGTATATGTTATCCAGTTAAAAACAGAAAGAGATATACCTTAGGTCATTAAAGGGCTCATTTCACAAAGATACTTTGAGAGCTGGTTTCATCACATAGCAGAAATGCACTGCTTGGGGAGAAAGTGGATCCCACTTGATGACCGTGGCTTGAATCACCAGCCTAGTTAGCCTGAAAACATGCCTGAGAAGGAGCACCCAAGAACCCAAGGACTGGAAGCCTGACGAAAGGGGATTAGTGTGACTAGACTCTATGAAGTGTGCTAGTCTCTCCCTATTTCATGTATGCATAAGCACACCTTCTATCATTTTTATAGAGTTTTCTTCCTGAGGGCACGTATGCTTGCCTGCAAGAGAGAGAGACAGAGACAGTGAGAGGGAAAATGAAAAATCAAACCCCAGGGGAGATGGCCACACCGCAGTTTTCTCCATTCTCCTCCCAAGATCCTGGACACACGTGCACATGTACCAGATGTGATTTTCAAGCCACCAGTCTGGGACTCTCACCATTGTTGGCCTTGTGGGAGTCCAGAGAAGTAACTGCTATGCCATTTGTTGGTCCCTCTATCATTATTAAAGGGAGGGAAAAAAATACTTTTAACTAGAATTGGCAAAGACTGAAGCAAAATACCTTACAAGGAAGAAGAAAGACATATAGATTTTGTGACTAAAAGAAAATACTATCGAATAAGCAAATAGAAACAAAAGCAACATGACACAAGCCTACCCAAAGAAGGAAAGATAAAGTAATCTTAGAAACAGGAAATTTATTAGAACATGGCAAACTAGCAAAATTGGATTATAGAGATTAAGCAAGAATTTAAAATCATAAAATAGTAAAGCTGTATTCAACACAAATTCTTACGAACTCTGAGAGCCCAGTCATTCCTATGACTCTGCACCCTGGTCATGCTAACACATGGTGTTTGGGTGTGGTGGACAACTGAGATGTTATCATTATCACATGGTTATACGTAAAGGGATATTTAAATCATTTTCTTGACCAAAGTACTGAATTGTAAAGTACTCAGATTTTTAAAAGGAAAGTATGACTGAGAGAAATAGTAATGTGACCTTTAACTCATTGTGTGTCTGGGTGAAACAAAGGCACAGTAGTACCCTATATACCCCACAGGTTAAGTGGAATGTATTGTCCCAGAGGTGGCCTTTTCTCTAACTCACTCCCTGAGCAAGACAGCAGCGGAAGGAGTTTCATCCTCAACATGAACAGCAGTTAGACTCCAGTGAATAGAGTTAGTGTCAATTTTAGCCCAATGTTCCAAACAGATTTTATTCTAAGGAAACAACTGAAACAAATGTAAACTAAAATGCTAGATTTTAGAAATAATTTTAGTCTTTAATCTGGCACAAGAATATATTAGACAAATTTTGAAAATAAGAAATAATTTATACTAAACATGATTTTTATTTAAATGCTCTGGTTGCTTGGTTATTATTTATAAAAGTACAAGAAACTGTATAATGCAGTTGATTAAAAAAAAAACACAAATGAGTATAGTATAAATCACAACAAATGAGTTCCCTAAGGCCAAAAGAATGTTTCAACACAGAAATATTCAGCAAGGAAAAAATTGTTTTTGGCAGACATGATGGAGCAAAAGCATGTTTTAAACTAGATTTAATAATCTGGTTACTAAATTTGTTTTATGGTGCACATAACATTTTCCCATTTTGCTCAATAGCTTAGATATATTAAATAGAAGCTTCTAATTCTATTCCCTATTTAAAAATATTTCTCTTTTGCTATTAGAAACTGTCATACTAAATTGCTTTTCTTCCTAGAATTTTTCTCAATAATGTAGCTTTGGATACACATACTAAAAATTACTTGGTATATTTTTAACTAACCCTTCTTTATTGAAGAAATTATTTCCACTATTCTTTATCTTCAGTTGCATCTTAAGACTGTTTATATTACAATTGTAATACATGCAACTTGATGGCAATAATTTTTCACCCAGCTTTTTGCCTCCAAATAGCTAAAGAGACTATAGCCTGTAAGTTTTAAAATGATATTTGAGCAGTGAATGAAGGTACAGAGGCCTCTAGGCGATGTCAAGATGAACAAAGAATGATTAAGACTGTCCCCAGCATCTCCTAGGAAATTGATAGCTAAGTATCAATTACTTTTGAGACGATTGTGGCTTTTGTCTCATGTGACCTAATTCCATTCTAATTTGTCTTCTGAAGCATACCCTCTAGGAGAAGTATTCACAAAACTAAAGGGAACAAAATAAAACAAATGGAGAAAATAATCCCACCCATTCCATTCTTCCATGTGATCCATTTCCTCCCATAGTTTATTATATCATAAACCAGGTTGAAGAAGCCTATATGAAACTACATTGTAAATGTTACTGCCACCTTTTGTGTATGCTTCAAATGAGTAAGAGACTCCAACCACACGTGTAGTGTATGTTTGGATTAATCCAAGGATTAAGATACTTAACTCAGAGAGGAACAGATGCAGCCTATCTCAGCAAAGCTTTCTCTGACTCCTGGACTCATTGTGGACACTCAGGTACAAGTTAATCTGTACTTTCGGTGGTGGTGGTGGTGGTGGAGGTGGGGGGGGGGTTATGCAAGCTCAGGAACAGCTCTCTTGTCACCTTTATTTTCAAGGTTTCACTCACCAGTTGGGGATGATGTTCATGAATGGTTTCGTATTTCCTGATAAAATTTTTCTGGTTATGACCAAATCTGGAGCAATAAGCAGATAACCTCAGTCAAGGATGTGGCAGACAAGCCCAGTTATCCCTTAGTATCTCTTTGCTCAGAATTCTTAAAAGTATTTATTTATTTATTTTATTAGGGAGGAAAGAAGGGGTCACTCCTAACAGGATTTTGCCAAGCTGTAATCCTCCTGTCCACCTTCCAGCCACCGGGATCACAGGTGCCTGCAGGTATGTCACCATGTTCAGTTCAACCTGGGACCGAAATTCTGGGCCTTCCCTATGGCTTCATTGTGGCACAGCATGGTTAGGCCTCCCAGGATTTAATCAATCAGTGCCATTTATTTTCAGTTCTTTGGTGTGGATTTCTTTGCAACTTAACAATCTTCTTCATAAATCTAGCTTCTCTAGTTTTTTTTTTTTTTTTTTGGTATGAATTTAGTGAATAATGTCCTTGAATTTGCACAATTAATTTCATCCAAGGTCAAGCTCCCCAGGGCTCTTCATTACAGGCCTCCACTTTGTTTCAGGATTGAGCCTCTGAGATCTGTGCTGGGAATCTTGATTTCAGGAGAGCTCCACACAGATATCACAGCAGGGCTTCTGTGTTTTCTATTTATCTGGTTAAGACAGACTCTCTAACCTGTTATGCCAGATGAAAATCATTAATAAACAAAGTGATGCTGGCAGTTGCTATGGGAATTTCAACAGCCCATCAGAAATCCTGCTGGCCTTATCTTGGCAATCCAGATCTCATCAATAATGAGGACTGAAAATTTTTAGCCCAGCTATAAACAAATTCTATCCTGTACAGATGAATGTCAATTTATACATTAAGATTACATGTGTTACATGTTAGACTTTTAAGAAATTGTAGTGTTCCAACCTACATTATTAGTTAAACAAAATTACAATTATTATAATTGACTGTAAGTAGTGCTTAATATACATTTATACTCTGAGAAAACAAATGACATATATGTACATAATAATAGTAATATGCATAAAACTTTCTTTAGGATCTGAAATATTTAATCAGTTTTTATTGTACTCTAAATTTTATGAGTTATTAATAAAATGTTAATGATCACTGTGATCTGAAATTTTCTCTCCTCCCCTCAGGTATTGAATTCCTAAACTTCAAGGTGATGGGATTAGGAGCTGAGGTCTTTGGTTGTGATTACATCATGCTATCAGAAACCACTAGAATGGAATGAATGACTTTATAGAAAAATGCCCAGAGTGGAGACCCCTTTTGCTATTTGATGACAGAGCTAGGAGACATCATCTATGAACCAGAAAATAGACCTTCATCAAAGACCACATCTGTTGAGGCCATGATCTTAGACTTCCCAGGTTCCAGAACTATGAGAAATAAAATTCCATTCTTTATAGGTTACTCAGTTTACGGTATTTTGTTATAGCTACCTCAAGAAAATAAGACAATAATGGATGTAAATAATCAAATTAGGTATGTGGTAATTGAAAAGTACCAAATATACACTATTTTTTTTCTTGAATAGTTTATTTTAAATGTATTATTCAATTTTATCTTTGGGCTTTTCTAATAGAAAGATGGTAAGCTAGATGTAACATGGTCAGAATTATGTAATTAAAATCTTATTTTCTTCTACTATATTATTACCTTTTATTCTGTGAACATTTAAAATATCCACCATTACGGTGTCATCAGCAAACTTAAATCTAAATAAACTGAAGTATATTTACACTTATGTATGCTGAATACTCATTAAACTAAAATGCAAGTTAAACTCATCAGTGATTGTGGGTGTTAGAAGAGAAGGCAAATGTGAATTTTGGACTGCATTCCAGAAATCAGCTGAATGCTATTACTACTGCTGAACTACTACAAGAGTTCATTGGACCTCCTTTTATTCAACTGAAAAACTTTGGGATATGTTCTTTTAAAAACACACTAATATTACTGAAAACTTGTAATCTATGAAATTGATTATTGGAAGTTTATCCAAAAAGAAAGTATTTTAGTGAGTTATGCTGTGACCCTTTCGGTTCTTGTTGTCAAAGATTTCTCACTATTTGACTTGAGATGTTTGAAAAATTGTAGTCTCTAGTTAAAAAGATAAATAAAATAACAATTAAAAAGTGAAGTAATTTTTTTTTTTTGAGAGAGAGAGAGTCTCACTATGTTACACAGGTCAGCCTTGAGCTCATGATTCTCCTGCCTCAGACTTTCCAACTGCTGGGTGGAGGTAGAGCCATGCACTATCATGGCTGCCATGTAAGTTGAACCAGATATCAGACCTGGACCTCCCAGGTGGTCTGAACCTATAGAACACATTTTAGCACTGCACAGCTCTACGGCTGGGCCTCTACTTTATCTCTGAAGGATTTTTTCTGTACATATACAGTTCTCTATGGTATTTATTTTCCTTACCTAAAAAATATCTTTTAAATATCTTCATTGATGATTTTCTTCTTTTCTTCCTTTAAGGGAAAATATGTTTCCTTCTAGCTGGTTTAAAGATAGCCTTTGTCTTTAGTTTCAAGAACTCTAATATTTCTTTAGGTGTGTTTTGTTGTGTATCTATTGTCTATTCTGAATTTATCTCCTAGGTCACTGCATCCACGCTTTAGGTTTTGCTGGTATTCAAACCCAGACTTCTCATGTGGTCCCCGACTGCGAAGCATAGTATTTTAGCAGCATATGCCAAGGAAGAAACGCTGAAAATGTACATTTTAAATTGAAAACAAAATAACTGAACTTCTTTACAATAATAATATAATTAAATTTTATCATACTGAGATAGTAGATGCCAACATGTAGCATATTTCATATTTTTGTATTAAAAGAATGAAAAGATTCACAATTTCTAAGATAGCAATACATACTACCTTCAATAACATTTCATTGTTCAACCTCAAAAAAAGACTTCACAATTCATAATTTTTTTAAATGATACTTAATGCCAACCAATTTATTTCTCATCAGTGGAAAGTTAAAAGACCCAAATCTCAGAGGAGTTTTGGAACAAAATGGTTTTCATCCACTTATAGTTCTATTGTTGCTATGTCAATGGAAATGTATTTGAAGTTTAAATAACAAGCCACATGAATGAGTCAGATGCTAAGTGAGGATTAGGACTTGCTGTGATTATATTTTATCCTAACAGGAAACAATATCTCTAGAGGAGACAAATGAGGAAAAGCAGGGCTAGGAGGTTGAAATTAATTATTCTATCAAATAGTTTTTTCCTTTTTTTTTCTTTTTAATGCATCTATTAATCTGTTTTAAAACATTTTCATGTGGTAAAATTGTAACACAAGATATCAATTGATTTCATGTTCAATTGATGTGTGGAGTTATTTTCTTCTTTTCATAGCAGATTTTCATTTGTTTTCTTTGAAACTGAGTTTTATTATTTCCAAAAAAGAAGACAGAAAAAGGAGAATATTTTTTAAAAGTGGTAATAAATTTGAGTAGTGGTAATAACTTTGACTGGATTAATATGCAGTGTATTCATGCTGTGAAAACTCATTTTGTATCCTGTAATGATATGCAGTAATTAAATGTAAAAGAAACCAATAATAATAATAGGACATTTAAAAAAAATTTAGAAAAGTGAATCAACGTTAATAAAAAACAGAATTGCCCTTTTTACGTCAAGTATCTTCACAAACATCTATTATCATTGCATCCATACAATGGAATCCCCAAACTGTGAAGACAACATTCAAATATATTGAATAAACTAGATTTATCCTCACTAATAATGATTTCATGTATATTTTGCTTAAAACATTGCCTGAATCTCACAATAATCTCATTTAAAACAGACAAACTAAACAATGAGTAAAAGCTGATTTTCACCTTGATTTCAGACATCAATAAGTTTAAACTGTTCAGATTTATAAAGACTTTTAGGAACATTTCTCAATAAAATGATGCATTAGAATTCACATATATATTTCGGGTTTTTAGCTTCATTCATAATTCACAAATATACATGTGTGAATGTGCATGAGATAAATATTTAATCATTAAATGTGTATAAATTACCTATATATAAAACCAGTTAAACATTTTATTCAAAGTATATGTAATAAAAATATATTATTATTCTCAATCCTCCTCCCTGCCCTTATATAAAATAAAGTGGTTTTGTTTCAAAAGGAATTAATATATATATTTTTTAATTCCAGAAAGTGTATGTGCATGCACTATGAGGTGGGGGGAGACCGGGAGAGAAAGAGAGAAATACCTTTCAGTGGAGTTGGGTCACACTGCAATTCTTTCTTCCTCCAGTTCTCTATCCCTACAAGATATGTTTTGCAAGCTGCTCCGGTGGGGACGCAAACCACTGTGGGTCATGTGAGATCCAGGTTCCCTCCACACAGCACTTACCTGCTGTGCTACAGGGATGGCCCTAAAATAAAAACTTAAAAGTTGAAGATTAGAAGATAGTTCATCACTACATTAAAATACATCTCAACAGAATTTTGACCCTGAGTTTCTTCATCACTACACTAAAACACATCTCAACACAGAATTTTGATCCTGAGTTTCAGGATTATGTGTTTTCTTGAAAATTTGATACATATAAAATAAGTGTTGTAGCGTACATAGGAAATAAAACTAGTTAGTGTAAAAAAGGGTGGCATGAAGCTTACTAGATTAGATATGAAAGTCCACTCTAAGATATGATTCCACAACCTGGCAACAGTGAAGGAGCAAGCTTTAACACTGTGGTCTCCAATCTTCCTGGCATCAGGGATGGGCATTTGAGAAGACAGTCCCTGCACCGACTTGGGGAGTGGGGAGAGGTTGGTCCCAGGATGACCCAAGCACACCACCTTGCCCCCCCCCATTACCATCACTATCACATACAGCATGCCATGGAATAAATAGGGTTTGCACTCCCATGAGAATCCAGTACCACTGTGGATCCAACAGGAGACAGAGCCCAGGTGGCAATGCGTGAGGTGGAGATGGCAAACACAGAGGAAGCCTTGGGCAGGGGCCATCCACAGGCATGACTGGCACTCATCTGGCTAGGATTGGGGAATCCCTGCTCTAACAAATACCTGAAGAGAAATCCAGGACCATGCTGGATAGTTAGAGTTTAGAAAATACAAAGCGGCCAGTGCAGCTGTTCTCAGGAAATAAATTTGTAAGAGGAGAACTGAGGGAACATAGGGACAATCTCCATAACAGTAAGATGTTGAAGAGTATTCTGTAAAATAAGGTCTTTTTAAGAGCCTGGAGCTGAGATGAAAAATAGTAATACAATGTTTAAAAGCTTATTTCAATGTTTGTAAAGAATGTGTTGTAGGAGAATGAGTGGAAATGTTAAGGAGAGTTCGGAGGCATTTGCAATGGTTTAATTAAGATGAAGGTGGTTTCATAGTGAAATGGTGATGCATGATCAGATTCAGGATATACTTCGGGAGTAAAGCCAAAGGATAGTTCCTGATGATGTGTGAAACGTGGGATGTGATTAAAAACAATGGATTTAAGGATGATTATAAGATTTCTGGGGGCCTGGGTGGTGACACAATGGTAATGCAGCTGAACCTACATGGGAAGATGCCAGAGTCAATTCCAGGTGCCATTTGTGCTCACCAGACATGAAGACTTGTAATTCAGGCTGGCCGAGGGTGTGGGTGAATTGTGGCATTTGGACTCTAATAAGGGTACCTGTCTCACTGTCTCTTTATTTCTTTCTTATGAAATAAATTCATGAAAAAAAATTTTAGGTTGAACAATTGGTATCATTTATTGACATGCAGAAGCTGATAGAGTAGTAAATGAAAGTGAGGTTTAAAAATAACACATTAATTTTGGAAAGACTGAGTATTCATTAGATATGAAATAGAAATATTATAAATCAGTTGGATACATATACTTCTAGAATTTAAAAAAAATGAAAATTTGGATTCCTGACTACAGATGTCATTGAAGCCAGGACATGGATGAGAGTAAGGAAATTATTATAGATTCCATTATGTCAGATGATGTTGCTAACTTAGATGAGATTGATTTAGTGACCACGTTAGTGTTTTAGCTTGTTTAGAGAGTTTTCAAGAGGATTACATAAAATGGAAAAAAAAAATGAGAGAGATGTTTAGTTACACCTTTTTTAAAAAAAAAATATTTAAATTTTGTCAGAAGGTTAAGTGCTTTTGCTAAAGAGAAAGTAAGAAGGCAACCCTTAATTGGGGATGGTCATACTACAACCCCTTCTCCTCCATTTCTCACTCTTTTTGTGATCTGGGGCATGCACACACATTCATCCATGTGTTTTTCAAGTAGCTGGTTCCAAGACCCAAACAGTGCATTTGGTCTTGTGGGATTCACACACTTAAACCACTACATTACCTGCTGGCCCTAGTTTTACATACGTACCTACATACATTTTTTTTTTTCTAGATGTCATGTGTGCTTGCCAGAAAGACAGATAGAGAGATAATCCAGTGGGGCATGGTCATGCTGCAGTTCCTCCTTTGTTTCTCCATGTTCTCAGGATTTTGGGCGCAAGCAACCCAGTGTGTTTTTCCAGCTATGAGTGTACAATATGAATTGCCTGGTAAGCTATGTGGGATCAAGCTGCCTTAACCATCAGGCCTTGGAGTTGACCCTAATTTTTACCTTTTTAATCAGAAGGTGAAATCTTCTCAGGTATTTGTGGGGATATCATGGAAAATACACATGATACAGTTTTTGAAATGGGCCTTGAGAGATAGAGATAAGATTTTAGCAAAAAGAGTTACTGTGGAAGCACCAGCCAAGAGACAAGAAATAGTGAACAGCTGGTGCCAAGTAGAGTATGAGAGATGCTGGCTGTGAAAGCTTGTCTATGAAGTCAACTTGCAATGATTCCTTCATGCCTTCTGTGCACATGCTGCTCCTTCCAGCAACATTTGGAGTCCATTAGGGCCAGCAAATGATGTGGAGATAAAGGTGCTGAATCCCACATACCTGGCTATGTGGTTCAAGTCCTGGACCAGCATCTTGAAAATCACACTGGCTGCATGTGCATGTGTACCCACAATCCCAAGAGGAGAATGGAGGAGAAGGGATCATGGCATGGTCACACTCTCGCCAGGAGTGTTATTTCCAACTTTCCCCCTCTGTTTCTCTCTCTGAAAAGTACACACACTCTGTGGCAAAAAAAAAAAAAAAAAAAATCTTAAAAAAATTATATTGAAGTCCACTCTCCCCCCCCACTTGATTTGCTTTGTTAGCCTTGTGCCTTGATTTCAATAGATTGTCTTTATTCCCTTATAAAGTTGAGTCCCTAATGTAAAAAAGTCTCACCTCCTGCTACAGAGAGAACACATATAGACATTCCCTGGAAGTTGAGAAATATAAGGAGGTAGAACCAGCCAGAATCCAGACATGTTAGTCCCCTGTACCAATACCTACTACACATGCAAATAAACCCATCTTAGAAGTTCTCATCCGTCTTATACTGCCCAAGTTAATGGAAAAGAAGACAGATCTACTCAGAGGAGACCTGCTTGGTTCCTGACCCTTATAATCATAAGGAGTAAAATGAGTGACTTATGATACTAACTTTCGAGGAGTTTGTTATGCAGAAGGCGATAACTGATCCAGCAGTTTGTTATCAATTTTATCAAAACAGTAATTGGGCCAAAATTAGATTTGAAAATGATTTTTGTGAAAAATGTGTGAACCATTCAAGAAAATCACTCATGTTTATAAAGTATTGAGTTCAAAAATATCCTGTAAGTGTTGGAAGATAGAAAGAGAAATCATAATTAAAAAATAAGAAAAGTGTGGGTGTCACATTATTTTAAATTTGTTGTTAAGTATAAGCAGAAATTAGAATGGTGATAGTAAAAATAGCACAGAAATATAATATTGAATAATTGAGGCTTGGGGATAATCTTTACATAGTTTAATAAAACAAATGGAAAATTTTACATTTCTAAATTATTTCAGTTTTCTTACATAAAAATGAAATAAGCTCACTTGATTATTGGCAGATACAGTATTGGTGTTTATGTAAATGAAATCCTATTGAAGGTGATTGCTCGTACAGATAATACAAAAATGAGACTTCTTTGAAAAGGTTAGTGCATGAAAAGCAGAGAGGGATTTGTTCAGAATTTAAGCAGATTTTACTGTGCTAAATTTATTGAGTATCATCCTGCAAGTTTATTTCTGAGAGGATTTCTCTAATTTTTGCTTCTTCATACAAAAGGACTTTTATCCCAAACTGAAAACAATATTGTTTCCTACACAGCATGTTGGGCTGGTATCCAGCCCTCGCTTCTTGAAAGTGTATTATTTCTTTCAATTGTACTCTTAAACCTGCAATTTTTATATGTTATTAAGTCATGCATCTTATGGAACAGCAAGATTAAACATAATCACAACTTAGACTTTTGTTATTTCTGTATAGAATCCCAATATGCTACCTCAAAAAAGCTTTGTAAAAATAATGTGGAAACTTACATTGAAGTGATCATCTAACCAGAGGGAAGAAATCAATGAGAAATGATGAAAGCATCCTGTTTTGTTTTTCCCCCAGACTCAATGTTCCCAACTTGTTCTGACAATTGGATTTTTATTTTGAACAAATAACTCAAAGTCTTCATACTGCAAACAACTCAACTGAATAAGAATGAAAGTTAACTTTAGTACAATTTTTTAAAAAATCAATCTTCTCTTTCTGGCAAAGAGGGAAAAACTGACTCACTTTGTTGTGGCGTATTAAACTAGGTCACCATTTAATAAATTGCCATTTTCACTGGGAAAATGGCAGCAAAATGATGTCAGGATCTATGAAAACGTGGCATCTGTAGGGAGAACAGCATTAGGACTGCACTCTCCTTGATCCATCAGTAAGTGGGCTGAAAGCTAGGGAAATGTGGAGCACTCAGAGGGGCAGGAAAGGGCTTAGGTGCGCTTTCTCCTATGCTACATTTTTCATTTTCTAAAACAAAGATATTTCACATGGAAGACCTCATATAATTGATGAATATACTTCATTTCTGCACTTTCCTATCGGCTAGTAAGAGCTTATTTCCCAGATGGCTGCACGTTTCTAGAGTCAAAGCCAAAGGCAAACAGCCTACAATAAATCCACAGATCTTTTCCGTAATGAGTAATTGTATTTTGGCCAAGACAGAGGATGTCTGAAGAGGCTCTTGCAGTTTTACTACTAATTGTTATTATAAATGCAATTAGTGATTGAAGGGAGAATGTCTTCCTTCTATTATCAGTAGTTGCATCAGATGCTACATAAGAATTTGTGGGGTATGTTGCTTAGAGTTGACTAGGTTGCTTATAACTCACATTCCTAAGAGTCAGATGACTCCGGAGTAAAGTACATCCTCTTTACTTGTATTCTAAAACAACACAACTTGTTCAGCATATAGTTCAGGTAACAAAGCCAGTATGTCAAAATTACTGGATCACAAAGTGAGCACATTTCAGTAAAATGTAACAATACCAATTGTATATTTCCCTTCTGTGCATAGCTCATCTTCTAGCAGAGAGGAGAAAGGGAGAAAATGAATGATGTGATTATGTAGTGCCTGAAATGTCCTAAAGATTATGATAATCAGTTAATATCATTTTCCTTAATCCCAACGAGGACTTCTTGGGGAAGAATAATCCCCCTATTCTCTTTGGGATGTAAAATCAGATGTTGGTGAAGGGCACATCATCTGACTAGAAACCCCCTGCTATTTCTACCACACAGCTCATTTACTTCCTGTGGTATCTTTCTTCAGTTCCCTCAGCACTGACTGCTTTCCCACAAAAGTCACAATGACCTTGATGACGAGAACATATTTCATTCCATTTCATCATCTTGGGCAGTCCTCACCCTGATTTTCTGCACTGAGCCTTCTCTATTCATACTCAGAGGTATCTATGCTCTGAAAGCATGTAGGGATATTGAATTTTAACCCCACTTGTAATACTATCTTTTGACTTTTAGGTCATCTTTGGTTCTTATCCCTTTAGATCCTGCCAACTCCCCTTTCTCTTTCATATTCAGATATATTCTTTATGACCAGTTCTTCAAACTGATAATACATATTACCTCAACAGTGTCATTGACATACTACATGTAACTTCCTTGTGATTTTTCACCTGGTCTGTAGCATTTTTTGTAATTTTTGCCTTAAGATACCCCCAAAAAAGTATCTATCATCATTCTTTTATAAAGCCATATTTTTTCTTCCGTGAGCGCATGAGAGAAAGAGAGAGACAGAACCTCCGACAGGGACTCAATGTTACCCCCAGTCTCAAGTAGTCCTGGATCATGGGCACACACATGCCTGGTGTCATGAAATTTTAAGACTTAGTAGAGATTTTTTAAAATGTAAAATACATTTTATATTTATTACATGATGAAATGCTAATATTTTATATTATGTTCTGTAAAATAAAATTATTCAATTAATGTTACCTATTTATTTTCTCTTTTTAAAGTGACCACTAACATTTTTAGTACTATGTATATGGTTTTCATTATATTTGTAGTTTCTTATTAAAGCTCACCTGAAATCACAAAGACCAGGGGGGGTGCAGGCTGTAATAGTACAAAGAGAAATACACAGGGCTAAAGGGGCAAAATGAGAGGAAAGGCACTTGAAGCTTATTTACTGTAAGAAACAGCTGTCGGATGCTGGAAGAGCCAGAAATAACTTCTCATTTAGCAAATTATAAACATGTAAAAATGTTGATGATTGGGGCCGGTAGGTGGTATGGTGGTTAAGGTGCTGGACTCCCACGGGTGACTGTGGTTCAAGGTCCAGATGGGGTGGCTCGAAAATCATGCGGGCACTGTGTGTACATATCCCAAATCCTGAGAAGAGAATGGTGAGAAGGGATTGCAGTATGGCCATCCCTGCAGGGGTGTGATTTCTCACTTTCCACCTCTGTCTCTTCTTTCTCTAACTGTCTCTGTCGGGCAAGTTCATGAGCCCTATGGCAAAAACCTTAAAAAAATGTTGTTAATTGTAAACTTTTATGTCTTCTTCCTCTAGACTATAGTTCTAGAGTCCTAGAAGGAGCAATCTCTTATCAAGTTAGAATTCCATGTAAACTAGTTTCTCAATAAATATACAGTTAGTTGACTTGAATGCAATCAGAGGAAAATGGAGTATGTGCAAATCCATGTAAGATGAGAGAGAGTAGTAAGGACAGAACAAAACTTGTTCTCCATATCCTCTGTTCTCAGTAATGACGCCATAATCTTCCCATATGTCCCCAGATGAGGTGGTCTTTTATTCAACCATTTCACTAATCACTCACACCTAATTTTCATAATTAACTTCATGATTATTCAGACTGAATAGTCACGTGTGTGTTGTAGCTTTAAGGTTGCCTGAGCAGACTATCCTATCAAAACATTTAGTCCTTCATAAACCAACAGAGGACCACCATTCTATATTAGACTCATATGTTTATCTATAATATTCGAGGATAGTAAGTATTCTCTAATGTAAAAACATGTTAGATATAGATCTAATATCAACAGAAAACACTGATGAGAGAAGAACAAGAGATTGAAAATAGCTGTTGGTATGGGTAGTTCTGAAAATACGGTGGTTTGTATAGGTGTCTGCAAGGTGAGCAGGAGTCACCTGACAGAAGAATATTTATAGAAATCCATAGTTCACAAATTATTCTAGCATACGTGATAATTATGTCATTGGAGACTTGTGATATTCTGTCTGACAGGTAGAGAAATACTACACCCTTTTTTGAGAGTAAAATCTTAGATTTCTAGATATTAAAAATTGACACAATTTCTGTAGTTAATGACTAAACCATTTGTACTTTGGGCAGCTCACTTGATACCATCTAAAAGTTGAAATCATTGGGAGGTCATATTCTATATTGCATAGTCACATTGAAGATCCTTATTGGTTAGCTAATACACACACAATTCGTTTATCCTTTCTTCTACGGATTTCCTTGAATTAAGTATCTGTAGTTCATGCAAAAGAGCTTGTATACCTCTTATAAGTGAGTCTCATTCTTAATCTTTCAAAGTAGATCACTGGTACTACCAGCAAAACACAGTAGTAACTAGGTCTGTAATAATACCCCTTAGTGGTTGCCTTCCCTTACCTCAAATTGCACTCCACTACCATTCCCCGTACCTAAAAAAGAGCCTACTTTTATGCTAATATTTGTCTTGAAGTCTGGTTCAGGAGGAAAATGAACTAAGGACATAGTGGTATCTATAGGTGGGAATATTGGATCTGTTCTCATAGTGCTCAAAGTCATCTAAAAGGAGATAATTTAATAGGTAATAACTGTAAAGCTCAGTTCATTAATGCCGAAGTTTACCATGGTCTTATTAAATTGAGGAACACACAAACTTACTGAGATAGGAAGTATTGCCATGGTAAACAGGAGGAGATGAAGGAACAGGGATGTTAATAATTTGCCAAAATTGTATAACTATAGGTATCCAAGCCACTAGATTTCATTCATATACATCTCAAAATTGCTAACTGAAAGAACTTTCTATTTGCCTCAGAGTTTACAATTATTTAGTGAACTGATGAAAGAGAACAAATAGTAAAGGTTCTGGGGGAACTTAAGATGGTCTAAAGCAGATATGCTATTTGGATTAAATTAGAAGTATATGTTGTATATTTATATTAAAAAAGAAAGACATAGGTGAACGTAAGAGGGTACTTCAACAATTTCATGAAAAATGAATTTGAAATCTGAGTTTATTTTGGTACAAAATAATTTTGAAATCCAGCAATGATTTTTTTACATGATACACAATTTCCATAAAATCTTTAAGTCCCCTCATATGCATAGCATAAACAAATTTTTAGAAAATTAAAGTGGGCTAGATACTTGGTAAAAGAAACCAAGTTTAGGATAATTGAGTTCAATCTTTTTGTGAGCATTTGGACATATGCCTAAATGTTTCCACTGGAACAGAAAATTGTGATCATCCTTCATGCTATTGCTAGGGATGCTTCAGTAGCTCAGTTGTAGGAGGACAAAGGGCAATTAATAGATACATTTAAGGAGGTTATTTGAAAATCCTTGATAACAAACACACTGTTCACAGTTTTATTCCCTATTCCAGTCAAATGCTATACGTTAATAGATTTATGATAAGTAAAAGCTAATTCTTCTAGAAGATTTTTAGTGGCCAGTTTTTCTTAGTATATTACATACATTGTCACATGATTCTTAAGATAATCTTATACAATATATACTATTTCTTGTGTTTCAATTAAATGACTGATTCACAAATAGGTTATGAAATTGTCTATGTTAGTGCAGCAAGTGAGTCAGAGAATTAAGTTGAACTCTGGTTCCAGATGCTTCATTCTAAACTGCTGTATTGTATATAAATAAAGAAATAGCTCATTTGAAAAAAAAAAAAATTGGAAAGTGGGGCCAGCAGATGGCATAACAGTTACATCACTGGATTCCCACATGGTCAACCACAGTTGGAGTTCTAGACACAGTGACTTGAAACTCATGCAGGGCACATGTGCATGTGTGCTCAAGGTCCTGAGAAGAGAATGGAGAAGGACTTATGGTGCAGCCATCCCCCTTGGGATGATTTCTAACTATCCCTCTCGCTAACTCTGCCTCTCTCTATTTCTGGTGATTACACATGCCCTAAGGCAAAAACTTCTTAAAAAATGGAAATTTACTCCATGGACTACTAAAGTCATCGAAAAATATTATCATCAAGAGCATCATAATTTTGTTTTACAAATAAAATAAGACTGTAGCCTAGGAAATGGTTTGGAAGAAGGGAATTGAATGAGAACTATTGGACTATCACTATAATAGTCTACTTAAGACATGGATCACACACACGCACACTTAAAGAAATCCTTTTTATTATCAACCTGCATACATACAGATGCCTGCTTGGCAAGAGAGTACTGTTCCCAAAGTATCTAATTTATATTTTTAGCCAACACAGAGCTTCAGTAGAGTGTTGGGAACAGCAGATAGAGAAGTGAGACCTTACTTGAAGTACAATAACATTTGCCATGAAACACAGGAGCCTCCCTCTCCAGGGCATTGTGTATTCATCTTCCCTGAATTTCCATCATCCCTTTCCTTGGTTCTGTTGTAGTCTGAGATTTGAGTACTCATCTGAACTTTATATCACTCACCCTGGAACATTTTATCCAAGCTATTTTTCAGCTTCACTTCTGTTGTGCAGAGACATTGACTAAGACCAGAGTTTGTTGTTGTCTTTGTTACTGTCATCAATAACCTTGTTCAAAGAAGAGTTAGAAAGGACTTGGAATCTGTCTGATTTAGGACACTATATAGGATTTATCCCATAAAATAGATCTAGTAGGTACTCACTGAATTGTTGAGTAGATTGAGTTTACTGGAGAGGAGAAAATAACTTCAAAAAATATCATGTGCTCTATGTATATAGTTTGATGCAGAGATCAAGCTATAGAGCGAGATACATTATTTGCTAATAATCACCCATTTTAGCACATATGGAATTATTTTTTATTATAATAATATTATTATTTTTTTGTATCCACATATTAGGGCCAGTATATTAGTGCATTCAGCCATTCGTAATTTTGGAGGGGGCGTACTATCTCTGTGACAGAATTTGTTTTACCTTCTGGAAATAGAAAACAGAAGTACAAATAAGAATAGATTTCAGTCCATAGGATGCTTCAAGCATATTATACAGATATAAACACATAAAATAAAACGAATAGACAATTCAAATAGGCCTGTCTATAAAGAAATTAAATCAATATGTAATAACCTGAAACAGAAAGCACCAGTCTCAGAAGCCAATCTGGAAAGACTGCTCACTCCCTGACAGCTCTACGACATGTTGGAGAAGGTGAAACTATGGAGGCACTGAAAAGATCAGTGGTTGCCTGGACTTGGCAGGAGCAAGCGTTTATTAAGAAGCACACAGAGGACTTTTAGGGCTGTGAATCTATTCTGTATGAAACATGTCATTACGCAGGTGTCAAAACCACAGAAAGCATACACCAATGCACATTACTGACTTTGGATGATAATGCTATATCAACGCAGGTTCAACAATTTTTTTACAAAAAAAGACCACATATGTCACGTCCTCTGACTTTGAATCTGTGGAATGTTGATGATAAAGGGTGTCAGCACATGAATGTAATTGGGGATACTTAAGAACTTTTATGTTTTTTTTGTTTGTTGTTTCATTTTGCCATGAGCCTAAAACTACTCTAAAAAATAAAATCTGGTGGGACCAGCAGATGGTGTAATGGTTATGTCACTGGACTCCCACATAGTCAATAGCAGTTCCTGTCCTGGACCTGGCCCTTTAAAACAAATGTCAGACATGCGTATGTGCATGCCCAAAATCCTGCGAGGAGAATGGAGAAGGGATTGGAGTGGGACCATCTCCCAGGGCGAGGGGGGCGGGGTGACTTCTCGCTTTCGTCTCTCCATCTGTCTGTCTAGTGCATATGCCCTATAGCAAAAATCTCTCTCTCAAAAGAAATAAAATGTATTAAATTGAGACAATATAAAATAATAAATGGACATTTTAAGTGGATACTTTTTCTGGTATGTAAATTATATCTCAAATTTGATTTTTTAAAAAGAAAAACAAATGAGATGGTATAAGTGTATAAAAATAAAATATTAAAAGCAGATATTTCTATTAGAGGATGTTAAGAATGTTTAAAAAGTGGTAGGGGGACCAGCAGTTAGTGTAATGGCTATGTCGCTGAACTCCCATGTAGCTTCTGCGATTTAAGTCCCAGACCCAGTGGCTTAAACTCACGCTGGGTGCCCAAGATTCCGAGAGGAGAATTGAAGAGAAGGGATTGTGGCATGGCCATCCTCCCTAGGGGGTGATTTCTCGCTTTCTGTCTCTGTCTCTCTCTGCCTTTCTGGCGAGCGTACATGCCCTATAGCGAAAACCTCCAAAAAAAAAAAAAAAAAAAAAAAACCATAGTAGACTCCCCTCCCTGCCAAGAGGGTACATGCACTCGCTAGATAGAAATGGAGAGAGAGAAAGAGAGAATGAGAAAGCATTACCCAGTGGGGTGTGTCCATGCTGCAATACCTTTCCCTCCATTTCCCCATTATTTTGGGGATTTTAGGTACACACATAGATGTGTCCAGCATATGTCTGAAGCTGCCAGGGCCCAGATTTAAACCGTTAAGTAAGCCATGTGGGATCTGACTCCCTTAATCACCAGGCCCTGGGGCCAATCAGAAAAATGGTAAAACATTCTAACAAAGACCTAACAATATGGTGATAGGAAAAAACTAGAGGGATGGACTTAGATAAAGTGAATGGTAAGCATAATGTAAGTACACATTAATAATAAACAAAATCAAAAGAAGTACAGTTTATAAATCACCTTCTCCTTGAAATTAAAAATAGATTTCATATTTTGGCAAGTTAAGATGCTTGAGAGATAAAAAGCAAAACAGTGGCCATAAGAACATCTATGTAGCTTTTTTGACATGCTTAATATAGCGTCATCTGTTTTGCATTAATGCTGGGCATATAAAGACGAAATCACTCTGATCTCTGCCCTCAGGAACCTAGTGAAGTAAACTGGTAAAAGAATAAATGCGTAGAGACACAAGGAAGACTTCTGAATTTAACTACATCTGAAGGACTCGTGCACTGACAAATTCAGTTGTTTAGACCTACGTAACGAAGATAACAGTATTTGTCAGGCTTACAAAGGAGTCAGTGCTGAAATATACTTAATATAAATAAAATGATTTTTGATAATTAAGGCCATTTCAGAGATGGTTAAGAAGAAGAAAAATAATGTTTCTCTTTTATTTGATCATGGAGAAAAAAATAAAAATTTCACGAGTATACAAATATATGTTTCATTGTTGCCCTTCCTTTTAAGATTTTTCTAAGTGGGGCCATAAGGTAGTTGCAGTGGCTAGGGCACTGGACTGGACTCCCACATGGTTGACTGTGGTTCAAGTCCAGGAACTGGTGGCTTTAAAACACGCTTGGTGCATGTGCACGTGTGTCCAAAATCCCAGGAGAAGAATGGAGAAGGGATTGTGGCATGGCTTGGGAATGATTTCTCACTTTCTCTCTTTCTGTCTCTCTCTTTCTCTCTCCCTTTCTGGTGAGTGCACATTCTCTGTAGCAAAACTTAAAGAAAAAAAAAAAGACTGTTACAAGGATAAATAAATATACTGCTTTGCTGATGAACGAATTTCAATTTTTCAATCAAATACTAAAATTTACTTTGACTATTTTACAGAGTTTTAATGTGATGGAAGAAATGTTGCAACACGTATTAGTTTGCTAGAGCTATCATAGCAACTGACTGGATGATGTAAGCAACAGAAATTTCCTTTCATACAATTTTGGAGACTAAAGATCTGAAATTAGGATGGTGGCAGGGCTGACTTTGGAGGACTCTGTCATTGTTTTATAGATGGTTGTCTTTTCCTGGGTTTCTTACACAGTCTTTTCTCTGTTTCTGTCTGTGTTCTTTTAAGTCATATTGGATTGGGATACAATTTAATATCCTCATTTGACATGAGTTACATCTTTAAATAATTACCTCCAAATACAGTTACATACTGAAGAGTTAGGACTTCTACATAGGAATGGGGAGGGAGAGTGGGGGATCATGACTTAGCCCTTAACAGTGGGTAATAACCAACAGAGTTTTGCTCCACTTGAACACAGAACGTTCTCTTATCCAATGAATTAATGAAAGCTGAACAGTAAGATTGCTAGCTGACCAGGCAGTTTATGTATTAGTTTCAGGGGATTATATCTTACATACCGGGAGAAAGAAAGGAAGTGTCTGTTACAATTACTTGAAGGGAATAAAAATGGTTCTAAGCAGTGACTTCTGTCTCCCATGTTGTTATTTAGTATCTCAATTCATGCAACTAACTTTTTTTATTTTGAGAGTTTTTTTTTATAATTTTTAAATTTAATTTAATTTAATTTATTTTGCTATAGGGTGTGTGTGCTTGCCAGAAAGGCAGAGAGAGACAGAGAGATAGAAAGGGAGAAATCACCCCCCAGGGGGGACGACCACGCTGCAATCCCTTCTCCTCCATTCTCCTCTCGGGATCCTGGGCACACACGCACACACGCCCAGAGTGATTTTAAGCCACCGGATCCAGGACTGGAACCATGGTTGACTACATGGGAGTTTGGCGACATAGCCATTACGCTAACAGCTGGTCCCTATTCATGTAACTAACTTTGAAGAATAATATTATAAGGTAGGTACCTCATAAAAATATAGATGAGAATTTAGTACTTATAATATTATTATTACAAAAATGATAGCCCATGAAAGAAATCACCTATAAAATTATGTTATTTATTGAGTAACTAACTTTCCCACCCACAGACACACAAATGGAAAATATTTATCTGACAGAATTCCATGTTCTCATAAAATAGTAAAAGTAAGGGCACTATCACATGCTTTGGTGTTTTAGTGGTCAAATTACTCATTTTTAAAAAGACTGTAATCTTAAATTTACTTGTAATATAAATTTATTTTTAAACAGTTACATTTCAATTATGTACATGTATTATAACTTTGCTGTGTTTGGTTGTGATAAATATTTTCTTATTTAAGATATATGAATTTTGTATGAAGAAAAATACACAAGACTATGAAAACAAAAGATATATCAACTTGAAAAAAGTTAATTAGAATAATTTAAGACATTTTTAAAAGCCAAGTGGATAATAGATTATGGTACAGATTTGGTCATTTTCTTGGCTTGTATCTTTAGGAAAATGCGTAAAGAGATACACATCAACTATAAAATTAGGACGTACAAAGTAGTGCCCACAGTTAAATAATTACATGGTAAGACTGAGAAGTATGACTGCCTCCTAAACCTTGCAGTGCCACACATGGTGGAAGAGCTGTCATCGTGCTACAAGCCTATTCAAATAGTGGATGCTGTGTGGGCTGTTCATGACAAGGAATTTAGTCTGTAGGATGCATTTGGCCCCTGCTCATTTATAATCGTGCCCTATACTCATCCACAGGATGGATGCAATTGTGAGCCATTATGATTTGCTCTGCTGTAGGTTGAATTGACATTATTAAGAAAGGTCTGTTTTAACAAGTTAGTTTAAGTTTATTTTGGTGCCCAAAATTGCTAAGCTCATGCATAGATTTTCATATTACATATTTTCCCATGAACTTTATGATGACCTCGTCTTTGTGTGTGTGTGTGTATGTATAAAATCTCAACCAGAAAATTAACAGTTACATAAAAATGTAATGTCCAGACACTATTTAATAATGCAATAAATACATTAGAAATTGTAATGATACAGGAAAATAATGCATAAACTGAAACTCAGCAATTTTACTCTTAGAGTACATGTGCACTAAGACATATATGGAATAAAAGTCATTGTTGCCTATATTATAATGTGTGATGCAAAGCCAGAAACAGTTCAAACATCAATAAAATGAGAGGAGCGTTCATTATTCATATTTATCCAATGGTGTTCCATACAGAAGAGAACATATGAAAAAGATACAGGCATGATATGAGGCAAAATGACAAAATGAAGAATAAAACAATGTGATTCTATTTATATACAGTATTAAAAAAGCAAAATAAAATATATTTATGTACACAGGCATTGTTGGTGAAAATGTGAAAAGTAGTGTGTGTGTGCATTTGTGTGTGTGTATTTCCTCTGTGAGAGTAAGAGAGAAAAGGGCGAGACAACTGTCCCAACAAGGTCTCGAGGCTGTGATGCATGCCCAGCCTTCATCTAGGCCCCAGGAGCCCTCTAGCCTTGAACTAGGAACCTTTCCCAGTGAGATTGCCTCACAAAGCTGACCACTTACACCACCATCCAGCCCCCTGATCTACTGACATTCAATCTAAAGCTCGATGTTCTGGTTTCCTTTGAGAAATGAGTTTGTAGTCAGGGGGGAGTAAGGGGGCAGCTTGAAATCTATTAGTAATATTTTATTTCTGAAGATGAGTGTTGAGTGCATGAATATAAATTTGTTATTAATTTGTATAATCCATTTGTGATTTTTATGTGTAAAGTATAATTTTAAAATGAGAAAGTATATTTTTAAATAAAAATAAATAAATTTACAAAATTAATTGGGTAGAGGTTTATCACGCTCTTTAATAAGTTAATGTAGACATTTTTTAAATGATTAAAATGCAGTATATGCCAATTATTCATTATAGTTATCTAGTGAATATGTAGGACTATCTAATAAATATGCCTTCATTCCTGTATTGGAGAAAGGTCTTTGTAGAGGTAATGAATTTAAAATGAGTTCATTGAGGGTAGACTCTGATTCAGTAGGACTAGTATCCTTATCAAAAGGGGAAATTTAGAGACAGGCACTCGTTCACAGGGAGAAGTCCATGTGAAGAGGAAGGCAAACATTGGAGTAATGCTTCTTCAAGTGAAGGAACCCCACAGATCCAGCAAACTACCAGAAACTAGAGAGAAGCACAGAATGAATTCTCTTCCATAGCCTCCAGAAGAACGGTGCTGCTCACACCTAGGACTTATAGCTCCTAGAACTGTGATGCAACAAATGTTTGTTGTTTAATCCACCAAATTTGTGCTTTGCTATGGCAGTCCTAGAAAACTAATTCAGAGGCCAGTGTGAGCCACTTATATGGTTACTCGTTGTCAAGTTTCTGAGTCCTTTCTCATTCTGAAAAGGCTGGCAATTTATATTCACCATATATGGGTTTGATTTTTTTCTGCTTGCAAAGTTTCAGGTAGCCAAAGAATGTCTATATCGGTGGAAATGAATTCTGTTACAGTTTGACATCTGACTATGGGGCAAATCTCACAATGAACATGGGGTGAGAGTGGGTCTAAAATCATGGAATCCTTTGCACGATGCTGTTACCAGTTGAAAGTATACATGCATCCAACAAAAGACTGATAGCAGTAGTGGTATGACTTACCACCATACTTAGTGACTCACAGGGTCACTTCATGACTCACAAATCTACAACTTGGAGGTCTGCAGAGTTGAAGATTCTAGTCTCCCCCACAGTGGGGGGACTCTCACTCAGGACACAGTGATCATTAGGGCACTTCAAACTTCTCGTGCGCAACAGTGACCCAGCAAGGAGAGCTCTTGTCATACCCACCTACCCTTTAGTGGTTATTGAGAAAACTCAGTTGCAAAATAGTGCATACATCTTTTTAATAATGCATATGAGTCTATAGTTCATCCGTACTCTAACTTTTTTTTTTGTTTTGGAGTCAATGAAACTATATAGAATGGAAAATGATGTGCTCACTAAAATCCAAGATTTTTGTTCATTGTTACATTATTATGGTATTGAAAATAAGCCACACTTGGGGGGCCAGCAGGTGGCATGGTGGTTAGGAGTTCTGGACTCCCACATGGCCAACCATGGTTCAAGTCCTAGACCTGGAGGCTTGCTTTCTCACTTTCCCTCACTCTCACTCTGTCCCTCTCAGGTCAGATTTAAAAATAAGTAAATAAATAAAGTTAAATAAAATAATTATTTAAAATAAAAAAGAAAAAGAAAATAAACCACACTTTATCTTTAGATGGAAATTCTTTCCTCTTCTGCTTTGAACTCCCATGACATGGTGTCAGGTTTCTTCCAATGTTTTTTGAAGCAATGGAGAAGTTTATTTAAATAACAAAACATGGAAATAAGGCAAAGCTAGCTCTTGGATATTTTATATTTCTCTCATAAGATACCAGGGCCAAACATGTACCAGTATTTTTAGAAGCAAATGTACTACAGTACAGCTGCTCAAAACAGAAAGAAAGCTAGAGATTATTCAAATTACAAGGCTTCTCTAGTGCTCAGATTCTCCTGTTTTTCAAAAGCAGATGTTTAAAATTTTCATCTAACATGTCTGCTCTTTCTGTTTCGCTTTTGGGTTTTCAAGTTGTTTCTACAAAACAACTAAGATATCTTCATATCCACACTCTCCATAACACAATATCCTTTTTGAAGTTCCCTCAGAGACTGATGACCTGTTCCTAGCTTGACTCCCTTTGGGCCAGTTGAAAACCCAGACAAGGACAATACAGCTGTGTGGAACCAGTGTGGTGCTTACAGAAAGGACTGTAGTCAGGATTCTGGTCAATGTATCTGCCCTGGAAGAGATGTTAAAAAAAATTATTTCAGGAGGAGAGCCTTCCCATCTGTATCTGCTTATGCTAGTTTAGATAAACATTTTCTATGATTTTATTTCATTTCATTTTTTTTCTCCTCCCTTAGGAAAGTTTACCAGTCTAGGGCCACCAAACCAAACCAAACCAAACCAAACCAAACAAAAACCCGAAAGCAAAAACAACAACAAAAATTGAATATGTGAGACAAAACAAAACAAAAAACAGTTACAAACATGGTGGCTATTAATGTAACTGTATGAGTATTACTTTAAACGTGAATATTCTAAATAGACTAACTAAAGATAAGCCAGTTTATGGGTTTAGCAAAGGACCTCATAATGTGTTGTCTATGAGAACACCACTTTAAATATAATGACACGGATAGGTTAAAAGCAAAGTTAGGAAGAAAGGAAATTATACCATGCAGACATCTTTTTTTTTTTTTTTTTTGAGAGATTTTCACTGTAGGGCGCGTGCGCTCGCCAGACAGACAGAGAGACATAGAGATAGAAAGCGAGAAATCACCCCCCAGGGGGGATGGTCACGCTGCAATCCCTTCTCCTCCATTCTCCTCTCGGGATCTTGGGCATGCACGCACACGCGCCCGGTGTGAGTTTTAAGCCACCGGGTCCGGGACACGAACCACGGTCGACTATGTGGGAGTCCAGCGACATAGCCATTACGCTAACTGCTGCTTCCCCAGACATCTTTTTTTAAACGAGGCACTTAATCATTGAAAAAATACTGTTGCAGAGATAAATTAAACAAAAGTGAAACAGAGTAAACTTTTAATGCAAGTTTTAGCAAAGCCAACTAAATCAATTAGTATTTTCATGGGGCTTTGTGTAAATAACAGACCAAATTGAGATTAAATTTATTTTTTGCAAATAAATTAGTTTATGCTTCTCTTTGGTAAAAAGAGTGATGGAGAGTGAAAAAAAAATTTCAGAAGAAAATTACAGTGCACTTTTTATTAGATTTTATCTTTTTCCAAATCTGTTTTTTTGAGTTTTCAGTATCTACCTACTATTTGAACAGAATCCTAATCTTTTTCCTGGCTTTAAATCTTTGCAAATTTTTCTTAACATTTTTTGACTTTGATTTATTAAAGTTAAGTTGCTTTTTCTTTTTCTTTTTTTTTTTGAGAAGCTTTTGCTATAGGGCGCGTGCGCTCACCAGACAGACAGAGACAGACAGAGGGACAGAAAGTGAGAAATCAACCCCCAGCGGGGATGGCCATGCCACAATCCCTTCTCCTCCATTCTCCTCTCGGGATCTTGGGCATGCACGCACACGCGCCTGGAATGAGTTTAAGCCACCGGGTCCGGGACTCGAACCGCGGTCGACTATGTGGGAGTCCAGCAACAAAGCCATTATGCTAACTACTGGTCCCCAAAATTGCTTTTTTTGAGATTAAAAAAACACATAAAATAAGCAAGCAAATTCATATCTACTTAATGACTGCAGTAAGCCATATAGCCTCAGCTGGGTGTTATACTTCATAGTATATTCATTACACCCACTGAGTTTTATGCCTAAAGTCAGACCTGTGTTCATAGATAAATTCATTTCCACTGTACTTGCTATTGAACGTATTTAGATTAATTAAGATCTTTTGTGAATCAATAAAGTGTAAAAAAAAATTGTTACTTTCATCAACAGAGAGAGTAGAAGTGATTACTGAAGGCTGGAAAGAGCGGAGAGTGATGAAGAATGATAAGGAGATACTGGTTCATGGATTTAAAATTACGGTTAGATAATAGAAATTAGATCCAGTGTTCTATAGCATAGGAGAGGAACTCTAGACAACAATGTTGTGTTATTTCAAAATAGCTAAAAGAAGATTTTTTTTTAACAGAGATTTTTGCTATAGAGCGCATGCACTTGCCAGAGAGACAGAGAGAAACAGAGATACAGAAAAGGAGAAATCATCCCCCCAGGGGGATGGCTGCACCATCATCCCTTCTGCTCCAGGTTCTTCTTGGGATTTTGCGCATGCACACGGGCTGGGTGTGAGTTTTAAACTACTGGATCCGGGTTTGAACCACAGTCGACTACATGAGCATCCAGGAACATAATCATTATACCATCTACTGGTCCCTAAAGAGAGGATTTTGAATGTTCCCAATTCAAATATTTGAGATGATAGATATGCTAATTACTCTTATTTGATCATTAAACAATGCAATATATTCTCACAGTAAAAAACCTCTCTGTAACCCATAAATATGAATAATTGTGGTATATCAATTACAGCAATGAAAATAAATTAATTTAAAAATTGGACTATATCTCTAATTTATTTATTTCTTGAACACAGTATATCTTAAATAATGACTTCCATAAATTCACTACCTTCACTATGTTTTAAAACTATTATACTTTTGTCAAGTTACATGAAACAATCCTACTTTTTTTTTTTTTTGGAGAGGTTTTTTTCACTCTAGGGTGCATGCGCTCGCCAGACAGACAGAGACATAAAGACAGAAAGTGAGAAATCACCCCCCCCCCAGAGGGAATGGTCACGCCGCAATCCCTTCGCCTCCATTCTCCTCCTGGGATCTTGGGCACGCACGCACACATGCCCGGCGTGAGTTTCAAGCCACCGGTCCGGGACACAAACCGCGGTAGACTACGTGGGAGTCCAGCGACACAGCCATTACGCTAACTGCTGGTTCCCACAATCCTACATTTTTTGATAGAGTTTTGCATTCTATCTAATGAAAGAATTGTGGTTATGCAAAAATTCTAAAAGTACATTTAAATTACTAAATGGTCATACCTTGTATTCACCTGCCCAGTAGTGACTTGGCTTTAATGGATTTTTGATTTCTTATAAATTTTTAGAAAAAGTAAATAGTTTAAGTTCTTAATATAAATAAACATTCAAATATATCAAATCTCAAATGAATGAATGCTATCCTAGTTACTAGACACTTAAACTGCATCCAAAAACCCATGTGATGGCAACTTAATTGGATTCTAGTGTAATAACAATAAGAAGCATGACTCATAAAATAATGCATTTACCCATGTACACAACAATTGGTAAGACATCCCACTTACTCCTGTTTTCAGGCTCATGGGATTTTTATAATGACCTTAAAGTCACAAAATATAATTTTCTATTTTATGACTTGTAATTCATTTGTAAAATGCTAATATAGTCTATTGAGTTTTGCCACTGTTGTTAAGTTTATTCAAAAGAGTTATCAAATTATAATTAACTGAACAGGGATCTGCTTGGCCTATGTAAATATTGTAATTGGCTCATAAATATGTAATGCTATTAATCCATGTGTAGTCCCTGGTAATTTTGGAATATGTATTCCTGTCTCTGATGACCATCTTAAATATATATACTATTTTATCATCTAAGAATGTATTTTGAAAAATGTCTGGTTTATTTGAATAGAACCTTTCTTAAATGAAAATACTAGAACAATACTAGAAATTATGGTGTATAACACAGCAGAAAGTTGTCAACAGCTTTGATGAGTCGCTCGATAGCATTGTCTTGTTCACTGCCATGTTTGGTGAGAAAGTGCTACTGGGACATTCTGTCCCATGAAAGGGCTGTGATTCATTCCTGTTAGAAATACCCATGTCGTAGTCAATTACCTCAGTTCCACATCTGTACAAAACTTCCCTGTATGAAGGGAGTTGAATGGTCCTCATTTAGAAACACAAAATACAATTCATTTTTATTTTAGAAGTGAAAGACTATATAAAATAAAGCTTCATGTATATTCCCTTTCCACTTCTCATTTTAATATTTATTAAGTTTACTGTTAAAAATGCTACATTTCTCCATTTGCTTTTTTCTTTCTATGTTATCCAAAGTTCTTTAATAAACAAATTAACTTTTCTTTTTTTTTAATATAGGGTTTATAGGCAGAAGAGACAGATGGAATGGGAAATGAGAAAGCACCTACACCCAGAGGGGATGTTATGCTGCAATCCCCTCTCCTTCACTCTCCCCTTGAGACTTTGGGTACACGTGTACATATGCTTGGCCTGTTTCTAAGCCTCTGCTCTGGGACTGGAACCGCAGTCGGTTATGTAGGATCCCGCCGCCCCAAACACCATGCCACCAGATGAAACAAATTCACTAGAAAAAAAAAATAACAAGCACACTTTATTTATTAATGTTTATTGTCTAGTCTCACTGTGTAGATTTTAAGAGGGCAAGCCAGAAGCATGAAGACCAGCTCCATAGTTTCTTCTATAATAGATTGCTGAATATTTCATCAAAAGTTAACTCTTAAACATTGCTAAAGTTATTTTACATTTAGCAAACTTACTTGCTCTTGTTTCTTCATCTATTTTTACCAAACCTCCCAATGACTAATAGAATAATAATCCAATGGTTTTAAAAATGTATTGTGTTCAGCATCAGCAGACAGCATAGTGGCTATGTTGTTGGATTCCCATGTAGTCAACCATGGTTCAAGTCCCTGATCCAGTGGCATAAAATTCACATCAGACCCTTGTGCGTGCATGCCCAAAATCCTGAAAGGAGAATGGAGGAGAAGGTATTGTGGCATGGCCATTCCCCCAGGGGGTGATTTCTCACTTTCTGTCTCTCTCAACCTTTAAGAAAAAGCTCATAAAGAAAAAAAGAGTATTGTGTCCTAAAATTTTGGCTACCAGTATAAACTAAAGAAAAAGGTGAATAAATAAAAATGTTAAATGTCCTCATTAGGTAGATGAGATAACAGGCATATTGTTCCAAATAGAAGATTAACTGATTAGTTTTTCTTTAGGAAACATATTTTGGCATTTCAGAATAAGCCAATCTATCCAGGAGTCTTCTGGCATCCAATACTGTACCTATAAATTATGCATTCATGTGCAGATTTCATTTATGTCAAATCTTGTTAGAACAGTTAATTTTACATGAAAATTATTCTCAGAGGAAGCTCTTAACAATTGGACATTAGCATTTTTGAGTAGATCAGCATTTTTAGTGTAACAAGAATCCTGTCTTACTATGAGTAATATTCTTTGTATAATTTGATCATTGTATAGGTTAGCATAGATGTAAGAATGACATTTTCTTGGATTATATATAAATTACGTGCATTATAGGGTCGTTACCCATAAAATAGTAAATTATCAAATATATATAATGCTTATTATATTAGGGAGTTAGCAGAAGAGAAATATTTTTCCAAAAAACAGAAAAAGAAATACTTTTCGAACTATCTATGCAATTCATAGTATTCTAATACTAGTCACATTTATAATTACATATACACATACTATTGACAAATATTTCTAATGACTATAGATGTAATAAAGATCTTCAAATGTGAGCAAGTAGAAATAAGTGGAATTAAAAAGGGATCCACTGTACTAAATGTGACATCCCTAGGAGGTAAAGCTTGTTCAATATTAGAAAGTCATACAGTGTAATGCTGCCCATTACAGAAGACGATGAAAAATATTGCATGACCATGGGAGCTGCTACAGAAAAAAGCATCTGATAACACTAATTTATGGCTAAAAATTTAAAGACTAAGATCAAAAGGGAAGTTTCAACTTGATTGAACATGAGCAACAAGGCATGGCTAACAATACAACATGGTAACATCTCAGTCTGTTTCTCCGACAATCAGGGAGGAGGCAAGGGCAGCTGCTGCCACCACTGACCAGCCATGGTTTTTGTTTGAACAGGAGCTTGCCTCAAAATCAGAAAAGAAACAGCAATGTTTTTAGAAACGTGAGTAACCAAAGAACTGTATCACGTGCTTTCTTATGTTTCTTCCCTTTCTTGAAGCCAACCATTGATACTGAGAAGGATGACACAGGAGGAAAGGGAAAGACAAGCCATCTCCTGTTTCTTTTCCTATTAGTCCTCCCTTCCTCATCAGCAAGTCAGAAGCAGAGAATATTCATAGAACACATAAGTATCAAGAAGCAAAATAAAAATAATCGATTTCATTTCATGTGGTATTTCTGGTATCCTGGTAAGAAAAGTATACACATGCATGTATGTGCCATAGAGTATAACTTATTTCGGCATAATTTTAGTGATTTGGCATACACAATAAACACTATTATATCTGTAATTATAGTCAGCATTGAGATTTTGACTGGAGTGTCCAGGGGGCCCCAGAACTCAGCAAGAGAATGATGGAAACCCTGTAAGTCCCTGAAACTCCGGATGGACTCAAGGCAGCAGGAGTGTCATGACCTCTCACTGCATCCGTTTCCCTAGCCAGAATACATCTTGGAGGAACTTCCCAGTGCAGAAAAGTGTTCACTTCCAAAGACCCAAAGGTCCCACTAGGAGTCCTGGTTACAGGACCTGAGCCCAGACTGAGGAGCTGCCAGGAGTCTACATGCAGTATCGCTCCAGAGATATCTGAGAGGCCTGTAAGAACAGAGTCCTTCTTGCCAAGGAAAAACTGTGAGATGAGGACTTCATGTCTACATCTAAAAGGAATAAGATTGTCTCAATAAACTGAATGAACTTGAATCAATCTCTTTCCCAGAACTTTCAGAGGAGAATTCCCAGAACTTACAGAGGAGAATTTACTTTGACCTTAATTTGATCTTGTGAGACCCTGAGCATTCAGTCCAGTCAGTTCAATCCTCTGATCTACAGAATAATAGATAATGAATAGATTAGGAAATAATAACTGGACACGGCTTTAATCAATAAGATTTTGGCAATTTATTGTGGAGCCAAAGAAAATGAATATAGTGCAGTCATAATCACTTTTTGCTTACAGAAATGGTGATTTCATAAGATTTACTGAAATAGACTTGTGTATTATTCCCAAAATAAGAAAATTGAGTTAGGTAATGAGGTATTTCATGTGTTCCCCCAGGATATGCCTTATGCTCTCACTGAATGGAAATATTATATTGCTCTTTTTTTTTTTTTTTTTTTTTTTTGGAGAGGTTTTTGCTATAGGGTATGTTTGCTCACCAGAAAGACAGAGACAGAAAGAGAGAAAGCAAGAAATCACCCCCTGGAGAGATGGCAGAAGGAGAGAAAGCAAGAAATCACTCCCTTGGGGGATGACCAAACCACAATCCCTTCTCCTCCATTCTCCTCTTGGGATCTTGGGCACATATGCACACACTCCTGGCATGAGTTTAAGCCACCAGGTCTGGGACTTGAACCACAGTTGACCACATGTGAGTCCAGTGACATAGCCATTATACCATCTGCTGGTCCCTATATTGCTCTTTTGATAATATGGATGTATATTCTGATCTATTAATTTAGAATTATTTTTAAATTGTCATATGATAGATTTTTAACAGTTTTAAAATATTAGATGGCTACAGTATTACAGAGTTTTCTTTTTTAATTTAAGAAAAATTTTTATAAGGATTGAGGTAGGTAAATGGCAATGATACTCTTAGTCTCCTAATTCATCATAAACTTTGTGTTGAAGAGTAAGATAGAATCGATTTTTTAAACAGGATAAAAGAGTAATGATGCAAGAGATGTCAGAAAATGTGCTTTTTCCAATTCCTTATTTACTTTATTCAAAACTCTTGAGCAGAATATTCATTAAGACCATGTAATAGGAAGATAAACTGATGGGGAAGCCAAATATACGCTTTAAGATGGGACTTAGTTTTAACCTGGTGAACGACAGTAACGGAATTCTACTATCGGCAGCTCAGTCCCACAGATTCATACTGTAGGAAAGGTTTTGAAAATAGTTCTCCATTCAAACTTCATTAATTTGGTATCCATCGTAAAAATATGTCATTTTGGTGTTAATGTGCACTTTGATGATGGATATTTATTGGTTTAACATTTTCTTTATCTCGTTCTTTCTGTAAGTGTAAACAAAGTGAATAGATACAAATCAATGAGGAAAAAGGTTAAAACAGCATTGTCATGGTGAAAGATTTTATATGCTCAAGAACTAGACTTTTCTAGAAAGAAATACAAACATTACTTTTCACAAAAATTATTTAATTTAAAAACAAATAGTAAAATTTGAGACACTTATACCCACTTTACGATTTTGCCATTCATTCTTGTCAATGGGCTTGAATGATCAATGCCAAGTTCATTCTATTTTTGCAGGAGAGAATAGATGGAGAAAACCCTTTTGAAATAGATAAGTATCTTTTTTTTCCAGTAGCATGTGATTACACATTCCTTCTACCATTCACTGCCATATAGAATGTTTTATTGTCCAATAAGTAAAATATCTTTTGTTTCTAAAATGCAATGTCTGAAAATGCTCATAAAAAATTGGATTTCCCACAGCTGACATGAACAAAGAAGACAGAACATAAAATGTAACTCTTTTCCAAGTGGATTTCAATACAATTTAATTTAATCATCCCCCTGTAGGCTTGCTCATTTATCTTGCTGATCAGTGCATTTGACACTTCTACTTTGGAATATCTTTTATGGTTTACTCTATCTTCAGGATTTACTCCAATGGGTAGGAAATCTATTTTGCCAAAGCAATGGATTATAAATAAAACTCATAGAGCTAGGTGAACTTTAAAATAGTCAAAGTCTAGTGTCAGGTCAAACCTAAATGATAACATTTCCAAAGCAATAAATAACATTTTTAGAGTTCTCTATGACTGTTTCTTAAGATAGATTTGAGGTATTTTACCATCAACTTTTAAATAAAATTCTAGCTGCCAACATCAATAAGAAAATACAAATTTAAGAAAAAGAAAGAAAAGAAGAAAAGAAGGAGGAGAGAAAGAAAGAGAAAAAAGATTGATTACTTTTTTTTTTTTTTTGGAAAGGTTTTTGCTATAGTGTGCTTGTACTTGCCAGAAAGACAGAGACAGAAAGCAAAAACTCTGCCCCCAGGGGGGCTGGCCACGCCACAATCCCTTCTCCTTCATTCTCCTTTTGGGATCCTGGGCATGCACGCACATGTGCCTGGTGTGAGTTTAAGCCACTGGGTCTGGGACTCAAAACTGTGGTTGGACACATGGGAGTCCAGTGACATAGCCCTTATGCCATCTGCTGGTTCCAAAAGATTAATTTTTACAAAAATCATGGACATATTTTTCATCAATAGGGAACACACAAAAAACTCCCATCAACACCTATTTAAGTAGATAAACAGCAGCATATAGTGAGAAGTTCATCTCACTGAAATTGTCTTTGGTTAAACAAAACAAAACAAAAAACTAAATATAAGTCACATCAGAATGATATTACACATTGTATTTTACTTTCTGAAGTAAAAACAAAATATTTTTCTGACCTGAGCCATTTACCCATAAGAGAAAGCAAAAATGTTACATTTTTTTTTCCCTCTGGTACACATTTCTTATTAGGTTTTTGGGATAAGACTTAGGTATACAAGCTGTTACTGAATATCTAACATCTAAAGAAGAAATCAGAGAACAGAGAAATATTTTTTCTTCATATTTTCTATTATGAATGATTTTAGTCACATTTTTAATGTAAGAATAGGAATATAGTTAAGTGCCACTGAATGACACATTTTCAAATAGTTAAAAAGATTTATTGAGCTCTTTCTGTAAAACAAAAATCACATTCACTGTAAAGAGGTATGGTGATTAAAAGTAAATTTTAAAAATGCAAACAAGTTAAAAATTAAAAAATTAATTTGGGTCACAGCCATTGGTGTGATGCTGAAGGGGGGTGGATATCACATGGCACGCTACATGTACATGTCCTGTACTGGTGGCTTGAGAAACATGCTGGGCATATGTGCATGTGGCCTGAAATCCCAAACAGGAGGAGAAATAGAGGAGGAATTGAGGAATGCTAATTTCCCATGGGGGTGTTCTTTCTCATTGTCTCTCTCTCCATCTCTCTGTGGTGAGCACAGGTGCCCTCTGGCAAACTTTTTTTTCAAATGATGTATGTTACATTACATATATTTTTCTCCACAATAGCAAAAAGTTAATTCATGTATAGAGCTCTCTCAAGATCTATAGCCACATTTTCCAAGAAGATATTTTTACCACAAGAGTAATAATTTCCTCATTGAAGTGTTCAATAAAAAATGAAATTAATAGCAAAAAAATGCAGATCATTTGAAAATGTGTAAATTGATTTATATCCGCATAAGTGGGTATTAGTTTGTTCCAGAGGGAGTTACAGTTCCTCTGTTAGACCTAGGAAGCAGTGGTGTACTGATTTTATGAAGGGAGGAGCCTCGGCCTTTCCAGGGCTCAGTTTCGTCCTTACTCAAAGGGATTACCCATCACCTTTATTCTAAGCCCACCTCTCTCTCCTCACACTACAAAGTGACTTTGTATTTGATGGTGACTTTCTGTTGGTCGATTGACTTTGTTTTGGCTCTTTTTAAATAGCAATATGGAATACCTTTTATTCATTGGACTGCCACATAAATAATTTAAAGATACATTGCTTGTTCTCAGTACTTTTCATCTTAGCCACTACTTTTCATACTCATATTTATGTATTCAAGCAAAAATTCTAAACAAATTTATTTTGTGTCCACTTGTCAAACTAGTAATTTTCTCACTATTACTCAGGACAGTTGTCTTCCTAAATCAAAATATAAGGGGACTAAAGCCAATACATTTCAAATAGTTCTAGTGATGAGAGTGACATGATCCTTCAAGATCACCACCCAACCTTCTGCACCAGAGAAGCTCACTGTTCACCAGTATCTCTTTTAACTAATGAAAAATCTCTGTCATAGTCTGTTTGACAACCATTGCTTCCAGAGGCTGAAATACCCCTAATGCATGATTGCAGGATAGCAAACAGAATTTTGTTCCATAAATATGGAATGATTTTCTCCGCATTATAGTGGTAGCTCAATTATGAACATTCTCGAATAGTTTCATATATAAACTGATCATTTTAATTCATTAGGATTTTTTAAAAAATTAATGTTTATTACTAATTTATTTAATTTTTGAGAGATATTTTTGCTTTAGGGTGCATGCACTTGCTGGAAAGACAGAAAAAGAGAGATGGAAAGTGAGAAATCACCCCTCCCCATGGGGGGGGTAATGGCCACTTCACAATCCCTTCTCCTCCAGTCCCCTCTCAGGAGTTTGGGTTCACATGCCCAGCATGAGTTTCAAACTGTCAGGTCCAGAACTTGAACTGCTGTCGGCCATGTGGGAGTCCAGCAACGTAATTCCTATACCATCTGTTGGTCCCAGGTGTTTTCATTTGTCAGAATTTCTTCTCCATTTCCACCCTCAGGTAATGGTTCTTCAGTATTGATTGTAAAATATTTTCTTGTTCTCTACTTGTTTTCTGGTTCAAGCACTGAAATGAGTAATATAGTATTAAAAATACGTTAAGAATGGTAATACATTTTATTTACACCTTGAGTTTTTCTATCCTGCAGAATACTCAGCATTTTCATTTTGTTACAGACTTTCTAGTGAGAAAACACGATAGCTACTGGAGAAGCTGGACTAAGAACTCCCAGCTGAAGAGTCTCTGTGGAAATAATGTTCACTGGGATTTACTGAAATCTCGAATAATCTCTTTTAAACTATGGAATGCATGCTTTCCTCGCTCTTGTGGGAGACAATGAGAAATAATTCCATAATCATTCTATGTTTTTTGCTACCATAATCGTTCAGTTAGAGGGCCAAGATAGTCAAAGTAGGCCAAGAAAGTTAAGTCAATGTTCTGAATCGTCTCCACACAGTGACGCTGAGAAGGTACACTCACGAGGATTCATTGCTCAACCTAACAAAAAGCCTAAAACAGATCTCTGTACCTGTCTTGCTAAGAAAATTGAGGTAAATGTACTTTAAAGCTACTTTCCATTGTAAGCACAAAATTTCCTCATTAAGGCTGCAAAAGAATAAATTATGGAATTACATCTTGTTGAGAGCCGTTTATTCCCTTGTGCACAAAAATCATTTTCCATGCACAAGTTAGTGGCTCAGTGGTGCTATAGTCATATGATGATTTCCATGAATAACTGATAGTTTTCTCATTTTATTTTCCTTTAAAGGAAAAAGGCTAAAAGTTAAGAACTCTTTCTGCCTCCAGCATGCTTTATTAACGGAATTAGTCCCTTGCAAATAGCACACTATAAGTGAGAACAAAAATGGAGACAATCTGTAGGAGTAATTTGCAGAGCAAAACAAAGTAACAGATTTTGAAAGGCAGTGAAATGTTAGACCATGTCCAGCATCAAGTGAGGATGTTTCACCTTTAGTCTGATAAGAAGCCGCAGGTATGACACATGCTGCTAAAATCCGAGTGAGAATTCATCGTTTTTCTGTCATGAAGAATGTTGGATTGAAGTTTAGAAAACTGTGATTCATGAAGCATGAGAAAGGGTTAATGAGGAGGAACAAAATGAGGAATAGTGGTTTCAACTTCTATGTGTTAACTCCACCCAAGCCTCTGACTGACCCCTGCCAGATATGTGTAGGAAAAACCAAGGCTTTTGAAAAGGATTAATGAGTTGCTTCTTCAACGTCACCACCAAGTGGGACAGATGTTATGGTTTCAATATTAGTTTGGGGATCAGATGGTGCTACAGTCATAACACAATGCTCTGCCATGCTGATCCCACATAAAAAGGCCCCAGGGTCTAGATACTTGCATGAAATACTCATCTTTAAAAACAAAGACCAGCAGATAGTGTGGTGGTGCAGGCACTCCTACATGGCTGACGGGGCTGTTTGAGTCCTGGTCCCAGCAGCTTGAAAAACATGCTGGGTGTGTGTGTGTGAGTCCCCAAAATCTTGAGAGGAGAATAGAGGAGACTGCATTGTGGCATGCCATTCCCCCTGGGAGAAGAAATGCAACAACATACATGAACCTTGAGACATTATGTTTCAAATAATAAGTACATTAATATGTGACAAATATGTCTTATCCCCTTATATAAAGTGTCTAGTGTAGTTAAGTTCATGGAACAGACGGTGCTTTCCAAGGGCTAGTAGGAACAAGAGAAATGAGTTGTTTAATGGGCATAGAGTTTCCTTTTTCCAAGATAAAAAAGTTCTTGGTATTGGTTGCAGAAAAATGTGTTTATACTTAAAATCAATGACATGTACACTTGGAAAATTTTAAGATGGGGGACCAGCAGTTAGCATAATGGCTATGTCGCCAGACTCCCATGTAGTCGACTGCAATTTGAGTCCCGGATCCAGTGGCTTAAAACTCACGCTGGGCACGTGTGCGTGCGTGCCCAAGATCCTGAAAGGAGAATGGAGGAGAAGGGATTGCGGCGTGACCATCCCCCCTGGGGGGTGATTTCTCGCTTTCTGTCTCTATGTCTCTCTCTGTCTGTCTGGCGTGTGCATGTGCCTTATAGCAAAAACCTATCCAAAAAAAGAAAAGAAAAAAGAAAATTTTAAGATGGTAGATTTTATGTTATGTATTTTTTTTACTATTAAAAAATCACTATAGATCTATATGGTAGAAATGCTAGTTTCTTGAGGATATAGGGTAATGATATTACAGGGCAAGTGGACTCCTCTGATATAAAAGAGGAACTTCAAGATGGTATATAAAAATATTTATTTTTCTCTCAATTCTTTACAATAGCAAGACTATTTAAAACAAAGATATTGAGATTGTTTTATGAGGTTTACTGTGTTTTTATATAATACACATATAACTAAAGAGTAAAATATTAAAGTGGAATATAAGGGCCATCTAATGTTGCAAAATATTTACCTTTACATACAATTTTGATGCTAGATCAATCACTACAGAAATACTGTGGAGGAACTTCTAAATACAAAAAAGAGAACATATTTTAAAAGTTAAATCATCAGGCCAGCAGGTGGTAAGGTGGTTAAAGTGCTGGATCTCACATCGCCAACCCCACAGTTTTTGAGTCCTGGACCCAAAAGCTGAAAAAACATGCTGGGTTTGTGTGCAGGTGTGCCCCAAATCCTGAGATGGGAATGGTAGGGAAGGGATTGCTGCTTGGCTGTCCCCTCTTGTGGGAGGCACTTTCTCATTCTCTCTCTCTCTCTCTTGCAAGTGTACACACCCTATAGCAACAACAAAATCTTAAAATGGAAAAGTCAAATAATTCATAGACACAAGCGAAAAGGAGAAAAAGACAGAAACAAACACCCAGCATTCCACATTCTCCCCACCCAGCATTCCACAGTTTTTACCAGACTTACATTTTACAGATGTCTCATCCTCCATTGGAACGTAAGCTACTTGAAAACAGAGATATGTTTCTGTTTCATTTGTTTATTTGACTTTTATTCCTTAAAATAAATAAAAAATGTAGATAGTCAGAGTACCAGACACCTATTAGATGATCAACAACTATTAGTTGGATAAATAAGCTCTATGTTTAATATAATTTTTACATATGAAAAATGTAGAGCTAGTTATCCAATGTGAACCAAACATGCCCAGTTGGGAGAACAAATGAAAATCATTTATTTTCCTCACTTGAGTGCTAAATTCAATTTGTGTTTTTCTAACACTCTTAATGCTGTAATTATATTTTCCTACTTCTTGAATTGTAGTGTAATTTTTGGTTGATTGGCAGCTCGAGTTACCATTTTACATCCTGTCAAGAAGAGCAGGAGTGAAGCTGAGCTTTCCTCAGTGGAGTCGAACTGGGTCAGCGAGAGTTCCCGATACTTACACTGATACAAATGCTGAGTGAATTTCTCAAGCTTCTTCAGCTGGGCTGTGCAGTCTTTGTGGAACCTTGCTGTAGTATATTGATATTCTAACATCTGTTCTTAGAAGCAATCATTCAATTGTGGGGGTGTCTAGGAAAGTGAGGTAGAAAGGTTACTTGAATTTAAGGGTATGTATATCATAATAACTGGAATTCCTTTTCTGACTTTTCAGATTGAAGTATGATTTTACCCTATATGGCAAAGTACATACATTACTTTGCAAGGTATCTGTCGCATTTATTTTAAAGATCTTAATAACTAGGTAAGATTGGATAGTTAATACATTACCTTCCCTTACTTCAGACGAGTTTTATCTGTTTATCCTCACAAGTAAGCCTTTAGATTACCTCTGGACTTTCTACAGATCTTGATTAAGAACGTGGCGTGGGGGGTGGGGGGGGAGATAGAAAAAGGTACATTTGAGTGAAATGAGCTTCCAATATTCATTTCTCCTTTTTAACATTACAAATACTGTAGGGCAAGAAAATACTGCTAATTGTTGACAGAGTTTTTAGTCAAGGCAACAGCTGTAGCTTCTGGGTATTTAGAAATCAAACTTGATACAAAATGTAGATGACCCATGAGAAACTGGTCATTTCAACAACCAATCTTACATTAAGCTGTTTTGTGACATGACTAGTGTTTACCTTTATGTAAGGTAAATTTTAATTCACGAAGAAATAACAACTTGGAGGGAGATCAAATATTTCCTTGGATTTAACTAAAATCTTAGCTGAGGGGAGAAAGAAAACAGAAAAATACAAATCTACCACCCATAGCCTAATTCTTAAGAAGCCCAAGTGGATACATTTTACATTTAAAATAAGAGACAATCATTTATTTACTAAGGAAAAATTAACTAAGCCACTTAGGAAGTTTCGTTAAAGAAGCCAGAAAAATTCTGGCATGATTTGTTAAAAAAGTAACCACTTAATATGTTACTTCTCCAAAATGTATTTATCAGTTTAACATGAGCTTGGTGGAAACTGTTCCACTCAGTTTCGCTATGTGTGAAATGATGCACCTGCCTGAGGCTGGAGGGCCACTGGCAAAAGGGGTCACTCCCAAGGTGTGTCTGCGTCTGCTCCCTGGAGTGTGCTCAGCCAGATGCTTCAGTTCTCTGCAGTCTTGCCTCAGGATCCCTGGGCTTCCTCAGGGGAGAGGGTCTGGGGGTATACATGTAACTCTCACAGAAAAGGCCGAAGTATCTATGACCTTGATCTTACTTCAGAAGTCAGCTGGCATTGTTTTTGCTGAAGTCTACAGAGGTAAGCAGTCAGAAAACTGTCCAGTTTCAAGGGAAGAAAATATAATCCACCTCTGTTTATGGCAAGAGTGCTAAGATTCTAGAAAGGTAATAGTGACCATCTTTGGAAAATCCAGTTTCCTACAGTCTATGATCTATATACAAAAATTCAGTGGAAAATATCAAAAAGTATTGTTTCCAAACTTGCATCATTTGCACTCTTTCAGATGCTTACATTCAATTTTGTTGAAGGAAGTTTCAATTGCTTTACTGCTAAATGTGTCTATTCTCAATAGATTGGCTCACAGTTCTACTTTACATACATCTATAATCTGTGTGAATGCAAATAAATATTCTAATATTATGCTGAGCAAATACATATATTGATTTATAAACAGTATAATAAACCAAATTTTATTGAATTTTAAAAACCTTTCTTTTATCATTTCTTTTTACTTTCTTTAGTTTTCAATTTGCCCTATCGTATATTGGAATTAGAAGATTTTTTTTACAAGTTTTTTGGTTTTGCCTGATTTTAAAGAAGAAATTTCAATTGGATAAAGTATAATATTCACCTCTTCTTAGGATTTATCTGCTCTTTTCTTTGAAAGGAAATGAGGAAAATATAGAATTATCTATCAATTTTTCTTTTCTAATTAAGTTAAATCAGTGGCAATTTCTAAATGTTTTTCAAGACATTTTTTTCTAAAAAAAAAGGCAGCTAGAGAGAGAGAGAGTGAGGCACCCCCAATGGGTTCTTCTTGGTGTGATCTTATCCTAAGCTTCCAACAGCCTGGATTATGGGCACTCATGCATGTGCCCAGCATGCTCAGGGAGCCTCAAGATGTGAACTTAGGACCTATCCATACGGCCTCAGCATTATGGAGTGCTGGGATACCACACCCATACTGGAGATGACCCAGGTAAATGCATTTTGTAATTATTCCTAATCATAGTTAAGAAGATTCCAGTGACTATTGTAAAGTGTTAAAATACAGAAATTTTCAGAAATATACAGATGTTATAACTATACTTATCTCAATACCAAGATTGGCTATCACTGTGAACTGCTGCGAATTGCTGATTTTAGGCTTTCTTTTGGCCAAGCCTATCAAATGAGGCATCTGAATTCTACCCTGCTATATTATGTATTTATACACAAACACACACACACACACACACACACACACACACACACACACATTCCTCAAAGAAGATCATGCATCAATTAAAATATTTCAATACCAAGATTGGCTATCACTGTGAACTGCTGCGAATTGCTGATTTTAGGCTTTCTTTTGGCCAAGCCTATCAAATGAGGCATCTGAATTCTACCCTGCTATATTATGTATTTATACACAAACACACACACACACACACACACACACACACACACACACACATTCCTCAAAGAAGATCATGCATCAATTAAAATATTAAGAATTTGGGACCAGCAGTTGGCATAATGGCTATGTCGCTGGACTCCCATGTAGTCGACCACAGATCGCGTCCCGGACCCGGTGGCTTAAAATCACACCAGGCACGTGTGCGTGCGTGCCCAAGATCCCGAGAGGAGAATGGAGGAAAAGGGATTGCGGTGTGATCATCCCCTTTGGGGGGGGCGATTTCTCGCTTTCTGTCTCTATGTCTCTCTCTGTCTGTCTGGTGAGCGCACGTGCCCTATAGCAAAAACCTCTCAAAAAAAAAAAAAAAGAAGATGAATTAAATTAATAACAAAGACAATTATATATATATATATATATATATAGAGAGAGAGAGAGAGAGAGAGAGAGTCTATTTTTCTGTCATGAACACTATTTTTCTGAGTATAAGTTTTAATAGCTGTTTACTCAGTATTAGTAGCAAAGCAAGTTGTGAATATAAGCAATGCTTAGAAAGAAAACCTAAAATAATAGGATACTAGTCCCCAGGGGCCAGCAGAGGGTATACCAGAGTTATATTGCTGGACTTGCACATGGCCAGTTCTGGTTCAAGTCCCAGACCTGGTGACATGAAACTCATGCCTCATGCCAGGTGCGTGTGCATGTGTGCCCAAGATCCCAAGAGGAGAACAGAGTAGAAGGGATTATGGCATAGCCATTTCCCCTGGGAAGGGGTGATTTCTCACTTTCCCTCTCACTGTCTCTGTCTCTCTCTCTCTCTGGCAAGTGCACATGCCATAAAGCAAAAAACTCTTATTAAAACAAAAGATAAGATAATAGTTTCCAACATTCCATTGTCTTCCAATTGAGACTGATAAGGATAATGTATGATGACAGTGTATGTCAATAATGATGATGCAATTCATTGTCTAAATGGAAGAGATCAAACTTGTGAGCAGGTGAAACTTTTATAAGCTGATTTGCTGCAGTTTTGCTTTTTACTGCTTTCATCTCAGCAACTAAGCGTTTGTGGATGACAGCCAAAACTAATTTATCTCCTATTGAATTTCATTTAATGGAATTTCTTGAGTCATGAATTGTTTCCAGTGTGCAGAGAAATGATTATAAAACAATAGACATGTTTTGACCTATTTAAGGAAGTGTTCTTTGAAACTGCAAATTATACCAAGCAGATTACCTTGACCGTTGTTTGCAAAGGATTTTATTCTCTATAATGTTATCTCTCAGATATGATATAACCTTCCACAATGAGCCTTCTATAGCTTACAATGTTTTCTGGGAATCTCTCTTTTGAAACTTTCTCGAAGTTATGTCTAGGTTGCCCAAAATGACTGTATTTTTCACATCTAGTATGGACAAATTATGATTCCTCATTGTTGGTTGCATTGTATCTAAAAAATAAATACATCTTTAAATGATAGCACATTTTATCGTCAAGGTATTGGGACTATTACAATTAAAACATTGATTCCTATTTTACCAATTGATTTTAAAAAAATCCTCAAATGTATCTCAATATATATTTTTGCCATTTTATTTTCACAAGTTCTTGAGATTGAAATATTTAATTCTTTAGATAGTTCTATGTTTAATTCAACCTTTGAAAAGTAATTTTGTCTCTGAAAATAACTATTTACCATCTCTATTTCAGCAAGCCTGGAATCTTTCTCCAGAATAACACAGAGTGGGATGGCCAAGTGGAGTTTATTAAGAGGGGAAAGAAAGAACAGAATCACAAGCAGGAAGGGAGTCCAGAAATGGGTGGTGAAAGAGGAACTGAAACACAGGATTTTTATCTAGCCGTTGGAGCAGCGGACTCCGATAAGGAAGTCTGCTTTAGAAAATAGCTACATGGTAGTCTGGGTGATTATTAGCCCTTCCTTTGTGGGGTCAGCAGACCATAGGGATCTGTACTTCTTGTTAGAATGTAGTTAGCAAATTGGAACTGTTGCCTCAGCTATAGCTGTTCAGAGTCCTAAGGTAGCCAGCTCTTTGAGAAAACTTAACCACTGTGACTAACTTAGGTAAAGCTTTCTCCTTCTGGGGCCTTATACTCTGAGTATTGAAAATACTTATCTCCTACCTCAATGTGAAGAAATACATATTTTTGGGACCAGGAGATGGCATAATGGTTACATGCTGGACTCCCACATAGTCAATGTAGTTCAAGTCCTGGAACCAGTGACTTAACTCATGGCAGGTGCGTGTGCATGCATGCCCAGATCCCAAGAGGAGAAGGGAGGAGAAGGGATTATAACATCGCCACCCTGCCCCGGTGGGGTGATTTCTCACTTTCCTTCTCTCTGTCTCTCTGGCAAGCACATGCACCCTACAGCAAAAATCTCTTTCTAAAATAAAAATAAATGAATATATAAATAAATATACATATTTTATAAATCATCAGATTTCACAAAATTTGTAAGAAAATATGTATCACTACCTTCTAGTAAAAAATGATCAAATGTGTTTTTCTTTTCTTAATTTTTATATTTCATATTTAATATTATCATATTTAGTTGGATAAAATAAAGTACCATGCAACTTTAACTCAGTAACTCTTTCAGAGCCTTGTTCTGAAAATAACTTTAGATGATTTTGTATTTATTATATCTAGTAAATATTTAAAATCATACCATTTTTATCTGCTAGATAATGTTCTCTGACTCTGTCCTTTCTACTTTTTTCAGTTTGTTATAGGGCACATGTGCTCTCCCAAGACGAGAGAGAGAGAAAGAGAGAGAGAGGGAAAGTGACAAATCACCCTCTGGGGGATGGCCATGCCATAGTCTTTTCTCTTCCATTATCCTCTCAGGATTTTGGGCATGCACACAGATGCACCTGACATCATTTTCAAGTCGTTGGATCTGGGACTCAGACAGCACTGTCAGCCATGTGGGATCCAGCTTCCTTAACCTCCATGCCACCTGCAGGCTCCTGTTGCTATCTTAATAGAATTTGAGTTCTACATATTCAGTGTTTGCTCTACTTGATGTTTGTTTGCTTGTTTTTTTTTTTTTTTTTTTTTTTTTTTTTGGAGGGGTTTTTGCCACAGGGCGCGTATGCCCCCCAGGCAGAGAGGAGGGCACGTATGCTCGCCAGGCAGAGAGAGAGAGACAGAGAGACAGAAAGTGAGAAATCACCCCCCGGGGGGATGGCCACGCCGCAATCCCTTCTTCTCCATTCTCCTCTCAGGATCTTGGTTACACATGCACACGTGCCCGGCACGAGTTTTAAGCCACCGGGTCCAGGACGCGAACCACATGGGAGTCCAGCGACATAGCCATTACACTAACTGCTGGTCCCTGCTTGTTTTGAAGTATATATTGAATTGCCCATGATACTTTCAAGTTCTGGAGCCAGACTACCCATTTCTTGTCATCATAGAAACATTTTACCAGTCTCCTTCAGTAACCATCTGTAAAATGGTGACAGTCATAATGGTGCACCACTTAGGATATTGGTTTGGGAAGTAAATATTTGACCTAAGCGCTTAGCACTTAATCTGTCATTAGAAAGCATGTAACTTTTTTATTTATGATTTCTCTGCCAAGGACTGTATGTTTAGGTCACGCATGTGATTTCAGAGATGGCCTTGTGAAAAATAATTGTCAGTAAAAGTCAGTACTAATTTTCTGCAACTAAATCAATATTCCCAAAAGCAATCGAAATTGTATTTGTACTTTGCTTTCTTCAGTGTTGGCTTGTTAGCTTTCCTGCATTAGCTCAAAAGGGGAAAAGCATCATTTTATCTCATTGTTTCTGCTTCATGAACACTGACTTTCAGAATACAGATAAATAATTTGGTCCTGATTGCAGATTTTCTAGTAATTTATTTTACTGATGCAGCATGCTTATTTGATAATAAGCATATATTTATTTCCTGTTTGCAAATTTTACACTGCAATTCTAGAAGAAGTAGTCTATATCAGACATCTCAACATTATAAATGGCTTTTAAGCAAGCACATCAAAGCACATTTGGCTTTTTTTCCTTAAACTTATTCATCCACTTAACTACTGGAGGAAAATAACACACATAATCCCTGGCCACAGTGAATGCCAGTGACTGAGTTACTAGACCTTATCAACACTCTGATTTTTTCCTAGTAGCTATGCTCTTCTTCTCTCAGACTCGGAGTAAAGGCATGAGACAATATGCCGTCAATGACATGGTTTGCAGTATGTTGATAACTGTTTCATCTCAGCTAGATTGTGAAGAGCTAAAACAAGACAAAAGAAATCCAAGGTTTTTTCCAAATGTCTCCTTTGGCAAAGAAGACATTTTATATAATGTCCTTGAAATTGTTTAAAATATTTTAAGCTAAAAAAAAAAAGGTGTATGCCTGCTGATTTGCAAAAATTAGCACAAAAATTGAGTAAAATGGTGACAACTACCAAGTCTTCAAAATTTTTTGTTGATTAGTTTTACAACTTTTTATTTTGTTCAGACCACTCTGCTAGCTAAAAGGGCATACGATTTTTGATATTTAATAATAATAGAAGACTAAATGTATAGTTTATATAAATAAAAGGCCAAATTAGTAACAGGGCTTCTCCTTTACTTATCTCTTATTTTAAAAGCAAAGATCGAGTGGGATTTAGATGGCTCAGTGCATATAAGATATGTTAGGTTACAAGTGGGGCTGGCAGGTGGCATGGGGGTTAAGGGCACTGGACTCCCACATGGTTGACTGTGGTTTGAGTCCCAGACCTGTCGGCTTGCTTTCTTACTTTCTCTCTCTTTCTCTTTTACACTGTCCTTCTCTGGTCAAGTTAAAAAACAAATAAATAAAGTTAAATAAAATAAAACAATTTTTAAAAAAGAAATTACTATGTAGTATCTCACTAAAGTAAGATTGATAAAAGAGAGCATAATATGGGGAGAATTCAATCTTTTTTCAGGTTTAGATGTGTTAATTTAGAGTAGGATAAAAGTTAAGCTTATGAGGATGTCAGCAGGTGGTGTAGTGGTTAGGGCACTGGATTCCCATCAAGCTAAACACTGCTAAAGTCCTCGACCCAGTGGCTTGAAAACCATGTTGGGTGCATGTACATATGTGCCTAAAATCCAGAAAGGAGAATGGAGGATAAGGGACTGCAGCATGGCCATCTCTCAGGGAGTGTTTTTTTCACTTTCCCTCTCTCTGTCTTTTTCCCTTTCTCTCTAGTGAGTGTAAATGCCCTATGGCAAGATAAAAACATAATAATAATAAAATAAATCTAAGAACAAAAATATTAAGCAAATGAAATGGTTAACAAATACCATCTGACCTTGGAGGGTACTTTATAAATTTTCCTTTTCTATTTGTTCACATTGAATTTTTGAATGACAATATCACTTTTTAAACTCCTTAAGTATTCCATTAGAGGGATAAAGCAGGTTAACAGGTTAGTGGCAACTATGTATTTGTTCCTAAAAAGTATGCATACACTTATATTTGAAATGCATTAGCGTGTTGTTTCCCTTGTCTAGTCTACCAGCCCCCTAAGTTCAGCTCCAAATACTTTCTTATTTACATTTGGGAAAATGTGCTGTCACTTTGTCATTACAAATGATACCTTTTACATCAAATTCTACTCTTATATAATCTTACAGATGTGACTTAAACTGTTGGCAATTATTTTTAATCTTTTAATCTATATAGTTATTATTTTCCTACAACATTCTTATTTACTACTGTTGACAGTGCAATTATATTATTTCCAAAAAGATTCTCTTTATAACATGGTATTGTTGTCCTAACTAAAATAATTATTTTTCCTGGAGATATTTATTATCTTATTATTTTAGAGAGGTTTTTCTGCTATAGGGCACATGCAGTCACCAGAGAGACAGAGAGACAGAAAATGACAAATCACCCCTCCCCCCCAGAGGGATGGCCATGTTGCAGACCCTTCTCTATTCTCTTCTTGGGATTTTAGGCTTGCACACACACACATGCCCAATGTGAATTTTAAACCATCTGGTCCAGGACTTGAACCATGGTAGACAATGTGGGAGTCCAGCGATATAACCATTATGCCATCTGTTCATCACAAAATCTTGTTTTTTAAATTATGGCGCATTTTAAGCATAAAGAACAAAAAACTAATATTGTACATGCCTCTGATCATGGTGGAAATTAAATATGCAAATGTGCTGCCTTTATTTATTTATTTATTCATTCATTTATTTGCCAGAGAGCACATGCATTCTTTAGAGAGAGAAGGAGAAAGCAAGCATCCCCTCCATGGGGTGTGGTCATCTGCAATCCCTTCTCTTCCATTTCTCCTTCTCATCTGGATCCTGGGCATGCACACATATGTTCCCAGCATGTTTGTGAAGCCACCAGAACTGGGATTCAAACTGCTATAGGCTGTATGAGATCTACTCACAAGGATGGGGCTCATCACTACACTACAGGATTGATCCCATACATTATCTCTAGATGGTTTCACTTGTCCTTCTAGAAATAAAACCTTGAAGACCTTGGAAAAAACTATGCAGTGCTCATCTTTTTTCATTCCCTAGAGCTAAACTAATTGCTGAAATTGGAATCATTTTTGTATTTCTCCTAAATTTTATTGCTTATTTTTATGTATTATATAGAGCACACATATTCCTTTGCTTATTTAAATGCCGCATTAACACAGAGCTCCAGAGTTAATCTTGTTCACAATTTTATACCTCAGTGTAGAGAAGTGAAATTGGGCAGTGTTATTTAATGTCTGTATTTTCCTTTTTAGATTGAGTAAAAAATAAAACTACACTAGAATCTATATTTGGAGTTCAAGTTCTGTATGAGATGCATAAGCACACACTGCTGGCGTTTTCTAATAATGCTAAGCTTTTAGACAACTAAATACAGCAAATAGGATCAAGACCAGAATACAAAATACATTCGATGCTCTAAAGAGTTTATCATTATTTTTAAATTTTATTTATTTATTCATTTTTATTTAATTTGACCAGAGAGAAAGGGAAAGTAAGAAACCAAGCCACTAGGTCCAGTACTCAAACCATAGTCAGCCATGTGGGAGTGTCCAGTGCCCCAACCACCATGCCACCTGCTGGACCCCCATTTTTGTTTATTAAGAAAGATTTTTGATATAAGGTATGTGTGCTCATTGGAGAGATAGAGAGACAGAAAGCAAGAAATCACCCCTCAGATGGCATGGACACACCACAGTCATTCTCCTCTTGGGATTTTATGCATGCACACACATGCCTGGCATGAGTTTTAAAGCCGCCAGGTCCAGGACTCAAATTGCAGTTGACTACTAGGAGATCCAGTGACAGCTATTCTGCCAGTTGCTGGTCCCAGAATTTACCATTTTTACCCCATCTGGAATCTCCTGGCTTGAGCTCCATGGACCAGAAGAGGCCACTGGGGAGCAGAGAGAGGTCCAAGAGAAATCCTCTAGTCCTGGTAAGAGGAGTGAAAAGGAACTCTTTTTTTTTTTTTTTGAGAGAGATTTTTCACTATAGGCCAGACAGACAGAGAGAGATATAGAGACAGAAAGTGAGAAATCACCCCCCAGAAGGAATGGTCACGCCACAATCCCTTCTCCTCCATTCTCCTCTCGGGATCTTGGGCACGCACGCACATGCGCCCAGCGTGAGTTTTAAGCCACCGGGTTCGGGACATGAACCACAGTCCACTGCGTGGGAGTCCAGCGACATAGCCATTACGCTAACTGCTGGTTCCCGAAAAGGAACTCTTAATAGTCAGGTTATCTACTTGTTTTCTCCTGTGTTTCTTTTTCTATTCTTTGTTCTAGTCCTCCAGCAATTGCATGGTGTGGTAGCAATGGGAGTCTGTATGAGTAGGAATTCTGAGGGCAAGACGCCTCCCTCGCTTTCCTCAGTTCCAGACATTGCAGGACTGCACAGAAACACAGGGAATATAAAGCCCTAGATTTCATTTATTTATTTATTTATTTACTTGTTCTGTGAGACAGAGAGAGAGGGAAAAAAAAAAAAAAACATAGCACCAATAAGGTCCTTTCGTTCTGACCCTCTCTCTGACTCAGCCAGCCCCAGTGGTGGGCAAGCACATGCTGGCATTTCCAGGAGGTCTCTAGAACTAAACCTGGAACCTTCGTGTGTGGGTCAGCTCTGGAAAGCCCTGCATCTTACTACTGCACTGCCATCTGACCCAGATCCTCAGACTTCTGTACAAAGTTCCAAAAGATGAGCTCAAGGAAATGAGGGAGCTTGGGAGCCTGTGGAGAGGCTAAGGAAGGAAATACCCAAGTTGTTTATGAATCCCAGAGCTCATTCTCACACTTCACACTTTTGAACTTGATTCTGTGCAGAAGAGCGAATACTTCAATAACTAAACACCATCCAGGTCACACAAGTGACAGCTCTAAACAGTGCACCACCAGTTTGAGAGCAGAATTGATTTTGACACTGTAGCTGACAGAAGTCTATGGACAGTAATCACAGGATTTAATCAAGATGCAAGTCTCATTTGATAACATTCAAAATGTCTAGATGCAATTCAACACTCCTTAGAACATGAAGAACCAGGAGCATCTTCACTCATACAGAAAAATGAAAATCACGAGCCACCAATGCTGAGATGACATATATTGGAATTATGTGACAAAGACTTTAAGGAGACTATTATTGCACCAAACTCTAGAAAACAATTTAAAGCACACTTGAAACCCATGGGGAAAATAGTTTCAGCAAAGAAATAAAAGATACACATTACTGTATAAAATAGAAGTAAAAATCACCACAGGGACTCGTTAGTAGAAGGGAGATGACCGAAGAAAGAACTCATGAAATTGGAGATCTATCAAGATAAATTAACCAATCTGAACAATGGAGTGAAACAAATTTATTTTTAAACGACTCTAGCCTCAAGGTTCTGTCATACAATAACAAAATGTGTAATATTTGTGTCTTTGGAGTCTCAAAAGGAAAGAAGAAAGAGTAAAGCAGTGAAAAACACTTGAAAAGATTATGAATAGAAACAACCCAAATTTGATATAACATAGAAGCCTATTGTTTGAAGAAATTCAGTAAATCCCAAGTAGATTAAGTCCTAAGTGCTCTGTGCCAGAAACTTGTAATGACACTACAGAAAACTAAGGACAACAATATTTAAAAGCAGCCAGGAAGAGAAAAAAAAAAGCAAAACTCAAACAGCATCAGAAAGAGAAAACATAAGCCAAAACCAAACACCAAAAGAAAACATGGCCTACAGAAATTGATCATTTGAATGATTGCACATTTCTTATCAGCATCCATGGCTGTCAGAAAGTAGAGGCATAGATTTTTCAGTGTTAATATCCCTTAAAGATCAAGGTGAAATAAGAACATGCCCAGATAAAGCAAAATTAAATTCAGGGCAGCAGAACTTCTCTAAAATAAATAAATAAATACATAAAATTTAAAAATTTTAAAATCACTAAAAAAATTTCTAAAGAGTGTTACAGGTTGAATTACATGTATCCTTCTTTACCCCTACCAATAAAAACAGATACATTGTGAAATCTCCCAGTGTCTTAGAGTCAGAATCAAGTTAAAATGAAATAATTCACCTGATACCTCTCTTGTAACTTCCTCTGCTCATTGTCTTCTCTCTATGCTAATGCCTGAGTCTAACATTCTGAAGACAAAAGAAGTTACAAGAGTGGTGTGGGGTGAATTCTCCCTCATAGCCCCCAGAGGGAACCAAACCTGCCAAAACCTTGATGCTGGATTTCTAGATTCCGGAACTAAGAATTGTTTTATTAAGCCACTCAGTGGTACCTTACCACTAACCCTAGGAAATAAGTATAGCAGGGAATTGATAAGAAAAAGAAATTTATAACATCAAGAATGAAGAAAGATCAATTTCCTGATGGTATTCTTTATAAATAAAGATGCATGTAAAATACAAATGTAACATTAAGTTGGGAGGGTAAAATAACCCACAGGGTGCAAAGATTTCTAAATTCCATTTCAATTGTTAAAATATTCATTCAGTGTAGAATGCAAGAGTTAGGTATGCATATTTGATTTTTAAGGGCATACTCATAAAAGCAATAAAAGAGAAGTATAATTAAAGTCACAGTAGATGAATAAATCAGAATATTAAAAATATTTGAGTAACCTAAAGGAGTGAAGAAAAAGGGATACAAAACTGAAAAACAGAAGCACAAACAGAAAACAAATAATAAAAGGAAAACTTAAATCCAAGCATCAATAACTATATTAAATACAAATGATCTAAACACAGCATTTGAATATGATTCTGGAAAATATTAATATCAAATGGACCTAAGTATATACTATTTATAAGAAAGTCACTTCAGATATAAAGCTATAAGTAGATTAAAAGTAAAAGAATAGAGAAAAGATATATCTCATGCAAAAATTTATCGGAAGAAAGCTGAGGTAGCTATATTAAAATTGCACGAAAGAGATTTCAGAACAAAGAAGATACCAGGATAAATATGAGCACTGCAAATTGATAATAGAGTGAGTTGGCTAATAAGACCACTAATCCTAAATGTGCAGGAAAAATTAAAGGTCAATGTTTTTCATGAGTATATGCACAAAAATTCTTAACCGCATATTTTCCAAAACATATTTAAAAATTGTACAGCATGTCATGTTTGAGTACTCCTTAGTACAAGTTAGCAAGGCTAGCTTAACACTAAAAGAAAAAAAATCCACCATATGAAGGCTCCAAATTCATACATGGAAGCCAAATCCCTAGTACTTTAGTATTTACACCTGGAAAAAAGAGTAATTCTGACATAATTTTTTTTTCTTTTTCTTTTCTTGGAGATATTTTTGCTATAGGGTGTGTGCACTCGCCAGACAGACAGAGAGAGAGACAGAGAGACAGAAAGCAAGAAATCACCCCCCAGGGGGGATAGCCATGCCACAATCCCTTCTCCTCCATTCTCCCCTCTGAATCTTGGGCATGTACGTATATGTGCCTGGTGTGAGTTTAAGCTACTGGGCCCAGGACTCAAATTGTGATCAACTCCATAGGAGCCCAGTGACATAGCCATTACGCTAACTGCTGGTCCCCTGACATAATCTGTGAGGAAGACATTATCTTGCCATAAAGAGGACTCCTAATCTAACATGAAGTTATTGTTTCTCACAAATAGAACACCATGAAGACAAAGGTAGAAACTGGGATAGTATCATTGAAATATTCAAGTAATAGCAACGATTACCAGAAAGCCACCAGCAGCTAAGGAGGAGCCATAGAGTGAGTTCTCCTTGACAGCCCTCAGAAGGAAACAACCCCACTGAACGTAGATCTGAAACGTTTAACCTCCAGAACTTTGGAAAAATACATTTCTATTGCTTAAACCACTTAGTTTGTGGTACTTCATTACTATATATTTTTTATAGATGACAATGGTAGAGTAGGTCAAGAGTTAATACATACTAAGGGTTTTTTACTGTCAAAGAAGTACAAAATAACATGAAGTAATCTTGTATAATGATAATCAAGGTGATATGTTGCAATTTTTACATTAATTACATTAAAAATGTACTGAACTAATATTTAACAACCAAGCAAATAGTGAGAGAGAAAATAAACTATATGAAAGATTTTCAGGATCAAAATGGCATCATCTATGTCAACCCTGACTACACCATGCCTAAAAGGCCATTGTGGGAGTGTTTTCTCACACTAGTATATCTGATAACAGTAACTGTCATTTAGATAATCACAACCTTGCATAACAAGCACTGCATCCTGACACAAGGACTTCCTCTGCAAGAAACATCTGCTCAGAAACTCTTTGTCCAAACTTTGACTGACCCCACTCTTGTTATTGATCCTGGGAGTCAAAGATAATCGTACTGAGGCCGGCAAGTGGCATGGTGGTGGTTAGAGGTGCTGGACTCCCACATGGCCAACCACATTTCAAGTCTTGGACCAGGTGGCTTGCTTTCTCACTTCCTCTCTTTCTTTCTCTGTATCTCTCTGATCAAGCTGGAAAATAATAATGACAATAATAATAAATAAAGTTAAATAAAATAATTCTTAAAAAAAAAAAAAAAGATAATTGGGAACCAGCAGTTGGTGTAATAATGGCTATGTCGCTGGACTCCCATGTGGTCGACCGCGGTTTGCGTCCCAGACCCGGTGGCTTAAAACTCAAGCTGGGCACGTGTGCGTGTGTGCCCAAGATCCCGAGAGGAGAATGGAGGAGAAGGGATTGGGGTGTGACCAACCCCCTGGGAGGTGATTTCTCGCTTGTTGTCTCTATGTCTCTGTCTGTCTGGCAAGCGCACGCACCCTATAGCAAAAACCTCTCAAAAAAAAAAAAAAAACATAATCGTATTCAAAGAATGAGTACAATTCCTTCTCATCCTTCTTGTGGCTTTTGCTTTTAAAACCTAAGAATTGAAAGACTTCAGCAAGCAAGTTTAGGGCTATCTAAATTATGCCTACCCTGGCTGAAACTGGCTGCAGTCACACATACTTGTCTTGGAATAATCCTCCTTTGGGACCAGCAGGTGGCATGGCCATTAAGGTGCTGGATGGCTGAACATGGTTCAAGTCCTGGGCCCTTTGGCTTGAAAATCTCACTCGTTACATGTGCATGCATTCCCAAAATCCAGAGAAGTGAATGGATTTATTTTTCTGTTCTCTTTCTCTCTATATCTCTCTACAGCAAGTAGTTGCAACCTATGGCAAAAACTAAAAACCAAAAGAAAAAAGAATAATCCTTCTTCAATATTTTACAGGATTTTATTATTTTATCAACTATTAAAAAATTAACAAAAAGAAGTTAAGAATGAGAAGTAAACAAAATAGAGAAGGAAAATGCAAATTAAGTGTACAATGGATTTAAACACATGTATATCTGAAATTACCCAAACATAAACTTACTAAACCTGATATTAATAGAAAACTATAGTTCAAAACAAGGCAAGTTCAAAAATGTAGTATGGGATTTTGTGAAAACTCTTATAAGATGATCAAAAATTCTGGAATGTATATGTAAGAAGCTATTAAAATGGAAAGAAAACTTGAAACTTTGACCAAATAGACATTGTACCCTGAACCAAAGAATGCATACTAGGCCATAAAGAAAACTCAGTAATTCAAATGATTAAAATCATAGACAGTATCATCTGACTATGGAGAAATAGGTTGTGTATGAATAACACACAGGTAACTAAAAAATTGCCAGATCTAGAATTTATAAACATACTTTCATAAAAATCATACTTCAGATAAGATATTATAAAGGACATTCAATTTTATTTAACTTAAGAACTATTATGCAGAAAACCATGGGGGATATTTCTGAGACTATGATGGGTAATGTATAACCATAAATACCCATATATGTTACCTATATAACAACAGAGCAAATTATGAGCATTAATGAGCTAAGCCTTTATACTCAGAAGATAGAAAAAGAATGATAACTGCAAATGAGGCAGAAATAAGGAAACCAGAAACAATCCATAATTGAGTAAATTAGCAAAGTCAACATGTCTTCTCTAAAATAATTAATTAATTAATTAAAAGAAAAACACAAAACCCTGTTAAATAGATAAATGGTTTCTGAGACTGACCAATAAACAACAAAAAGACATAAATAAAATGAGCCCTTCTTTTTTTTTTTTTTTTTTTGAGAGAAAGATTTTTGTTATGTACCATATGCGCTCACTGGAGAGACAGAGAGAGCGACAGAGACAGAAAGTGAGAAATCACCCCCCCCAGGGAGCATGACCATGCCTCAGTCCCTTCTCCTCCATTCTCCTCTCAGAATCTTGGACAGGCATGCACATGTGCCCAGCATGAGTTTTAAGCTACTGGGTTCAGGTCTCAAACCGTGATTGACTACGTGGAGGTCCAGTGAGGTAACCAGTACACCATCTGCTGGTCCCATAGAATGAGTCATTTTAACATGTGTGATTAGATAATAAAATAGTGATATCACTGTAGTGTCTTTACATATGAAAAATATAATATGAAGTTATATTGAAGAACTGTACCACAGCAAATTTGACATTTTACTTAAAATGGATATGTTTAGAAGAAATAAAAAAATACCTTCGTAACATCAGCTGACTAAATTTGATATTTTTGTTTAGGTTTTGTTTGTTTGTTTTGCCATAGGGTGTGTGTACTTGCCAGAGAGAGAAAGAGAGGAAAAGTGAAAAATCAACCCCACAGGGGATGGCCATGCCACAATCCTTTCTCCTCCATTCTCCTCTCTGTATTTTGGGCATGCACACACATGCAATAAGTATGATTTTCAAGCCATGGGGTCCTGGACTCGAACCACTGCTGACCAAATGGGAGTTCAGCACATTAATCACTATACCACTTGCTGGCTCCAACATTTTTTTTTTTTAATTTGCCAGAGTGCATGTGCACTCACCAGAGAGAGACAGATAAAAATAGAGAGAAGGAAAATGAGAGAGCACCCACATGGGAAATGATCACGCTGCAATCCCCTCTCCTTTGTTTCTCTCTCTTTTGGGGATTTTGAGCACACACACACACACACACACAAACACACCTGATGTGTTTTTCAAGCTTCTAGGTCCAGGACCTGAATCTCAGGATCAGCCATGTGGGATCCAGCTACCTTAACCACCATGCCATGGGCTGGTCCTGACATTATGTTTTACATCCACATTGCAATCCTTCTGTCCATACTCTTGCCCAGGTCTGTTGTAACATTATTTCACAGACTTCCTGCTTGTGCATTTCAGACTTGCATGTGAAGTGTCCGTGCCTCTCACTCTCTCTTGATCTCAGTTCTGATTTCAGCCAAGGCTACGGTGGGAAACTCTTTGTGGGATTTCACAGAGTTTGCATTGACAACATCTCACTTCAGCTGCTCTTTGTTTTCCCCTAGGGCTTCTCTGCCAGCATAGATATCTCTCAGAGTTGCTCAGGCTGCACACAGATATAATTCAGAAGTGTGAAGATTAAATACCCCAGGGAAAACTGTCAAGCTTTTTGGAGGTTGGGGGACTGAACAGATGGGTTAAATGCTCTTGCCTCCTCCCCTATCCATTAGGTAGAGAAAGGCAGCAGACACTGGGACCCTTCTAACATTCCCAGCAGAATCAACCACTATAGCCTTGAGCAGTGTTCTTGATAACACACACCCAAATTGGTATTCATGTCTCTCCTGTACTTTTAACTAAACTACATCTTTATAAGTTCTTGGCATAGGTCTTGCAATCATAGAAACCTAAGATAAAGCAATACTACAATCTGGAGATATTTCTTTCTCCTTGAAGAAATGCTTCAAAATATATAATAGATGCTCAACTGCAGGAAGTGCTGGTTCAACGGAGAACTTCTGTGCATACAAGTGGAAAATACCTAACACTTTATGTAACGATATTCTTTGAGGCTGAACTATGTAGAAGCTACTTCTCTTTTTGAGAGCAAATTATTCTGAAAAGAAAACAAATGTGACTGCAATGAAATATATATACCAACAGAATATTGACCCTGTGTGTATATGGATAATACAATGTGAATCACAAATCTTTAATAATAACATAACAAGAGAATCTGTAAAGTGTCCAATTAACCTGATTAAATGAAAAGAAAGAAAGAGAAAGAAAAAGAAAGAAAGAAAGAAAGAAAGAAGAAAGAAAGAAAGAAAGAAATAAAGAAAGAAAGAGAGAGAGAGAGAAAGAAAGAAAGAGAGAGAGAAGAAGGAAGGAAGAGAAGAAGGAAGGAAGGAAGGAAGAAAGGAAGGACGGATGAAGAAAGCTGTTTTAGTCTGGCCCCATGGCACAGTTATTAAGTCCTGACATAGAAAGCTGGATTTCACATGGCTGACCAAGGTTGAAGTTCTGGCTCAGCACATACACTGGGTGTATGCGCATGTGTCCAAAACCATGACAAGATGGAGAAATGAAGGAAGAAGAATTGCAATGTGACCGTGTCCCACTGAAGGTTGCTTTCTCTGCCTCTCTCTCTCTCTCTTATCCTCTCTTGCTCTCTGATAAGTGCATATTCTTTCTGGCAATAAAAAATCAAGTGCTTTGTTAACTTTGACACTAATTAATTACTTGTTTTGCCATAGGGTGTGTGTGCTTGCCAGAGAGACAAAGAGAGGGAAAGTGAGAAATCAACCCTGGGGGATTGCTGTTGGGCACTGGACTGGAACCACTGCTGACCGAATGGGAGTTCAGCACATTAATCACCATGTCACCTGCTGGTTCCAACATTTTTTAAAATTTGCCAGAGTGCATATGTGCTCACCAGAGAGAGTCAGATAGAGAGAGAAGGAAAATGAGAGAGCACCCACATGGGAAATGGTCACATTGCAATCCTCTCTCCTTTGTTTCTCTCTCCTTTTGGGATTTTGGGCACACATAGTCTTGCCCTCTAATCTTCACTATCACACTCCCAAATAGGTATTATTTTATTCCTAGTGGTCTGGGTCTCTTCTAGGACTTGATTTCTCTTGAGTCCCACTCAGTGGCAACATTCCCCTTTATTTAGTTAGGAAAGTACTTAGATGCTATTCTTTCTCGTATATGCATTATCATGAATCATTGACATTCACTTTTATAGATTCTTTATAGCTGCATGCTAGCCAGGAGATTGGAAGCCCCAACACTAACGATCTAGATGCCATGGCTTATGTATCTAAGGAGAGCCTTCCAGATTTTACTCCTTAAGGCTGACTACTGCAAACACGCACATGAGATTACTTTTTTTTTTTTAAGAGGTTTTTGCTACAGGGCGCATGCGCTCGCCAGACAGACAGAGAGAGAGAGACATAGAGACAGAAAGCGAGAAATCGCCCCCCAGGGGGGATAGTCACACCGCAATCCCTTCTCCTCCATTCTCCTCTCGGGATCTTGGGCACGCACGCACACGTGCCCGGTGCGAGTTTTAAGCCACCGGGTCCAGGACGCAAACCACGGTGGAATACGTAGGAGTCCAGCGACATAGCCATTACGCTAACTACTGGTCCCTCACATGAGATTACTTGTGAATGACTGATTCTCTACTTCTCTTCCCTAGCCCATTCCACTGAGAGCAGACCATATGAAAGATACAATTATGAGAGTATGTACAAAATGATTTTGTTAATTGATAATTGAAGAGTAAAAACTAAAATGTGCCTTAAGAAAAAAATGCTAGAGTATTAACAAATAAATTAAAAAAAAACACTAAGAACAGATTTTTATGTTTTAGTTTTTTTTTTTTTTTAACAACAAAACATTTCATGTAAAAATTCACAGGAAATAAAACCTTGTCACTGAACTTCCTAAAAACTCTAAGAAATGGTAGGTCATTCTGATTCCACTGAGAAATGATCTATTAATTAATTAATTAGGTGTAATCTCTTCATTTATGTCTAAGCATGGTTACTGTACTTAAAATGAAGAAATTGTCACTTAGGTCACTTAAGTGACTAACAGATTGCTAAAACAACATCTGCTTGACATTTGAAAATAAGTTTGACAAGGAGTCCAATACTTATTAAAGAAAAAACTATTCTGAAATTTGTTGAGTATTATAAGGATGACTTTATTAAAGAAGGAACTACTTCAATGATGTTTTGCAGTAGGAGAGAGGTTAGACTCTACTTTGAATATAACAAGGAAAAGTGGGGTAAGGGTGAGGATCAATAGATGAATAATTGCTTAGAGGAAACATTGGGGTAAAGTGGGATGCTGTCTTCATAGATGGCCCAAGATTCTTGCTGAAATCAGGTCAGGGTGATCAGACATGACTTAAGAGATGGTGGGGGATGAAGTACTTGGTCAAATATAAAGGGGAGAGGTTCTGGCCTATAAGGACTTATTCGAAGGCTGGGGCAAGGCAAAGACTGATAAAGTCCAAAGTTTGAGGACTAGTCATACAATGACTTAGAGGAGCCTGAATAAAGTTTGATCAAGAAGAGAGTCTTTGAGACCAGCAGATGGCATAATGGTTATATCGCTGGACTCCCACTCGTCAACTGCAGTTTGAGTCCTAGGCTGGGTGGCTTAAACCAATCAGTGCTCAAAATCCCTAGAGAAGAAAGGAGGAGAAGGGATTGCAGTGTGGCCATGACCCTTGGTGGGTGATTTCTCGGTTTTAGTCTATCTCTTGGGTGAGTAGTACACGCTACAGCAAAAATCTCCCTCTAAAATAAGAAATATAGAGAGAGAATCTTTGTCATTCTCTACAATATAGTCAACCCTCCTCCATATATTTTTCGAACATTTTAATCTGCAATTGGTTGAGGGCCAGCTCCATGGTGCAGCAGCAATGTGCTGCTCAGGAGAGGAGAGAGTCCACATGGAGGACACAGTATGCATCCTCAGTCAGACTGAAACACTCTGGGCACACGTAAGAGGGCCCATAATCCACTGAACTGGAGAGCTAGAGGAAGGGGATCTCTTTTCTCTCTTTTTTAGAATTGTTTTCTTTATTTCTTTATTTACTTTTATTTTTAATTTCCCCAGAAAGGGGCAGAGTGATCTGTCTATCTCTATCTCTCTCTCTCTCTATCATCTATCATCTATCTATATCTATCTATCTTTATATCTATCTATCTATCATCTATCTATCTATCTATCTATCTATCTATCTATCTATCTATCTATCTATCTATCTATCTATCTATCTATCTATCTATCTATCTATCTTTATATCTATCTATCTATCATCTATCTAATCTACCTATATCTATCTTTCTATCTGTTTAGATAGATAGATATTGTGAGAAAGAGAGAGGGAGTGAGAAAGCAAGCTGCAAGGTCTGGGACTCAAATTGCAGTCTGCCATGTGGGAGTCCAATACCCTTAACCACCACGCCACCCGCTGGCCCCAGGAAGAAGGGGATCTTGATGTGACTGCACCCCGTGGAGGGTGCTCATCTCTCCCCATTCTCTCTCTCAATCACTCTCATGTGTGCACACATTTACCTAATCATAAATATAGAAAAAATATTTTAAAAACTACTAACTTTGTGTTTTTTGTCATTATTCTCTAAACACTGTAGCATAACTACAATTTAGATAGCATTTACATTGTATTGGGCATTGCAAATAATCTATAGATGTTTTAGAATATAAGAAAGAATATGCATAGGTTATATGCAAGTACTATGTTGGTTTTTAAAAGGAACTTGAACATCCTTAGGCTTTGTTTCCCAGTTGGCGTGGTGGGCTTCAAATCAAATCCTCCAAGGATACTAAAAAAAAAAAATGGTTCTTCTTGCTTATCTTTCTTAGCTATATTATTAATTTTAATTTTTATATTTTGTATTTGTAATGACAGATATATATGCATATATGAGGATACACCTGTTATTACAAATACAAAAATAATAATTTATACATATATACGCATACACACACACATACTGTTTAGATATATAAAATATTAGTGTAAGAAGGGAACTTAGTGTTTAATAGACACATTTTATGTAAAAATTATAGTGCATGAATATTATGAAGACAAGGTTGAACTATAAATTTTGGATAGAACTAAGTCTCTTAGTTTTACATAGCTTTGTTACGTTTTGCTGAGATATAAACTTTAACTTTTTAATGTTTAAGATCTTTTTTCCTTTAGCAAATGAAGATTGCATGATCTTAAATGCAATTGTTAAATAATTGCATCAAATACAATAAGATTGGTTTAAATTATAATTTATTGGTTCCTTAAAACTATTTTGGAAGAATATTAACAATGTTTTATATTGGGTCATTGGAAAAGTCATGACATATTTTTCTTTTTTTCTATACAAAACAATGCATTATGGCTTTTCTGATGACCCAATAGTTAGGTAGCTCTTGATTTGGTTTGAGTGTGTAAATCATCTTCTTTGCCTTAGGTACCTATGATTAATATAAGCCAGTATTTGACTGCGTCATACTCTACTTTCATAAGAGGATTCCAGCAACAGACGGAATATGAACAGAGTGCCTTTGAAGTTTGGATGGTCATATCAACTTAAAGGTCAATGACCATTTTGAAGTAAAACTGTGGAAAATTAGTTTTGAAGAGCTACCACTGCTGATTTATAGCTTTACTAAAAGTCGATTACATATAATATAGTTGTGCCTTTATGCTTGTACAGGTTATATAGCTCCTTTGAATATATATTGAGAATATTCAGTTTCATGTGACATGCTATACCAGGATATGATCTTAATTTTAATTGATTTTTAATAACATATATACTAATATTGCCCTAACTTTTACAAAATTAATTTATAGTATCATTAATTTCCATAAGACATTGTCTAAACTCAGTAACACAGGCAGTAGCACATTGATATGGAGTGCTAAATGCATGCTGTCTGCCCATGGACTCAAATCTTGAGTCAATCTGAAAACACACTGAATGTACATGGACCCGAATCCTGATTGACTGGAGGGCTAGAGGAAGGGCATCATGGGATGAGCAGGTCTTTATGACAGTACCTGTCTTTCTCATGCACACAATACTCTCTGTTACAGAAGAAATAATAAATAAATGAATAAACTTCAAAGGAACATATCTCTTTTTTTTTTTTTTTGAGAGATATTTGCTAGAGGGCACATACACTTGCCACAAAGACAGAGAGAAAGAGGGAGACAGAAAGCAAGAAATCACCCCCCAGGGGTGACCACACCACAATCCCTTCTTCTTCGTTCTCCTTTCAGAATTTTGGGCATTCACGCACATGTGCCCAGCATGAGTTTCAAGCTGCCTGGTCCAGGATTTGAACTGTAGTCAACCACATGGGAGTCCAGTATCTTAACCACTATGCAACATGTTAAACCCACAAAAACATACCTTACATAGCAAACCCTGCATGCTTTATGAAGTATTTATTTCCCAGGTTCCATTGATCATTTTTGTAAAAGTTCTAAGGTATGTTCTCAGGTCTCAAGCCCTGATAAATTAGCACACACATAAACAGCAATTATATCAGTGCTGTCTTATTGTCTTGTCATCTACCAGTTGATAAAATTTTAAAACCAAATGTAAATTGTAATGATGGTTGGAAGCAATAGGGACTTGAGAAGGCATTAGATGAGGAAAAAGGGTAGAAGTGCTCACTTTTAGGCAATATCCTATCAACAGCTATAATTTTGAAAAGAAAGCTTGTGCAATAATAATAATGATCAAGCTTTGCTGATACTGAAAATAGATACTTCTCCTGATGAAATCCCAGTATTTATGAGGCATATTACATGTATTGGTGTTTTACTTTCACTAAACTCTCAAACATTTATTATCCTTTATGAAGATGACTTATTCAATGTAAAGTTAATTTGTTAAACATAGCTTAAGCAGTTAATGATGAAGTTATAATTAAATCTTTAGAGCAAAAGAGTTTTATTCACCCAGTTATGTTGGCTTTTATTTAAAAATTTACCAAAGATATTTATTTAACTTTACTGAACTGTGTCAGATGACTACAATAAAAATGTTGAGGATTAAGTGGTGGACAGATGAAAAATTCAAGATGATCATTAATTTGATTTAAGCAATGACTATATATTTTTTCTCTGAAAAAAATTTAAGAGCTATCAATTATTTTAGCTTTTTGTTATATGCCAGCTTTTCTACATGGTTTATTAGATGAGAGAGAAGAAGGAATGCAAGGAAAAGGACAAGAAGAAAGAAGTAAAGATCTGTTGCCAAAGATGGGACAAATATTTGAAAAGTAAAAACAAAAAGAGAGAGAGAACATAAAACAAATAAGGAAAATATAGGTCTGAGTGTGTACATATTGCATTAAAAATGTGTTAGTTAATTCTTTTATTATATACTTGTATTTATTATATACTTCCTGCATGTGGCATTACCTCTCTAAAGGAGACTCAGAAGATAATGATTTCTTCTTCCCAAACTAATAAAATGAGTGAGAATTGAAGAAAAATGGACAATATGATAATTTTGAGATTATTAACATGTTTTGATGGCACCGATGAAAGTTATTTTTATCAAATACCTAGTGTATGTACGGTCCATCACATACAACATTGACTAGATATAAAAGTGCATGAGGGTGCATGCAATTCTTGGAGAGAGACAGAGATAGACAGAGAGACATAGGGAGAGGGAAAGTGAGAAAGCGCTTACTGTTTTGCAAGGATCTTTTCTCTTCCAAAGGATGGATTGAACAAGATGCAGGGAGCTGGAAAAAGACAGGAAGCACTGATGTCACATTGCTTATTGGCTGAGTTCAAGGAACACTCACAGAACTCATAGTTGGCAAGCACTTCCTCTTCCTTGGGGCTTGTAACACATGCAGAGAGCACTCAGAAGGGCTTCGTTTTGGAGTTCACAGAGTTACAGTGAAACACAGCTGAGCTCAGCCTAGCAGAGACCGTGAGGGCTCACCAGGCCTGAGCCAGGCTGAGCATGTCTGAGCTGAGTGAGGCTAGTGAAGCCATGTACTCCCTTTCTCTTAAAGGGAATGCAAATGCAGACAGTAGTGGTTCATTGCCCAAACTAGAGAAGCCAGGTGCTCTCCTTCTCTTAAAGGAGATGCAGACAATAGTGACTTATTGCCCAAACCAAACCGTTGCACATGCACATGCGTGTTACATTTAATGGTTGTAAAACAAGGAAGTCATAATTGCATAACAGGCACACAACCACACTGCAACTAAGAACATACATTGTTTACCCTATGACCTTCAAATGTGGCAAGATAGGATGTGAAGGAGCCAGACTAAACCTTCCTGATTCTATTTTCTCTACAGACTCCCATGGGGCATGGTCACACAATAATCCATTCTCCTCAATTTCTCCTCCTTTAGGGATTTTTAGTGCATGCACTCATGCCCAGAGTATTTTTCAGCCTTCTGGATGTGAAACTCGATCCTCACTGGCCACTCTGACCACCATGCCACAAGCTGCTTCATCCTTTCCAACTTCATTATATAGCGATGATGGGTGCCCTGTTCCTTGTCTCATTCAGATTTCTTCTTCTGAGAAAAAAAAAAAAAAAAAGAAATGAATAAAAACATGAAAAAGTATTTTCTTTTCACTTTTACTATTATTAGATGGCATATTGTGCGCCTGTTAGTGAAGGAAATTTTCTCTTTTTAATTTTTATTATTTCTTAACTTTATGTTTAAAGCTTTCCTCTACTTACAGACTTTTCAAATGTATATATTCTCTTGTCACCAGAAATCTCAACTTGACCTCGCTGTCTCTTTTCCTCTGAGTGAAGTTACTTTAGGTACCTGTCCTTGTCACCTTTCTTGTCTTACGTATTGTCAGCTTGTCCCTGATAGCACCTCCCAAGCATGTCCACAATACAGGTGTCACTTTCCAGAATGACATCTCTGAAATTGCTTGTCCTAGATCTGAGAAACAAGAGCAGTTTTAATTTTTGGAAACTGCAGTGATTTTTTACCTACTACCAGGTTGAGGCAATTAAATGTCCTCCATATGTCTGAAGAAATCAACTTCTTGCAGTTAAAATTCAGCTGAAGTAATCTAAACAAAATCTGTATTATTAAGTAAGAGTTGGAGAAGAGGTAAAATGATTAACCGAATCTAGCCAACATATCATCATTTTAAGTTTAAAGCTTGTGGTATGTTTTACGCATTTTATCAGCATTCCTTATGAAAGATATTCTGAGATAAGTGAACATTACTGACCTATTTATTTTATGAGAAAGGAAACAGGCTCACTATTCTAAACTCATTCAATTAGTCAGTTGTGGCACATATATATGAGTGTGTATGTGTGTGTGGGGGTGTGTGTATAATATATGTATGTGTGTGTATTTTATACATATATATACATATATATATATATATAAACTTTTGAGTTGTGTTTAAATTAGTAATGATTTAAACAAGAGCTTTGTATAAATTAACTCTTGATTTAAAAAATAATAATCTCTGACTTAGCCTTTTTTTTTTATCTCTCCATTTTTTGCAGAGATTTTTGTATAGGGCACATGTGTTCTCCAGAAAGACAGAGAGAGACAGAGAAACAGAAACACGCGCAATCCCTTCTCTTCCATTCTCCTCTTGGGATCTTGGGCATGCACGCACACGTGCCTGGCGTTAGGTTAAGCCACCGGGTCCCGCACTCGAACCGTGGTCGACTACATGGGAGTCCAGTGACATAGACATTATGCTAATTGCTGGTCCCTGACTCTGCCTTTTTTGATGCAGCCAGTAGCATTTTGGATACTCCATAGAGTTGAAAGCCACATGCTGACTATAGTTCAGTCCCTAGCCAGGTCTGCATGAAAACATACCAGGTGTATGCAGACATGAACGCCCAGGATCCTAATGAGCCACAGGTCTGGAGCAAGAGATCATAGCTGTCCGAACCTGGTGGAGGATGTTTCTATGTATTTTTCTTTTCTCTCACTCACGAAGGTGTGCACATTCTATCATGTATCATCATCATCATCTCCAGGCAACAGTTACTCCTTCTTGGCCCAATTTTTGCTTACAAGTACATTGAGATTAATCTGAGGCACACATTTCTTTGTTATACAAAAATAAGACTGGATATCAATCAGTAAATATTGCTAGTTTTCATCATTCTTCCTATTGCTTTTAAACAATTTTAGTTGACTGTCCCTTATGATGGTACATTAACTTAAAAAAAGTGCTGAAAGAAATGAGTGTTCTACACTGTAAGGTTTTGTATAAATTAATTCTTAGGTATTTCTTTTTCTTATTCTCTATTTAAGGACTGGCTATCCATAAAAGGGTCTTTAAACTATGGATATTATAATTTTTTATGACAAAAATATACATTATAGTTTATTATATATTTTAATGACTATGTTGTAGTGTTGTATGCCTTTTTAATAAATAAAGTTTCCATGTAAAATCAGTTCTTAAGACCTAGAAATCAGTTAACCAAGCAGTATCTATGGATTATTCTCTAACAAATAATAGTATACTGATTATAGTCTAATCCGAGTGGTTTAATATTTCTTTATATTTCATCACTTATTTAGCACATATTATATATGTATGTTAATTAAAGCAAATTGATATTTTTTTTCAGATGAGAATGCATGAAGATTACTGGAAATGTACTGCATAGAATTAAAATTGCAAGTTATTACTCAAAACAAATTCTGAATATCAGGACTCAATATTTACTATCTATAAATTTGTAATTTCAAATCAGAGCTACACTTCCTTAGAATAGTATTCTAAATAACATAGTTAATCTTATAAACAATTTATGATTATTAACAAATATCCAAGCTTAATTTATTTTTATAGGTTTTGCATAGCTGAAACCGAGTAAATTAATCTCATATTATGCTGGGGAACTAAATTATTTGACATGCAAACACAGCACTATTATTTTAAGAAGAAAATAGAAGTTTTAGAGCAGAAATATTTTTATTATTTTCCTATAAAGTAAACCAAAATTCTTTTAAAATAGTATGTAATATCAGGGAAATATTTTGCAAACTGTTTCACAGAACAGAAATAGCAGATATTTTTCAACTTGTTTTGTTTCCAGCTAATTAAAATGAGAAAGGCATAATGAAAAAGACAACCAGAAATACATTTTTTCCTTATAAACCTAGATGCAAAAAATGTAAACAAAATACTGCCAATTCAAACCCAAAGGTTTTTAAATATATTATTCCACAACTGAAGTGATTTGATTGAAGACTAGCTTTATATTAGAGAAGATGTAAACATTATGACATTACCAGAAAAAAGCAGTCATATGATCATTTCAATAAACACAAAAAAATCATGTGGTATTGCTCAATATAAATTTATAACAAATATTCTGGGAGAAATAACTGTAAAAACTACTTTTAACTTTAACTTACTTTTAAGTAAGTAATAAATAATTGATATAGTTAGGACCCATACAGAAATATTCATTTTAGGATGGAAAATTTTAGATGCCTCTACTTTACTTTTTTTCTTATTCTACTCACCCAACTGAGTCAAGTTTACTGTAGATGTCATCATGCTATTAGGATGGTTTGCTCATTCCACTGGACTGGACGGTGCAAGTCAAGCATTATTTATATTCTATTGTAGGCGAATGCATGCAATGTAATGGTGCCCATTGTGGTTGGGCAAGGTGGAGGCAGTTCTGAGAGCCACTAATTCATCTCTCTGATGAAGACATATTATTCTACTTGCTTTTAAGCTTCCGTTTGATTTCAGTTGAACATTTTTATGTATTTCTTGTTTTGGAAGCATTTTGGGAGTCACTGGAGGAGGTCACTGGGCCAACGTAGAGACTATAGTTGGATGTAAGACAGAGAGGTTTGTGCTGTCATCTTGACGAGGACCTTAAATGGAAGCATAGTTTGAAAAACTGCATCAGAAATATAGAAAAATAATAACAATAATCATAATGGACATTTATTGAAATTCCCTTATTCCTCAAAATAATCTTACATGGTAGATGTTATTATCCTCAGCTTGTAGATATAGTACTCAGTCAATAGTAGGACAATCACTTGCCCCAAAATAAGATAGCATGAGAAAGAGCTGTAATATTTAATTTGGCACAATGTCATAACTTTATGAGATCAACACTAAAACATGACTATGCCTCTTGTTCTGTCTGTAACTTATTTACTCTTTAGCCTTGAGAGCAGGGATATGTTTTATTTGTATCACTTTTCTCAGGAACTGACAATACTTGGCACCTAGTGGGACATATGATAAGTATATTCACTCATATATTCAACAAATATTTACTTTCTAGACACAACGAGTCATATTCTTGTGGGGGTAAATACTTAAATTAGAGAACTAGTCAATTAAAAAAAAATCTATAAGAAGGCTCCTGGGAGTCTGAGGTAGCCTAGACCCTTAGACTGAATAAAAACAGCATAAGGAGTGAAGTGGCTGCTGGGAAGTCAGAATGGTGGGAGGACCAGGCGTCATTTCAAGGCAGGACGAGGCCATGATAGACTAAATCCTGGAAACCATGTTTCTGGGTTTTAAAGGCACTGAGAAGAATTTGAGCAGGTGAGTGATATGATGTGCCATATCTCTAAGAAGACCTATCTGGCTGTTAAGAGTTAACGATAGTAAATAAGAGTAAATTGGGGCCAGCAGGTGGCATGTTGATTAAGGCACTGAACTCCCACATGACCAACTGCAGTTTGAATCCTGGATGTGGCAGCTAACTTTCTTACTTGCTTGCCCTCTCTCTCTGTTTCTCTCTGGCGAGTGCGTGGGCCTGATAGCAATTAAAATATTAAATATTAATAATAAATAAAATTAAATAACTTTTTTTTTTGGAGAGGTTTTTCGCTATAGGGCATGTGCACTCGCCAGACAGACAGAAAGAGACATAGAGACAGAAAGCGAGAAATCACCCCCCAGGGGGGATGGTCACGCCGCAATCCCTTCTCCTCCATTCTCCTCTCGGGATCCTGGGCATGCACACACACGCGCCTGGCGTGAGTTTTAAGCCACCGGGTCTGGGACACGAACCGCGGTCGACTACGTGGGAGGCCAGCGACATAGCCATTACGCCAACTGCTAGTTCCCGAAATTAAATAACTTTTTTAAAAAAAGAATAAATTTATACTTCAATTAGATACATAATTAAAACCACTATGTAGAGCACAATGAAAACTTCCTTAGAAGTGATAGAAGCTTCCTGCAGTTTTAAGAAATAACTGGCAAATGTAAAAGAAGAAAATCAGTATGTTACAGTTTTCTTAATTTATACAAAGAAAAATTAGTAGCCCTGATATTTCAGAAGCACACATCAACAATGGAGACAACTAACAAGATTAGATAAAATAAAATCTATTGATCAAGAGTTATGTTGTTACTAATGGAGGAGTAAGACAATGTATAAAATGTACAAGTATATTTAGTATATGTATGGAGATTTTAATAATTCTTATCTAAGAAACATTTATCCACAGTCTGGAGATTGAGCCCTGTCTTATGAATTTTTTTTTTTTTAATTTGAGATGGAGATTTTTGCGATAGGGTGTATGCACTCGCCGGAGAGACAGAGAGAGACAGAAAGACAGAAAGTGAGAAATCCTCCCCTCACCCTCCACAGGGGGGATGGCCATGCCACAATCCCTTCTCCTCTCTTCTCCTCAGGATTTTGTGCATGCACACATGCACCTGGTGTGAGTTTAAGCTGCTGAGTCTGGGACTCAAACAACAATGAACTACGTGAGAGTCCAGTGACCTAACCATTATGCAACCTGCTAGTCCCATGATTATTTATTTATTTATTTATTTGGACAGGTTTTTTGCTATAGGGCGCATGCGCTCATCAGAAAGACAGAGAGACAGAGAGACAGAAAGCGAGAAATCACCCCTAGGGGGATGGCCATACTGCAATCCCTTCTCCTCCATTCTCCTCTCAGGATCTTGGGCCACCAGGTCTGGGGATTCAAACCGCAGCTGACTAAATGGGAGTCCAGCGACATAGCCATTATGCTAACTGCTGGTCCTCCCACGATTATTTTTAATTTAAACCAATAAGCAACTTTAGTATCACTGCTTACTGAACAAACAAAATGATAATAGCTTTGCGGTATCTGTTAGTGTCATTTTGACAATGTTTTTGAAAACATAGAAATGTTTAAACATGACATTTGTATTACTTTTTCATACTTAATGTGAATAGAAAAGAGATGAATGAATTCCCAATATTCACTTACATTTAGGACTAGGAAATAAGCATAGCATTTTTCTTTCCTCAGGCAAAAAGTTGATATTCCTCATGGCAGTGTTCCCTTGGCTTACAAATGTTCTTCTGCATTACCAGAAGTCATTTTCCTGCTGTGACTTTGCTGAGTTTAATTAAACTACAGTCATACAAATACATTCATGAATTTCATTTTCTATTTTTTGACATCTGATACACATACAAAATGGAATTAAAATAAACTTTGTTTAAGATCACTTAATATGCTTTATATGACATACAGGAAACCTTAAATACTTCATAGTCACTGGAGAACGTGAGAATTTGACCTATTTTCACATGATGAGTCTCTGAGAAAACCTTAGCTATAATTGAATCTCTGTCTTTCTCTCTTTTTAAATGATAGCTTGAGAGAGAGAGCATTCTTGACCGGATATTATCCTGCTTGATTCCCCTTTCCTAAACCCACCCTGCTTCTCAGGATTTGGGGTGTCCTCACATCTGACATGGTTCAGGTTGATCTTGACTTCTGAACCCACAGTCAGCCATGTGTCTTCCAGCACTACAGCCCCATATTCTACAAACTGCACCACTGAGGGCTGGGCCTACAATTGAATCGAATTTATATAAAATACACAAATAATTTTTAAATATCTATGATGCCTTGACTATCTATGAAAGTAGAATTTGAATGTCTTACAAGAACTCCCTTAAAGGGTATAGAGTATAGTTTAGTAAAGAGACTATTCCTTTTACAGACAAACAGAGTTGAACTTGTCATTGTGCTTCTTCACTTCTAAGTGTGCAGAATTAGGCAGATAATTTAACCTCTCCTTCTAAGCAGTTCTGTTTGAGGGAAACAAACATACAAAACTGGAAAGAAACTATTCAGTGAAAGTGATCACAGAAATCATTAGAGGTCTGTAAGTGTATAAGTTAGGATTCTCCAGAGAAATAAGGAATTGGGTGACCTGATTATGTAGGCTGAGAAGTCCTAAGATCTGCAGTCAGCAGACTGGATACCCAGGGAGCCCATGGCACAGAATCTGTCCAGACAGGCTGACTCTGCAGAATGTTTCAGTTTGAATTTAAAGGCGGGGGTGGGGGGAGGCAAAAGGATGTCCTATATAGAAGGCAGTCAGGAAGGAAAAATTCTTTATGGATTGGCAAGCATTCTTACCCTATTTATGCTTTCAGCCCATTAGTTGAGGCCTAGTAACACTGCAACTCACTTTACTCAGTCTAATGATTTAAATGCTAATCCCAATCGCAGACACTTTCACAGATACACACACAGCTATCTGGGCCCATTGTTGCCTGGGCAAATAGTCACATAAAATTAAACATGACAGTGGGTTAATCACAAGTAATATAACTATGGGCTTTGCACAGTGCTTGACACATTGTACACCCAAAATAAGCGATACACTTTGGCATGCTAATACTTCACTGTAAGTTAGCAAAACTTTTCCAACAGATATTACATAATGGATATAAAGGTTGAAAGACATATATATATTCTAAATGACTTCAAGGAAAATTAGTATGTTATCCTTGACTGTTTGTATGACAGTGGTCAAGGACCAAAGCAATTCTATTTAATTCTTTGGTACATAGTATTTCCATATTTATTTAACAGAGTTCCTCTGAGTCTAAACACATATTTATCACAATTTTCATAACTGACATGTGATGGACATGTCTTGGATTTAACAGAGTTCCTCTGAGTCTAAACACATGTTTACCACAATTTTCATAACTGACATGTGATGGGCATGTCTTTAGATCCCAAAAAATATATTTGGTCTCCAAATGACTACTGAAACCTGAAGCAATGTGAAACAAGTTTTGACATGACCTAAATTCAAGAGCTGGCAGAGAAAAGTTGAAGGTTCCTTCCAAAGTAATTATCTTTGCCAAGGCAAATACTTGCCAGTGATGTTGGTTATATACCATTGGAGGGGAAAGAACATATCAGATTCCATTGATATATTACCGTGAAGACATATACTTTTGCTTTTCTCTTCCTGAAGTTGGTTTTATTGGAGCTTGGGAGGAGATAGCCATTGGTGTGGCTAGTCCGACTTCCAATTAGAGTTTTCATTTGTAAGATAAAGGTTTATTTTCTTTAAGTTATTTAAAAAGTTTGAATAGCCATACCTAAGTGCTGGAGGGTAGAGGAAGGTATGGTGAATAATTCCTGTCACTGGAAGTTATAACAGAACCGGTCATTGCATTCTGTTGCATATGACAATAAAGGCGTAAGGATATGGAGCCAGTATGTAATGTACGATATCGTCTCTTAATCACCAGGCACGTGAAATTTGAGAATTTACCTCTTTACCTTCCTGAGGGAAATACCTGCACTCATGTTACATGTAATACAGCAAATATGTTTTTCGGGTATCATGTCAAAAGACCGTTCTTATTACATTGCTGTGTTTATTTGCTAAAAAACCCTACAGAAGTCTTATGAATAACAGGGGTGTCGATTTGTGGATTCAAATGGATTTTGAATCTCATAATATCTTATTATGTCCTAAAATGTCTTAAGTATTTTTTGTGATGAAGCCTGAATATTACAGAAAAATCCATAGCACTATTTTTAATGTATTATATTCCTTACCGTTCCTTGCCTAACTTAGAAATGTCTTGCATATAAGCAGATGTACTTAGGTGATACACTCCTGGTAAGGAATCTCACTCTTCTCCAGTCTGATTTTTTTAGATGCTAAAATAAATTCATTTGAGATAGTTAGTCTCATCACCTACACGAAGACTCTTGTGAGCTGTAGGTCAGAGACCAAATGAGGCACATTCAACCATCGATACTGCAGAAGATAACTTCAGGGAAGGTGCTTCTAGAGTAGCTTGTCATTATGACATCTAGGAACTGAAATACCCAGGGTATCTAGGAATATTTCAGTTAGAAACCTATAAATTTGAGAAATAGATTGCTTGGATCAACAGAGCAGACATTCTTAGGACTAGGTGAAAACCAGAGAAATTGATTTGTGTTGTATTTATCTGATAATACTGTCATTATTTGCAATGCTCTATTTTCTAATGGTGAATAAAGCCCACTCTCCCTTTTACATCTAATTAACTTTATCCTTGATCTTTAAGGTATATTTATGCAATTTAGAATTAATGCTTTTCTAAAAAACCTGTACGTAGGAAGACAAGAACTAGAAACATTTTGGCTATTGAGTTTTTAAAATTTCTTGTTGATTGTTTAATTCTTGGTAGCAGGTATCTCAGAATCCACTGAAAAAATAAAATCTGGGTTTCAGATCACCACTCTTAGAAAGTGAAGAACTGAATTCCTCACAGTGATTCCCACATTATTGCAGTTCATCAGAATTAAGGAAAGGCATAGATTTCCTTGGGTGAGACTAAAAGAATTTTTTAAAAAGTACTGTGTAATAAATTTTAATGTGAAAAATTGCTCACATGGGCAAATGTCTCTCAAGCGAATTGCTGTACAACTATAACAATTGAAATATAGCATATCTGACAATAGAGCAAGGTTAGAAAAATCTTAACCATCCTGATAAAAAAGACATGGTGTTAAATATCACTTTTTTCCTGCTTTTATCTTTTTGTTTTGTTTTGTTTTTGTTTTTGGCTTTTGTAGGCACACATGCTCACTGAATAAAAACAGAAAGACAGAGGAAAACAAGAAATCATTCCTTGGTGGGATGTATATCCACATGTATATGCAATACACATGTATACAAGCCTAGTGTGATTTTCAAACCACTGAGTCCAGGACACTATCCATGGTCTGTCATGTGGGAGTCCAGCACCTTACCTACCACCTTCACCCCACATTTTAAAACAATTAAATATTCCCAGGTAGCTTCTCTAACAGGTTCTAAAATTATTTTGCAATAAATATGTATCATTCCCAAAATAGAAAGTATAAAGATTACTTGAAGTTCCCTTATTGGTTCATGTTACCCTTTCTATACAAATATATTTAGTTACATTGGGCCCAGTAGGTGGCATGGTGGTTAAGGTACTCCATGCCCATGTGGTTGACTGTGGCTCAAATCCTGAACCTGGAAGCTTGAAAATTATGCATGGTGAGTGCGCCTGCATGCCCAAAATCCTGAAAGGAGAATGGAGGAGAAGGGATTATGGTGTGGCCATTCCCCTGGGGAATGATTTCTCACTCCCCCCCTCTTTCTCTCTGTGTCTCTCTCTGGCAAGCCCAAGTGCCCTATGAATAAAAGAAAAAGAAACATTTAAAGAAGGAGAAATATAGTTAGGTTAATAATGTTTGAGTCAGTGTACCTTTGTTTCTAATATGATTAAGTTGGCCAAGTTTGCAGAGAAATAACATTTAAAGATAAATTTAACTTTATTAGATATGGCAAGAGCTACTACTATGGAACAAAATCCACCCTTATGTGGGCATACGTGTGCCTAACATGTCCTAGTGAGATAAGGTCCAGTGTTATGATGTAGTTAGATTCCACTTCAAGTCATGTGAACTCACAGCAATGACCATGTGGGAAAATGCCAGAGACTCAGCAAGGGATTCTTAATCTCTACCCTCTTAACGTAACAGGTGACATTGCAGCAAATTATCATTATGATAATTTTTAGGAATGTAGAAGTAATAAAAAGTATAGCACCACAATTCACTCCCTAGGAATTTTCTGGGTGGAGAGTCTTTCGGTTCAACTAGTATGCATTGCTTACATTAGAACAAAACCAGGAGGTTGTATGTATTAAGTAATGTGTTTCATTGCACTTATCTATACAGTGTGTGTGTGTGTATGTGTATGTGTGTGTGTGACACAGAGAGAGAGAGTGAGACACAGAGAAAAGGAAGAAGTAAGAAAGAAAAAAGAAAGAAAAAGAAAATATATTTAAGCATACAAAAAATATCCAGGCCCCAAAACTATATAAAATATCTTTCATGGAAACTGAATCACAGTGGGATTTTGTTTGAAAATTTTTCTGTAATGTAGGAGGAATCATATCAATGTATGTACAGATACTACTGGTAATTATGACCACAAAATTTATTATATAAATTATATCTTAGCTGATTTTCATCATCTACATGAGCTTTAATAGGAAACAAATAAGTAACCACTTCAATTGATAATTTTCACATAAAACAATATAAACGGATCTTTTCTCATTGGAATTGGACAAAGTAAATCGCCTCAAAGCTTGTTGATATAGAACATTTTTGCATGATGTAATTCAGCTGTTATGGACTAATTGGTATTCTGAAGTAAAAATCTAAATTATATTCTGATAGACATTAATGAGATTAAAACCCCCTTATGGGAAGTTAGGGTTGCCTGCACAACTGACTGACTAACATAATAATCTTCAAGTGATAGTCCTGTAGGATACTAACTCCTTATTGTACTACCATTTTCCCCACCACCATCCATCATGGCCGTTATTCTCTCTCTTACTGCAAGGTTCAAATACAATTCTAACACATGATTATAATATCTTTCCAAGAAATGTATTCTAAATCACATACATTCCAATGAACAAGAAAGCATACATCTGTGAACGAAAAGTGTTATGCATCCAAGTTTTTTTAATCAAGAACTCATGGGGCTAGCAGATGGCGTGGTGGTAAAGGATGCTGGACTCCCACATGGCCAAACACGGTTCAAGTCTCAGAATTGGAGGCTTGACTTCCCACTTTCTATTTCTCTCTCTCTCCTTCTCTTTGTCTCTCCCTCTCTGGACAAATAAATAAAGTTAAATAAATTATTAAAAAGAACTATTATGCATGTTTTAGCTAAAATCTATGCAGCTCCTAGTATATTAAAATCTCCCTATTCTAACCTCCTATGTGTTTTGTTGTCTCATTCATCCTCAAAACAACCCTGCACAGAAATGTATTTTTTCATTTTACACCTGAAAAGTCTAAAGTCAAATGAGATTAGGATATATGATCAAGTCTTTACAATAATGACAAACACCTGAAATGTGCTACATATTTAATTCATTTTAAGTAAGTACAAAATAATAAGTTTTCAGTGAGAATGATCATAGCTATCATGCTCTACAATTTCAAAAATGACAATTTACCTAATCATGAGTGATAAAGCACATGCATTTCTTATTTATATAATCTATGATAAAAAGATCTCAATGTGATAAAATATGCATAAACACTTCACAGAAAAAAATCTCTCTTTAATGGCTTATGGCAGAGCAATTTATTAATGTCTTCTGAATACTATACATCAGCTAAAATATTTTACAGATCTGGCATTACTGAAATGTATTTCAGTGTAATAATTCTAACATTTTTTCATATATATTGCATCCCAAGATATAGATATAAAAATACATGTATGGTTTGGTTTCTATTTAAACCTTCATATGAATAATTTTACCATTTCTTTCAAAAATAACCTAAACTTCTGAAATAGAACCCACTAGAAAATATTCTTCAGAAAACAAAAGCACACCAGGTGCATGTATGGGGGTATGCCTAAGTTCCCTAGAGGAGAATGTAGGAGACGTGATTGTGGTGTAGCCATTGTCCCCGGAGGGTGATTTCTCACTTTCCCTCTCTCTGTGTCTGTATCTATCTCTCTCTGTTGAATACATGGCAGCAATAAAAAAAGCATGCATTTAAATACATGCATGTACGAATAAGCATACTTTTTTGCATATTACATTAAAGACAATAGCATTATTAATAAAATGTTCAGTCTACAGCTCTACAAAATCTTTCCGATTATCTTAAGTATTATTGCCTTAATAAGACAAAGTTACGAGACTCTTTACTTTGTCATTAAAACAAAATATTATTACTTGTAACCTTGTACTTCTAGTTCCTAGGAATGGAACAGAGGACAGAAAATAAAATATCTATTCCAGTGGTACAGGCCAAAAATGAAACAAAACAAAATAAATAAGTAAACTATTTTCTAGGTGAGATTGGGTACCATTGACACTTTGAACTCTTATATTAGTTGTAGGGCATTCTCTTGTTTATTTTGTGATATTTAGCAACAACCCCAGCTTCTTCCCAGGAGAAGCCAGGCCCCTAGATGTAGCAAGCATGCTGACTACAGATGTTCCCAGATATTTCTGAATGACCCTGAGCTTTCAGTTTGGGAACAAAATAAGACTTGGTGGAGAATGACTGGGGTTAATAGTAGCACTAAGGGGGACCAGCAGTTAGTGTAATGGCTATGTCGCTGAACTCACATGTGGCCAACCATAGTTTGAGTCCCGGACCCAGTGACTTAAAAATCTCACGCTGGGAACCTGTGCATGCATGCCCAAGATCTGGAGAGGAGACTGAAGGAGAAAGGATTGTAGCATGGCCATCCCCCTCCGGGGGGGTGGTGGTGATTCCTTGCTTTCTATCTGTCTCTCTCTGTCTGTCTGGCAAGCTCATGCACCCTATAGCAAAAAGCTTCTCCAAATAAATAAATAAATAAATGAAAAATAGTAGCACTAAGGAGTAAAGCAAGAACTGGCATAGGACTAGACTGTGTGGAGGTGGAGGGATTGAGCTTTTAAATGAAACCCTAATTGCCGCCCTAGAGATAGTCCAGGAACCCAGATAATACTTTACATTCGACACTCCTTGACTGATGGTGTTTGACCAGCTGTGAGTCTGCCTGTGTCAAATCATCCAGTACTGCCCATCTCTCCTCCTCCTCCTTCTTCTCCTCCTTCTTTTCAATTGCTAAAGAATATGTGTGAGTACCAGAGAGAGATGGTGATACAGAAAGTAGAGAAATTTTGGTTATAGTGCTGTAAACATTTGCCACAACTCATTGAATAGTACATTATGACAGATGTACAATGATTAAAAGTTAATTTTTTAAATGGCAAAAAAATAAATTTTTTTATAAAAGTGTTATTTTGAGGGAAAAAAAGGAGATAGTAAAATAAAAACTACAGCTGACTGATCTTCAATTAAGGGTACCAGTCAATCCAGTGGGAAAAGAAAACCTCTAGCCAATGTGCTGGAAAAACTGGATATCCACCTACAGAAAGTTGAATCTAAACCTCTATCTCTCACCATTAACAAAAATCAACTCAAAATGAAACAAAGATCTAAACCTAAGACCTCAAACTATAAAACTACTGGTGGAAAACACTGGAGAAACTCTGGGAGACATTTGGGTAGACAAAGCCTTTTTAAATAAGACCCGCAAAGCACAGACAATAATTCCCAAAATACACAAGTTGGATTACATCAGATTAAGAAGTTTCTGCACAGCATAAGACACAGTAATTTGTGAGAATTGACAACCTTCAGAAATGAAGAATATTTTTGTAAATTATACCCCAGATAAGGGACTGATAACCAGAATACACAGGGAATTTAAGTGGCTTACCCACCAAAAAAAGGGTCAAAGATGGGAAAATTAACTAAATAAACATTTCTCTAAGGAAGACAAATAAACAGCCAAAAACCATATGAAAACATGCTCAACATCCCTCATCATAAGGGAGATGCAGATCAAAACAACAATGAGATACCATCTAACCCAATTTAGAATGACTAAGATTAAAACAAAAAAAAGGTTAAGTGCTGACAGGATGTAGTGAAAGGAGAACCCTCCTATACTTTTGGTGGTGTAGTGAAAGGAGAACCCTCCTACACTTTTGGTGGGAATGTAATTTCATCCAGGCACTGTGGAGAATAATACCAAGATTCCTCAAGATCTACAAATAGAACTACCATATAATCCAGCAATTCTACGTCTAGATATCTACCCAAAGAACAGAAGAATGCTCAGTCAGAAAAGTGATTGCACATCTATGTTATTGCGGCATTATTCACAATTACTAAACATGGAACCGATCCAAAGGCCCATGAACAGATGAACAGATTAAAAAAGTGTGGCACATATACTCCATGGAATACTATTCAGTCATAAAAAACAAGACCCTGGCATTTGATAGAAAATGGGTGAATATGAAAGATTTATTGCTAAGCAAAGCAGTTCAGGCTATGAAAGAGAGACATTGTATGTCTCCACTTTACATACACCAACTATGCATTCTGTGGTAGAGACTGAAAGACTGGAGGACATAAAAGCATTGAAAATAGTTATGGACACTGGAGACAGTATGGAAGGAGAATGACAGGGGGTAAGTGTGTAGGCATGGAAATTAGGGAGAAAAAAAGAGGTAAGACATTTGTGGGACACAGAAATGGTTTAATACCTGTAGATGTTAATATTGACTGGTCTGAGGTATATTTCAAATTGGGTAAATTCTCTTTACAAGTTAAATTATGTATAGCAATTGAATGTATAAATAATAATAATGTAAAGAAGTAAAAACAAAATTTATCAAAAGAAAAAAACTGTAAAAATAGGTACAGAGATATACTTTTTTTTTTTGAGAGGTTTTTGCTATAGGGCGCGTGCGCTCTCCAGACAGACAGAGAGAGACAGAGAGACAGAAAGCGAGAAATCACCCCCCCCAGGGGGGATGGTCACGCCGCAATCCCTTCTCCTCCATTCTCCTCTCAGGATCTTGGGCACACACACACATGCGCCCGGCATGAGTTTTAAGCCACCGGGTCCGGGACGTGAATCGTGGTCGACTACGTGGGAGTCCAGCGACATAGCCATTACGCTAACTGCTGGTTCCCAGAGATATACTTTTAAAATGACAAATGGACTTCAAAGAATATTTGGTCAAGACACTTGGTTTCGAAGACAAAGAAGCCAAAGTTTAGGAAAGCATAAGAGACCTACACAAGGTTCTCAGCAATACAACACATTATCTGCCTGAAAGAGAACTTGGCATTATGGTTGCAAATCTTAATCTGCCATATACATTTTTGTCAATTTGAATAAATCTTTCAGATTATTTCCTTAATTGTAACACTTCATTGTTTCTTCTGAAAAGATTTAATCTGATCTTATAAAAGGAATCTTTTTAAAAGACATTTTTAAGAATTTGCTAATTTAATATTTCATATTTTGTTATCTGTTAAATCAAGAATGTTATGCATATTCTGTATAAATAAGATATGTGATACTTTATAAAAATATTTTTCTTGGGACCAGCAGTTGGCGTAATGGCTATGTCACTGGACTCCCATGTAGTTGACTGTGATTCGAGTCCCAGACCAGGTGGCTTAAACTTACGCCGGTGCATCTGTGTGCGTGCCCAAGATCCTGAGAGGAAAATGAAGGAGAAGAGATTGCGGCATGGCCATCCCCCCTTGGGGGGTGATTTCTCACTTTCTGTCTCTCTATCTCTCTTGGGTTTTCTGGCGAATACATGTGCCTTATAGCAAAAACCTCTCTAGTCATATATCAGTCTAATTATCTTAATTTTTTTTATATAGTTAGCATTATCTGAGATGGAAATGATAGCAGAAATGTATCCATTGTCATGATCTTTATTTAAAATACATAGCCAGGCCAACAGGTGGTATGAATATTAAGGCACTGGATTCTATATGTCTGGCTCTGTGGTTTGAGTCCTAGACACAGAAGTTTGAGAGTCATTCTGGGTGTATGTGTGTCCATTTCCAAACAATCCAGAGAGAAGAATGGAGAAGAAGGGACTGTGGGGTGGCCATCCCTCCTGAGGAATGATTTCTCACTTTCTCTTTTTTTCATCTCTCTTGTGTGTGCAGGTGCCCTATAGCAAAAACACAACCAAGGAAACAACACACACACACACACACATATATATATATACACACATATGTATGTATATATACGCACATACACACACACACACACACACACACACATACATTTGACCAACCCATACACAAATATATATGCTTTATTGTTAAAGTAAACAAAAGTAAGAATTATTTTTTATATGTTTTAGGCAATCTATGTCCTTAAGTTCTAAACCAGTTCTGTCAAAACAAAGAGAGTAAAAAGGTATTACATTAGTTATCAGCACTATTCCATAGAGTGCGTGACATTAAGAACAAACATGAATTTGCAATGGAGTACACTTTTTATATTGCTGATTACTTGATATTTTGCCTTTATGATAAAGGTCTTGCTTCTCATCTATACAAAAGCATTTCAGAAGATTAATTAGACCTTCATTAATAAATAATTAAGCCTTTAATCTGTGCATTGCCTGAAAGCAATTGCATAAATTACACCTTGTCTATGTTGTGAATTTGATGTCCAGCAAATAGATTTGCTTGTGGAAGTTTTGAAAACTAAACTTATGATATATAGACCACAGCTTTCTTGCCTTCTAATCCTTTTTAGATGTTGATAATGCAAATCAAGTCACATGAGTGATAACCTGTCAGAAGACACTGCTTTGAAAAGCCATATTCACATTAATACGAACTGTTCAAAGTTGTTACATGGACATTTCTCTATATAATTAAGACAAACAAGGCAAAGAATATGTTGTTTCATCAAGTTTTGCATGTGAAACCTTCTCAGATTGAACTTTTAAAAAGAGCTCCACGAATTCTGTCTGGAAAGAATAGAGTATAAAACATCATGGTCCTTTACTCTAGCTAAGTCAGCACATAAATATTAGATATGAAAAATAATTTTGATATTTAATTATACATACTTTAGCGCTTGTAAACTAAACTCCATTTAGCATTTGTGGAGGTGCACATGATTTTATCAAGGCAATATGTGATTCTAATACTTGAGTCTATAATGTAAGATTCTGGACACTTGTTTCTAGAAGACCAACTTCTTTCTGATATGACAACAAATGGAGAGCTTGTTTTATTCTTCATTGAGCAGTGAGGACCTAGAGCAGACCCTTGCACATAGGAAGCATTCAATAAAATTGACTTACTTTAAATAAAAGTAAAAATTGTATTCAAGGGACCAGCAGGTGGCATGGTGGTTGAGCTGCTGGACTCCCACATGGCGTACTGCAAAGGGAGTCCTCGGCCCTGTGGCTTAAGCTCACACCGGGCACATATGTATGCATGCCCGAAATACCAAGGGGATATTGGAGAAGGAACTGCAGCATAGCTATTCCCTCCAGGAGATGATTTCTTTCTTTCTCTGTCTCTGGTGAGCTCACACACCATATAGCAAAAAATCTCTCTCTCAAAACAAACAAAACATGTTCAAACAAAATTACTATAGGAAACAATTAGATCTTAGAGGTGAGTTAATTTTAAAGGTTTTATCATTTATTTTAAGTCACTTATTTCTGCTGAAAACTACTCTCTGTGTCCTAGAAAGATCACTTCATTAGGGAAAAAAAAGAAAAAGAAAAAGTCCCAGTAAGCAAGCTCTCACTAAGAAGTGATGGTGGGAAAATGGAAGACAGAAAGTATATTCTAGCTTAATTGACACAAAACTGCTGACTTCAAAATAGATAGCACAGACATTGAGTACCTGTCATTCTTTAGCTAAAACCACCTGACTGCTAAAGCTAAGTGCAGATGCCACTTTGGGACCTTTTGAATGTGGAAAATTCATTTTGTACTCAGCATTGTTCCCTCCTTCTTCCTGAGTACATTGCGCAAGACAGGTTGCCAATGCAATTTTGCCTGATTTATTTAACCACGGGAGAAAGGGTGCTTTAATAAAGGATCCAAAGCACTGTAACACCTTACCAATGGAAAATTTTTACATAAGAATCTACATAATTTTCCCCAAAATTACATTTTTATACAGGTCACAGTGCTAAGTAACAACTTATGACTGAAAACGTAAATTATTTTCAAGCTTCTCCTTTGCTGTACATTAAAGTAACTACTGGTTTATATTGTTCTGCATTATTGTTCACCTCTCTCTTTGCTGCCTTAGTCACAAAAGTAAGTCAAGCAATAAACTATAAACTGATCAATATTTTATGACTTTCCTTATGGCCTTTTATTTTACCAGGAGGAGTTTCAGTATGTAAGGTGTTTAATAACGTGAAACAATTTTAATGACATACTCACAAGAGACTATGAAAAATAAATGATGTGCTTTGGCAGCGTGCTTGATTGTTTAAATGATCTGTGTGTAACTGCAAATATTCAAAATTCATGCATTGCACGAGTTTGCATTTAATAATGGCAACAAAGGGGAAATTGCAACTCTAGATTCTTCAAGACAGGAGCTATGCTTTACAGAAGACAAATCTCACACAACGCAGCTTATTTTTATATTACTAAAAGTTTGAACAGGTATGCTGTACATGCTTAGCTGCTTCTACAAGTATGGATGTCTGAGACAGAACAGGCATGTCTCAGGAAGAAGTCAATCAATCTCTGAAGAATTATAATGTAAACTGGCATGATGATGGGCACGCAGCACACTCTCTCCACAGCTGTTCTTGCATTTGCAACATAAAAGCAGCAGAGACTGACAAATTGATTGGTTTTGCCATTGCTTACTATGATATGCCCTGCCAGTTTCTGAAGTTCTTAGATAAGATCTAATTGCTCTGTAGTCCTTAATTACCGTTTACATTCCCTTTGTTACTGAATGTGTTACCATGAATCCAAGAGACCTTGTTTTGGCATGTTGACAGAAAGGACTGGACTGCTTAACTAGAACTAATGAATAGCTTCCATTTCCTTCACCAAAAAGTAGTATGTGTTTATGCTGTATTCTGGATTACACATGTAACTGGCAACAACAAACACCCTTGGAATAGTAATAACAAAATATCCTTGTTTACTACAAAACATACCAATAGAAATATGAAGAGATATTATCTGAATTTTTTTCTCCATCCCAAAGTATGCTGAGAAAATCCATATGAATATTGTAACATTCTAATTTTATGTAAAGAAAAAGATGTATTCTTTTTTTTTTTTTTAGTTTTAGTGACCATTGGCTAAATAATTCAGACTTTATATCAGAATATGACTATCACGTGGAACATACCAATAAAGAAAATGTTGTTGTCATGTACTAACAAAATGATCATGTTATCTAACCATTAATGATACATTTCAAAGTATAAGGGTATTGGTATATATTTTTAATGGTTATTTGTTGTTTTCCTGGATAAATGATTTATTATCGCCAGGCTTATATTTCCTTCCTGTGTAATAAATTCTTACACCCCACAAATACTCTAGTAGTAATGTAACTAGACTGATTAAATTTTTGGCCATTGAAATGTGCTCATAATGTAATATAATACTTGAGATGCCAATGTATACTAAAATTAATATTTTCTATTTATGCATTGCTCTATAAAATATATTGATATATTTAAATAAATTTTTCTGAATATTTTAATATTCTCTTTCTATGAAAATACGTATTTTAAGATAAAAATGATTTTGTAGAAGTTTTCATCTTATAAGACATGAATATAAATTTACTTTATTAAATGCAAAACCATGCTTTCCATATTTTCTAGGTTTTTTTAAGATTCCAGAGTTTAGATGAAGAATATTATGCTTCAATGTATGTATTTTATATAATACATCTTCTGGTCTTAACTTGGTTCTATGATTCTAGTCAACTAGTGTATATCACATCTTTCCCAATCTCTTTGAATCTGGCAGGAAGGTGATATATTTTCTGAATTTTTTAAAAATATCACTTTTTTATTTTTATCATGTACATGTTAGAATTCTTTGTCTCTATGTTTTGGAGGAAAGATACCGGCACAGTGGCCTTGCTATAGTGCCAGACTTCCTTGCTGTAAATTCTGCATCACATCATAGGATCTATGCTCAGGAGTTTTAAAATCTCAGAGGCTCCATGTTATTTCTCAAAAACAGATGCATCATTACCAGGTAGGCTTTATTCCAGAGATGCAAGGATGGTATCACATACACAAAATCATAAATGTAATACACCAAATTAATAGAAATAATGATAAAAATCCATATGATCATATCAATTGATTCAGAAAGAGCATTTTATAAAATATAAAAACCCTTCAAGATTAAGACTGTCAGCAAAATTGACAGAGAAGGCACATTTCTCAACACAATAAAAGCCATGTATGAAAAAATCCATAGCTAACATCATACCGGTACTAAAAACTGGTACAAGACAAGGCTGTTCACTTTCTCCACTCCTTTTCAATATAGTGCTGGAAGTCCTAGCCAGTGCAATTAGAAAAGAGAATAAAATAAAAGTCATTTGAATAGGGATAGAAGAATTGAAATTATCTCTATTTGTTAATAACATGATTGTATACATAGAAGACCCAAAGAAAACTCCTAGAATTAATTAATAAATACAGCAAAGTGGTAGGATATAAAATCAATATGGAAAAATCTCTAACATTTCTATGTATGAACAACAAGCAGATTGAGGTAGAACTGAAGAAAGTAATCCCACTTACTATAACCACAAAAAGTATAAGATTCCAAGGAATAAATCTAAACAGCAAAGTCAAAGAACTCAACAAGAAACACTATGAAATCTAAAAATAAGAAATCAAAAATAACACACAAAAAAGTGGAAGGACATCTCATGTTCCTGGATCAGAAGAATGAATATAATCAAAATGGCAATTCTCCCTAAATTAGCGTACATATTTAACACAATCCCAAACAAATTACCAGACATTCTTCACATATCTAGGAAAGACAATACTATACTTAGTCTGGAATCATGAAAGACCACCTATTGCCAAAGCAATCATGTGCAAGAAAAGTGGAGCAGGAGGCATCTCACTCCATGACCCAAAAATATATTACAAAACTGTGATAATCAAAACAGCATGGTTATTGGCACAGAAACAGACATGTGGGGACCAGCAGTTGGCATAATGGCTATGACGCTGAACTCCCATGTAGCTAACCACAGTTTGAGTCCTGGACCTGGTGGCTTAGAATCATGCCAGGTGCGTGTGCATGCATGCCCAAGATCCTGGGAAAAGAATGGAGGAGAATGGATTGCGACATGGTCATCCTCCCTGGGGGGTGATTTCTTGTTTTCTGTCTCTCTGTCTCTCTCTATCTTTCTGGCAAGTGCACACACCCTATAGCAAAAAAAGACATGTGGACCAATGGAACAAAATAGAGACTCCCAAAATAAACCCCCAAACATACAACCAATTGATTTTTGAAAAATGGCACCAGTCAATCCAGTGGGAAAAGGAAACCTCTTCAGCAAATGGTGCTAGAAAAATTAGGTATCCACCTGCAGAAAGATGAATTTTGACCCCTATCTATCACTATTAACAAGAAATCAATTCAAAGTGGTCAAGGATCTAAACTTAAACCTCAAACTATAAAACTGGTGGTAAACAATGGGGAAACTCTGGGAGACATCAGAGTACATGAAGACTTCTTAAATAAAACCCCAAAGCACAGGCAATAATTCTCAAAATAGACAAGTGGGATTACATCAGATTAAGAAGTTTCTGCATAGCAAATGACACAGTAATTAGTGCGAATCCATAACCCTCAGAATGTTAGAATATTTTTGTAAACTGTGCATCAGATGGAGGGCTGACCAGAATACACAGGGAATTCAAGCAGCTTATCAAAATAAAAGATCAGCTCAATTAAAGGATGGAGAAATGAGCTGAATAAACAACTCTCTAAGGAAGAAATATGAACAGCCAAAAAGCACATAAAAAAAATGCTCAACATCCCTCATCATAAGAGAGATGTAAATCAAAACCACAATGAGATACCACCTAACCCTAGTCAGAATAGCTGAGATTAAAAAAAAAAAAAAAAAAAAGTAAGTGCTGGTGAAGTTGTGGTAAAAAGAGAACTACTCTCTCCTACACTGTGGTGGGAATGTAAATTAGAATGGCCAGTGTGGAGATCAATATGGAGGTTTCTTAGAGATCTACAAATAGAACTACCATATGATTCAGTAATATCACCTCTGAGTATCTACCCAAAGGATAGGAAAACTCTCAGTCAGAAAAGTGCTTACACATCCATGTTTATTGTAGCATTATTCACAACTACGAAGACATGGAACCAACCCAAATTTCCATGAACAGATGAATGGATTGAGTACGTGCGGCACATATACACTATGGAATACTACTCAGCCATTGAAAAACAAGACCCTGGAATTTGATAGAAAGTGGAAAAGTATGGAAGATATACTGCTGAGTGAACCAAATCAGGCTATGAAAGAGAGAAACTATATGTCTCCACTTAACATATACTGACTCTCCACACTCTATGGTGGAAACTTAAAGATTAAAGAACATAGAAGCATGGAAAATTGTTGCAGATACTGGAGATAGTGTGGGAAGAGGGTGGGAGATGGAGAAGAGTAAGAGGAAAGGAATCAATGAGAAAACTAGAGAGGCAAGACATTTAAGGGACACAGAAATGGAGAACTTTGTGTTGATGATATCGTGTATAATATCTTCAACTGGACTGGTGTGAAGTGATTCATGTTGGGTAATTCATTTATAAGTTGTAGAGATATATAATGATTGAATGTATGAAGTAAATTAAAATAACAAAAATTAAAAAAACATAACACTAGTTCATATAGATCAAAGCATATGTTACACATAACTGTGCCAAATACATAGTAAACATCCAATAAATAATCATCATTTTAACATCAGTATTTGATACCACACTGATTTCTGGCATTTATTGCTGAAGAGAAAACAGAAATATCCAAGAAAAATCTGGATTTAATCACATAATGGGTCATATTTTCCCTCAATATATGAAACTTTCACTATATTTTATAATTTAAAAAGTTAAAATTACATTTATTTTTTTTCATTTTATTCATTTTATTTTAAATATGTTGCACTACTTTAAACTACTTTGTTAGATTATTTATGCAGCCGAGAAAACAACTTAATAACTTAACCCAATACTCTATAATAAAACAAGTAGAAAAATAGCTTTTTACTTGGTTATTAATCCTATCTCCCCCTCAGATCTACATTCATAGCAAGAAGTCAGGAATACATGGAAAATTCTAGCCAATTCTAGCAATTGATATAGCTCTGCTGTCTTTAGATAAAATTATTCTCTTCTGAAATTCTTGGTCCTCTTTTTTTTTTTTTTTGGAGAGATTTTCACTGTAGGGCGCGTGCGCTCGCCAGACAGACAGAGACATAGAGACAGAAAGCGAGAAATCACCCCCCAGGGGGGATAGTCACGCCGCAATCCCTTCTCCTCCATTCTCCTCTCGGGATCTTGGGCACGCACACGCGCCCAGCGTGAGTTTTTAAGCCACCGGATCCGGGACACGAACCGAGGTCGACCACGTGGGAGTCCAGCGACATAGCCATTACGCTAACTGCTGGTTCCCTTGGTCCTCTTATGTACAGTACAGTACAAAGGCCTAGACTTTTTCATTATGAACTGCTCCTAAAGTGGTTTTTCATTCCACCTCCATCAACAAAAATGCGATTGCCCATCCCCAGTCCACCTTTGCCCCTCTTTCTGTCCATTTCAAGGAATGTGCGTGCAGCTCGCCATCCAATATGTAAAAAAGAGATTTCTTTGAAAAACACTGCCCAGGGACCAGCAGTTAGCGTAATGGCTATGTCGCTGGACTCTCATGTAGTCCACCGCAGTTCACGTCCCGGACCCGATGGCTTAAAACTCACAACTGGTGCGTGTGCGTGCGTGCCCAAGATCCCGAGAGGAGAACGGAGGAGAAGGGATTGCGGTGTGGCCATTCCCCCTGGGGGGTGATTTCTCACTTTCTGTCTCTCTGTCTCTCTCTGTCTGGCAAGTGCACGCACCCTATAGCATAAAACCTCTCCAAAAAACCAAAAACAAAAACAAAAACAAAAAAACCACTGCCGCACAAAAGAGTAATAGCTTAAGGTTATCACTGGTACAACTCTTACAATTCTGAATGGAGTGCTCAGAAAAATGGAAAAGAGACAAAAGGCAACGTTAATTTAATCTCTGAGGGCAGTCATTTTCTGTTTTGGAACACGTAGAGCCATTGACCTTTTCAATCAAGACTGTAAATTAAGGGCAAATGATTCCAAATTCTTACAAGTCTCCAGTTCTTGATTTTTAGCCACAATGGCTGACTGATTCCTTTCTAAAGATATTTAGAAATACGTGTATAAATGGCTTTCCCATTTAACCATAATCTGTTGCACTTAAACGATTTTTAAAAATTTTTGCTATTAGGCACATATGCTCGCCAGAAAGAGACAAGAGAGAGTGATTTTTTAAATCATTATCATTTAAAAGCCTACATGTTGTAATAGATTTGGAAACTATCAGATAAATTAGCTCTTTCCCCACGAGATGCTTTAATAAAGAGTAATCCAACAGGTATTAATAAATATGTTTGAGGAAAACAAAAATCCTGCGAACCACAAACCCATGCTAGTAAACAGAATAAAATGTTGACCAGAATTAGTTGACCATGTATTATAAAATACCTGTACATAAAAGAGCCATGCAATGTAGACTGTCCCTATTGTACAGGTTTAATAACAGCCAGAACAATAAGAACGATTGTGCAAACATAAAGTACGTTTTGTCAGACTATATAGTTAGCAAATAATTAGCCTGGCATTTTTATTCAGATTCTAGAAATGTACAGTTAAGCACCTCACCTTAAAGTAGTTTGGATGCTCTAGGTTTAAGAGAGATTTTAGCTGAAAAATTACTCTGATGAGCTAGGAGATAATTTGCATTTACAGTCCACTATATTCTATAGCTCATCCCCTACCAAACGCTAAGTGCCATTTCCCTATTCCCAGAAATACTCAGATCATTTCTTACACTGCTTATTTACATATTTATTTTCATCTATGTAGAAAATATGCTTGTACTGCATTTTTAAATTTTAGCTCCTGGCATTAGCAATTGACTACTTGTCTTGGGAAATGAGTATTTAGCCAACTTTTCCTGCCCTGTTATCTATCATCATACACATGTTAGCTTCCTATTTCTCATATCCCTCATGTATATGCACATATACATATTGATATGTATGATGCATACATGTGTATGTTTTTGAAAAGTCAGTATTCAGTGGTTCGTTATCGTAACTGGGCAAATGTGAATCACAGCAAATCAATGCATTTGACTGTGATTATGTTTTGTTTCTATTAAAACTTAACTTTCCCTGCCATCATTAAATCCTTGTTGGTGTTTTGCTGTTAGTTGTGTTTTCTCTATCCTTATAATTAATCCATCTCCAGCAATGCCCTTTTTATCTACTATATATTTATTTTTGTCACCTTCCAACACATCAAGTGGTTTTTTCATTTTTATCTTCCTAAGTCATGTCTAACAGAGCCTCTGACCAGCTTCAAGATGGACCAGCTGCTCTGGAAGTGAGCTGCACTTAGGAGCTGACCTCGACCATCATCCAGGGGATTACCCTGTATTTCTCTTCTGTGCTGGATTGCTGCTTCTTAGATTCCAAGTTTTTCTCGTGTCTTCCTCATTTTAAGGGAACCCCAACTCTAGTAGGAATTGAAAGCAAAAATTATGGTAATCTTGCATGTCTGAAAAATCTTAATCTTTTTGCATACTTAGATCGGTCGGGTACAGAATCCCAAGTGGAAAATCCTTTTTTTTTTTCAGACTTTTAAAGCACTGTATTATTATATTTAATTTTCATTAATGCTCTTAAAAAGTCCCAATTCGAGACCAGCAGTTAGCATAATGTCTATGTTGCTGGACTCCCACCTAATCGACCGTGGTTCCAGTCCCAGACCCGGTAGCTTAAGCTCACGCCAGGCTCATGTGCTTGCATACCCAAGATCCTCAGAGGAGAACAGAGGAGAAGGGATTGCAGCGTGGCCATCACCCCTGGGTGGGTGATTTCTCGCTTTCTGTCTCTGTCTGGCAAGCGCACACGCCCTCAAAAAAAAAAAAAAAAAGAAGTCCCAATTCATTCTATGGTTAACTATTTGTATGAAAATTATTCTTAATTACTAGGACATTCAGTGTCCTCTCTTCATTCTCATTATCTGATAAATTATAATCTTGCTGTCCATCTATTCAAACTCACTGCATGGGATATTTGATAGTCATTTTGCTTCAGAAAGTCAAATTGATTTGCAGACTTTTCTTTATATAACAATGATTTATTCTCTCATATTTTCCCTTCTAAACTCTTATATAAAAATTGCTTCTCCTGGGAACCAGCAGTTAGCGTAACAGCTATGTCGCTGGACTCCCATGTAGTCCACCGCGGTTTGTGTCCCAGACCCGGTGGCTTTAAACTCACGCTGGGCGCGTGTGCGTACGTGCCCAAGATCCCGAGAGGAGAATGGAGGAGAAGGGATTGCGGCGTGACCATCCCCCCTGGGGGGTGATTTCTCTCTTTCTCTGTGTCTCTCTCTGTCTGTCTAGTGAGCGCATGCACCCTATAGCAAAAACCTCTCAAAAAAAAAAAATTGTTTCTCCTGAAGTAATCACATTACTGCTTTTCTTCTTAATTTTCATCTCTTATATCTTGCTGTCTTTTCTGATGTTTCTTCAAACTTACCCAAGAGATGTTTAGTGAATAATTTTATAATCTTATTTTAATATTTCAGAGTATTTTTCCAATATATTTTATGAGGTCAATTTACTTTGACATCAAACTAGACAAAATGAGAAAAGAAAATCAGACTGTGGACATAGACAGAAAATTACCAACAAATAGCAGCAAAGGAAATTTAACAATAACCATCCACTATGACCAAGTGCGTTTTATAGAGGAATGCAAATTTAGCTGAAACATCTGAAAATCAATTAGTGTAATATAGCAAGAATTTGACAAAATCCAAAACACTTTATGATAAAAGTACTAAATAAAACTATAAATAAAACAGAACCAGGGGCCAGACCATGGTGTATTCGTAAGGTGCTATGAGGCTGTCCTACATGAGAATGTTCTAGGTTCACATCCAGAGACTTCCTGAACATACTGGGAGTACATGCGTACTTCCTAAATACTCTTGTTCTTTTTTCATAGATATAAAAATGTCTTATTCCTTGTAAGCTTTTTGAGGGACAAGCCAATGGCTTAATGGATACATCACTAGAATTCCAGTCTAAGACTCAGCACTTTAAAACTCAAACTGGGCGTGTGTGCATGCATGCCAAAGATCCTGAGAAGAGAATGGAGGAGAAGGGATTGAGGACTGGCTACCTCCCCCTGGGGGGTGATTTCTCACTTTCTGTTTCTCTGTATATTTCTGTATTTCCAGTAAGTGCAAGTACTGTATAACAAAAATCGCTCTAAAATAAAAGATTATGTTTCCTTTAACACAGCCTCTTATTCCTCCAAGTTGCTTTTATACTTCTGTTTTAATATTAATGTTTCTTTTTAGAGACAAGTCCTTTAGATGCCTGGCTGTGCTTGGCTATTTACTTAGATATGAAGGATATGATGTGTGTCTGTGTGTGTGGGGGGGGAGGCGAGTGTGTGTGCGTGTGTGTGTGTGGTTATCATTTCTGTCCATCAATGTCGGATGACATGGATGGACTATTTCACTTGAGAATTCCTTATCAGTAGCTAACACTTATTTACCCTGAGTGCACAGATTTCATAAAGAAGGATCTTCCAATCTCCAGTTTAGAGGAGATAAACTTTGCCACCAGTATTCTGGGAGCAGAGAGCTGGAAGTCTCAGAACATATTTCACCTATTCCTAGTTTTACTGTTATATTTCCCTTTAACAGAGTCTTCATTTTCTAAATATCGTATGCCTTTTTTTTTAATAATTACTTATTTAATTTTATTTATTTATTCACCTATTTTAATTTGACGAGAGAGAAACAGAGAGAGAGAGAGAAAGTGAGAAAGCAAGCCACCAGGTCCGGGACTCAAACCGTGGTCGGCCATGTGGAAGTGTCCAGCACCCCAGCCACTATGCCACCTGCTGGTCCCGGTATGCCTTTTGTTTTAACATCTCAGGGGCTAGTGCTTCAGTCTTCTGTCAGCTGTGTTGAATGAGTATTTGCTTCTTCATTAAGCCTTAGTTTCCTTTCTAATGCCCTTCTTAAATTCTACTTTCAAAGGCATTTGGTATCAAATATTTTGGAGTATTTTGACGTTTTCTACGTCATATTGTTTTTCAGCTTTCTGTATTGAAGACTTAGAATTAGGGTTGGTAGATAAGAGATAGAACTCCCAGTTCAATTTGAACACACTTATTCTGAAAGATATTCATTGTTTATCAGATTCCAATTTGACTGGCCTTCTTGGATTCACATTTGATGAATATTGCAGTGCTATTTAAAAATCTCCTCTGGGTCCACTGAATTAACTACCACCTATCTAAAGTTTGCAGTTTTTAACATTTATAGCTATCAGTATATCTCTCTTGATCTCCTTGTACCAATGATTTGTGCTTTAAAAACTCTTTCACTGTCATTTAGTGTGAATTGAGGAGGAAGCTGAGGTTCTTTTGTTTAGCCCACTGTCTAATCAAAAGCAGTTCTTTCGATGCAAATCCCATAATTCCCTTTTGGTTATGAAAAGAGAAGCTGAATTCTCTTGATTTGACCATGCACCACCATATAAATTTATTTTAAAGGGACATCATCACTGTGGTTAATGCCTCCAAGTCCAACAGAAGAAACATTCGGTGAGCTATTAATGTGAATTTTGGACATGAAATTTGAAACAGGTTTTTATATTTACTACTGTCACTTAAATGAATAATCCCATAAAACAGGAAAGATGAATATATAAAGCTCCCCAAGAGCTACTGTTAATTCATTTATCTGCTTGACATTTTTAACTGAGTGATATGTGTGAGTTAGGCATAATAAGGAGATTATCCTCATATTCATTATATAAAATTCATGCAAACTTGGATCTGTAATCCCATTCAAAAATGACATAAAAGAGAGGTTTAAACAATTTTTTTTTAGAACCAAAATATGAGAACTAGAAGTATTAAAGGTCATTTTAGTGTTGTCTTCTGGTGGCTTTTTATATGACTTTCTTTTTCACAGATCCTAAGTTTTCTACTTACTTATTAAAGTATATACATTTAAAAATAAAATCTTAAAATAGCATACTGTACAGCACACCAAATGTGTTTCCTTCTCCTACTTATAAAATCTATATTTAAATTTAAAAGAACTTCACTTTATATATGTAAACCTTAATCTCTGATTTTCTATACTGCTAACATTCTTACTCACCTCTAGATATAGGGTTTAAAATCAGGCATGAAGTAGTTCTTCAAAAATGATACAGAATTTTTATTCTCTCTTCCGAGACCATTTTGGTGAGCTATGATGGTTGAAGAAATCTAAGCATACAGTAATAGTGTATATAAGTTTTGTAAAATTGTTGTCAGAACAATTTCCATTACCCTGAAATCATCTTGGATGACACTATGAGAAGCTATCTTGCTTTTTAGGGAACTCTGTGGAATTTTTGTTTATGTTCTAATACATTTAAGACTCAAAGATAATATTTGACTTCAATAACATGTATATTTTATATGTAGTTTGGTATAGTGTATGAGCATACACATGTGTGTGTGTGTGTGTGTGTGTGTAAAACAAGGATCTCTGATGTTTTTGTTTCTGTGTTCTGACAGTTAACATTACCACACTCTGCCAATTGGGTCTGTGTTACCATCTGTCACTTGGAGAATGTATCTGTCAATTAGCACTTCTACAACACTATCTGTCGACCCACAAAAGTTACCAGGAAAATAATGTGAAAGCTACTGTCAGGAGGAAATTGAACGAGGTATCAAGATTGTTGGAAGTACATTTATTGCACAGCATCTGTGTGTCAAATAGTGATGAATGCCCTTTTTAACTAGGTGAGAAAGTGAAATTTGTCTCTTTAAAGAAAGTTCTATAAAGTAGGCTCTGCTCTTTTAGTAATGCCAATTCATCTATAATAGATACAAATTTATTTATATATAATTTTAAAGAATATTCAGGAAAAACGTCATCATGATAAAAATTGAAATCTACTGTAGATTTTAAGAAATAATTCAGACCTGTATTTAGAAAATTGCCAATAAATATGAAAAGAAAAGCTGAATTATCTTGATTTGACCATGCACCACCATATAAATTTATTTTAAAGGGACATCATTACTGTGGTTAATGCCTCCAAGTCCAACAGAAGAAACATTCGATGAGCTATTAATGTAAATTTTGGACATAAAATTTGAAACATGTTTTTATATTTACTACTGTCACTTAAATGAATAATCCCATAAAACAGGAAAGATATTTCAACTGAACTACTACTATAACCCATAATGTCTTCAGGTTAACTATTGAAGATAAACATACTTTCCAAATAATTTCTCTCTGTTTCAAGTTAATTTTAGAAGATAATTTCCCATAAATTTTGCTATCTGTAATAATATCACACATATTTAAATGACAGAGACCTAAACACATTGGAGTTCAGCCGAGAAGGTATTAAGTACAAAAGCTTGCTCAGTTGCCAAAGCATGTTCTGCTTGCTCTAACTGTATTCTCTTACACATTCTGGAGCTTGAAAATAAAATTTTTATAGTCCAAGAGTCTCATAAACAAGATTTGGTATTTATCATTTCAACACTCAGCAAAATGAATGGATTTATATAACACAATACTTCTATGTATGCGTCTACATATACGTGCATATATAAATATATAAAAACACATGTGCATGTATAGTTCTGATTGTGAGTATATGTGTGTATATATTTACAGGATTGAGTTGGTGGGAGGAAAAATTGTAAGCAATATTTATTTTATTTCGAAGTCACTATGTATACCTTAAGAGGCTTGCTTTTTTAATGAAAGACAAGCATTGACTTGGAATGTGATGGTGATCATTACCTTGGAGTAAGCACAAAATATTTTCAAGTGTATAAGAAAATTATATTGTAGATTATGTAGTTCTCAGATGTTAGCAGGCATGTCTCTAAAGTTCAGTTATTTTTGTTTACTCTGGGGGTTTTCCAAAACAATAAGTGACTCGTTATCCCTAAAAGGGAAAATAATCCTATTAGAAAATGTGGGGTAAAATTTATCCATGACAAGAGTTGAGATTTTCAGTAAAATCACTTCAGCCCTAGAAAGCATTCAGTCAGCCTCTATTCACTGGCAAAGGTTAGTATGGATAATGAAATTGGCCTGGACTTCCAACTATGGGGTCAAGGCAATATCTGTGAAAAAGATAATGTGATTAATGCAATTGGAGAAACTGAAAAGGGCGATTTAAAATCTGAAAGAAGAATGCTCTGATGTTTCGTGATGGCTACTTAGGTCCAGAACTCTGGGAAATATGCTGAGGAAAGAAAGGGAAGCAGAGAAACAGTACCTCTGAGAGGGTCTAAACATTGCTATCCATCCACAGCTTCAAACAGCTTGTAATATGGGTTCACAAGTGCCCAATGTACCTAGGTGGGTCTGGGCTTGAACCAGTTACCTTTCCATGGAAGCTTGCATCTCTAGAATATCACATTTACCACTTTTCCACTATTCAGCCTCTTATTCAGGACCATTTCTAAGGATAGTTGTAATGCAAATACCTGTGGAAATTAGAGACAGTGATTCTCCAAGGAGTTATAGGTGAGTTTAGTTGCATATAACCTTGGTATACAGAGATAGTATCTTTCTGGCATTTCATGGTCCAGGATAATAAAGCTATTGTCTCATGCAGGATCAGAGGGCAAGCATGCTTACTGAATATTGTAAAAGACTTGTATTCCTAAGTTCACAGTTCTTCCTCTATTGCACATCCCACTGTATGTATAGACATCCATCTGGACCCGTTTAGCAACTGCTGTGGGATTTAGGGATAAGAAAGATTGACACAAAATCCTGAGCTCATGCTGCTTGCTGTACTGTGACTAGTCCAGTCCTCTGTATCTGAGCTTAGAATTTTATTTCCTTTATCAGCTTACATGAAGCTGTGCAAAGCTAAAACATTGGTTCGCAAGTAGACCAGAATCTTGGATATTTCATAGTTCTTGATACTGTTTTATATTAGATAGGCAAATGTATTTTTTCCCTTATAAATTGTTTGTGATAGCTTTTTCAAATTAAATAACTTTCTTTCTACTTTTAGTTTATAGAAAAGAATTCATTAGTTTTTTTCCCTAGATTTTATTTGCAATTGCCAGGCAGAGAGAGAAGGAAAGAAGAAAGCAGCCCTTCTGGGCAATGGTTATGCCACAAGCCTCATCCTCCATCTCTTTCTCCTTTCAGGATTTTGGGTACACATGCACCATGCCATGTGTGTTTTTCAGTTTGGGTCAGAAACAAACTGTGCAGCCAGTCATGTTGAATCTGGCCGCTTTAACAACCAGGTTATGGAATAAGCCCTTTATACTCCTTGAAATTTTGTTTTATAAGTGTTAATGGAGTGATTTCTCTAACAAATTTATAATTTTATTGGGTTATCAGAAACGTCATGACAGGGACCAGCAGTTAGTGTAATGGCTATGTCGCTGAACTCTCATGTGGTCGACTGCGGTTCGAGTCCCTGACCCAGCGGCTTAAACTCACACCAGGCACGTGTACATGCATGCCCAAGATCCCAAGAGGAGAATGGGGTAGAAGGGATTGTGGGTGGCCATCCCTCCTGGGGGGGGGTGATTTCTCGCTTTCTGTCTCTCTGTCTCTCTATTTTTTCTGGCGAACGCACACACCCTATAGCAAAAAATACCTCTCCAAAAAAGATTAATAAAAAGAAACATCATGACGTATTTTTCTGTGTTTTTCTATACAAAAATACATCATGAGTTTTCTGATGACCCAATAAATTATTCTTGAATTCCTGGAATAACTTCTACATTAGAACAATAATTTTATTCAGTAACTTCATTGTTAATTTATTTTTTCAATATGTTATTAGGGAAATACACTGAAAAAATCCACACCATTTGAACACTGGGCTCCCAGATGAAAGAGAGCTGGCTCTTTTAGTGGGAAAGAAGTATTAGTAGCTTGTAGAACTTGACATTTCTCTTCAAATTGTAGACAAAGACAAAATTCTGTTCTTAGAAGAATTTGAGAAAAACAAGTGCTACCATCAAAAACGTCAACTTTACAGAAATAGGAGCTCCTATCACTCATTCATTTATCTATTTGATTAATCTCTGAATGTGTAGAGATCATTACAATTTACTCTTCTAGTTACTTTTAAGATATTACCTCTTACCTGGAAAAAAAAAATACCTGATATGCAGTCATTATTTTCTGACAAATATTTTCTTCCCATATCTGTTTCATTAATCAGGATTCTCTAGAAATATAGGGACTAGCAGTTGGCATAATGGCTATGTCGCTGGACTGCCATGGAGTCAACTGCAGTTTGAGTCCTGGACCCGGTGGCTTCAACTTACGCCGGGTGCATGTGCGTGCGTGCCCAAGATACTGAGAGGAGAATAGTGGAGAAGGGACTACAGAATGTGCAGAATGGCCATCCCCCCTGGGGGTGACTTCTCGCTGTCTGTCTCTCTGTCTCCCTCTGTCTTTCTGGCAAGCTCATGTGCCCTATAGCAAATAAAATAAAATAAAATAAATTTAACGTTCATGTTTTGGTGCAAGAAATAGATAGATAGATAGATAAATAAATAAATAAATAAATAAATAAATAAATAACATGCATACATATAATTAGTTCCAAACTGAGTTCAAAGGCCTCAGAACCGGGAGAACCAATAGTGTAAGTTCTAGTTCGGGACAGGAAAAAACAGATATTCTGATTCAACCTGTCAGGTAAAAACCAGAAGAGTATATTCTCCCTTCCTCTGCCTTTTTGTTCTATCCAGGACATCAACAATTGGGTTATGCTCACTCAAAACGGTGAGGCCAAACTCTTCTATTTAGTCTACCCATTCACACTAATCTCATTCAGAGAGATCCTTACAAACACACTCAAAACAATGTCTAATCAAATATCTGGATTTCCTGAGCCTCAGTCAAATTTGCACATAAAACTAACCATTACATTGAGCCAGCCAGTGGCATCATGGTTGAGGAAGCTGCGTCTCACACACCAACTGAGTAGTTCAAGTTCCAGACTTGGCAGCTTCAGAAGCACACTGGGCAAACTGGATCCAAAAACCTAAATGGAGGAACCAGCAGTTAGTATAGTGGCTATGCCACTGGACTTCCATGTAGTCGACCATGGTTCGAGTCCCAGAACCGGCAGTGACTTAAACTCATTCCAGGCACATGTGCATGTGTGCCCAAGATCCAGAGTGGAGAATGGAGGAGAAGGGATTGCGGCGTGGCCAACCCCCTTGGGGGGTGATTTCTCGCTTTCTGTCTCTGTCTCTCTCACGAGCACACACACCCTATAGCAAAAACCTCTCTAAAAAACAACAACAACAAAAGAACCTAAATGGAGGGATAAATACAGGGAAAAGGATGGCAGTTTTTACTATCCTCTGTGGGGGATTGCTTTTTTCACTTCCATCCTCTATCTTCCTCTCATATCTCTCTGGTGAGCACATGCACCTTCTGGCAAATAAAAAAAAAAGTAATAATCATTGAATCTATTGACAAGTCAAATAAGAGTCAGTTTTATTTTACTTTATAGTGAACGGTACAGTTTCACAGCAATGTATCTTCCAAATCTTGAAGATTGAAGATACAGCAACTATGTTGTTTTTACTGCTGAATTTTAGTCTAAATGGCATTATGCCAATATACTACAGAACATTATACTGTTCCTCAGAAAATGTACTAGTGATCAGACCTGGTGAGCAGAAAGTGGCAACATCTCAAAGCACTTAGTAAGTCACATGAATGAAGTAGATAAGAAATTTCAATAAAAATGAAAGGACCGTGGCCAGCGGGTGGTGTGGTAGGTAAAATACTGGATGGACTCCCACATGGCCAACCAAGTCCCGGACCCAGTGGCTTAAAATTTATGCTGGACGCGCATGTGTGTGTGCCCAAAATCCCAAGAGGAAAATGGAGAAAAAGAGATTATGCATGGCCATCCACTCTGGAGGGTGATTTCTCACTTTCCCTCTCACTGTCTCTCTCTATCTCTCTCTAATGAACATGTGTGCCCTAGGGTTAAAAAAAAAAAAAAAAAACCAACAAAAAAAAAAACTTAGAAAAAATGCAAGGAACAGGCCAGCTGGTGGCTTGGTGATTAAAGTGACTGGATCCCACATGGTCAACCATGTAGTTGGAGTTCTGAACCCAGTGGCTTGAGAAATATTCCAGACATGTGTGCAAGTATACTCCAAATCCCAAAAGAAGGGGTAAGTGGAGAAGGGATTGTGATATCACTACACTTCATGGTGTGTGTGTATGTGTGTGTGTATGGGTGTGCTTTCTTGCTTTTTCTCTCTCTCTTCATTCTTTTTCTCCTCTCCTCTCTCTCTCTCTCTCTCTCTCTCTCTGTTTCTGGTGATTCCATCTGCTTTCTGGCAAATTTGAAAGATAAACTGTGAGGATCAACCTCCTTGGTGAAGTTATCAGAGATTCAGTATTCTGAGAGCTGGACATTAAACCATCTATCACAAGGAAAAACCCTCAAGCCTAAAGAAATTGGGATTGTTTTTTTTAAGAGAGTTTTTTTTGCTATAGGATGAGTGTGCTCACCGGAGAGACAGAGAGAGATAAAGAGACAGAAAGTGAGAAATCACCCTTCCTCCAGGGTAATGACCACAACGCAATCCCTTCTCCATTATCTTCTTGGGATTTTGGGCATGCATGCATACACACCTGGTGTGAGTTTGAAGCCATCAGGTCTGGGATTCAAACTGCAGCTAACTACATGTGAGTCCAGTGATGTAACTATTACACCATCTTCCAGTCTTGGGATCTTCTTTTTGTTTTTTAATGAAACATACATGTATTTGAATATGCTTTTCTGAGTCAGTTATGAAATAGCCCATAAAAGTTGCAGTTTTGAGGGGCCCATAACCAGGGAACACTATGCTGCAAGTTCAACCTTCAGGGCATGCTATTTGGGAGTCATGACATGGTAGAACCAAATGTAATTTCAATGTCTAGGTGGGGCTTAGAATATTACCACGTACTGACCAGATTCAGCTCATTACCTGTTTTTTGAACAACAACAAAAATAAATTACTGGAACACATTCCTTTTTTAAAAAAAAAATATTCTCTCTCTCTCTCTCTCTCTCACTCTCTCTCTCTCTTTTTAGAATTATTTTTTTCTATAGGGCATGTGCACTCACTGGAGAGACAGAAAGTGAGAAATCACCCCACCAGGAGGGATGGTTACCCTGCAATCCCTTCTTCTCCATTGTCCTCTTGGGATTTGGGGCATGCACACAAATGTGCCTTGCATGTGTTTTAACCTGCTGGATCCAAGACTCAGACCAGGGTTGACTATATAGGGTTCTAATGATGTAACCATTATGCCATTTGCTGGTCCTATCTATGTCTGTTTTATCATTTTAATGGTAGAATTGAGTAATTGTAATAGAAACCACATTGTCTTCAAAGTGTAAAATATTTACTACCTGGCTATTAATAATTAATACAAATATTATAAATAGTCAACTATCATATACTATTTACAGAGAATGTTTCTCATCTCTGTTTCTTGAGAGTAAGGCTTTAGAGAGAATTTGCATAGTCATTTGCAAAGATACTTTTTTTTTTTTTTTGCCAAGGGAGCTTGATAGAAAACTGATGACCTGACCAAGTGACATTGTAAATTGAGTTGTTCATCCTCAATTAGGCTTATTCTGGTTCTCTCATATGTATATAGCAATGCAACATCATCAAGTGGTAGTGGAAGACATGCTATGAGCAGATAAGTCCAATGTCCAAACTATCTATTTTTGCTGCTTGTATTTCTCTTACTAATACCTACCTATTATACATGTAACTTGGACATTCTTTGTGTCTAGTTGGAGGGAGAAAAAAATGTTGATTTGTTTCCAGATAGTTATGTGCTCTGTGCTGGCACCCATCAAAAGGTACTTTTTCAGCATAAGAGCATGCTTTGAGTTGCCCTTGATCTTGAATAGGGAAAAAGAGAGCACCTGTCCCCTCCACCCACAACCTTCTCACTCCTCCTCACCCTCATTCAGCAACACTTTCAACTATGCATTTCGTTGTTCAATTTACCAGATTTAGATAGCATCAAAGGAGCAGAGTGGGACCAGCAGTTAGTGTAATGGCTATGTCGCTGGACTCCCACATAGTCAACCACGGTTCGAGTCCCGGACCCGGTGGCTTAAACTCATGTCAGGCGCATGTGCATGCGTGCCCAAGATCCTGAGAGGAGAATGGAGTAGAAGGGATTGTGGCGTGGCCATCCCCCCTGGGGGGTGATTTGTCGCTTTCTGTCTCTCTGTCTTTCTCTGTCTGGCGAACGCACGTGCCCTATAGCAAAAACCTCTCCAAAAAAAAAAAAAAGGAGCAGATTTACTGTCAAAGAATGGGCAAGAAGGAGGTAAGAACATTTTGGGAGGATTGATGTTGTACATGGAGGAACAGAACAGATTTGTTAGAATGGGGTAGAAATCTTTGTCCTATGTGTGGCATACAAAAGGTCTCTCTGGGCAGAGGAAGTAAAAATGTCTTTTAAAGCAGTTTTGCTGAAATTGTTATATAACCATACTGGCATCTCTGAATATTAACCAAAGCAAGGAGAGTTTTGTTTTGTTTTTTTTTCGTTTTTGAAAATAAGGCCATTTAAAAGTACTATTTTATTTAAAATCTATTATATATGTAGTTGTTTTTCCTTGTTCTTTCTTTATGCATGTTAACTTTATTTTCCCCCTTTATTTTGCCTTATTTTAACCATGTTTTTGGTCTTTGTCCATAGAATGGGTTTTAATTCACAATTGATATGGGATTTTTAGCATCTGTTATTATGTATGTCTAATTATATCACATTAGGGTCAAGGAATAATGTTCCTTTGATGTAGATCTTTTGAATTGTGGCCTAGGTAGTAGTTGTTTGTTTTTGGTTTTTTTTTTCTTTTTTTGGAGAGGTTTTTGCTATAGGGTAGTAGTTTGTTTTTATTAATAATTTATGTATGCTACATCAGTCAGAGTTCAACCATAGAGGCAGAATCAGTGAGAGATCATTATAGAGAAGTAGTATAAGAACTTGGTTTTGCCATCATGAGGCTGAGTTAAGCAAGCCTGAAATCTGTAGAGCAGGCCGTTAGGAAGGGCAGGCAGGAACATTTGGGCAAATGCTGAATCTGCTGTCCACACATAAAGTTCTCCTTCAGGGAAGCCTCAGCCCTGCTTTAAACTAATTGCATTGGGCTTGCCCAGATTATCTATAATCTCCTTTACTTTAAGGAAATAATTTTTCTTTTTAAAGAATTATTTTATTTAACTTTATTTATTCATTTTAATTTGACCAGAGAGGGATAGAGTAAGAGAGTGAGCAAGAGAGAAGCAGAGAAACAGAGAAAGTGAGAAAGCAAGCCACCATGCCCGTGACTTGAACCATTGTTGGACATATGGGAGTCCAGTGCCCTTAACCACCACACCACCTGATGGCCCCGAGGTGATGATTTTTAATCACACCTTTAAATATTTCATAGCAAAACTTGGATTAATGTTTAATTGAATAACTGTAACCTAACCAAGCTGACATTTCAAAATAACTACCCCACGTGCTAAAAACATAAATATTCTATATTATTTGACTATAAATTTGATTTCATTCCTTTGCATTTATACAAGAAGCTATTGGACTTTAATTTACGTTGTGACATTAATTTAGCAACAAATGTGGTATTTTATCAAATAGAGCCTCCCCCTTTGCCTAATGGTTTTCATATTGGGCTTGAATTTGTCAGATATAAATATTACAATTTTAGGTGTTTGATGCTAGACCAGGATATATTTTCTGCTCCTATATCATCAAATTAAGCAATGAAAACTAAACAAACCAAAGACAAGAAAAAAATAACATTCTGTTTGCTGTGGTCTTCAATGCATCCCTCATAAGCAATGCGTTTCTGAATTTGGTCTTATCTAAGAATCTCAGGATTTTATTTATCAGCAGCCAAGCCACTATAATCATAATAATCTATATTTTGCAGAGACTATCTCATTAATAAAAGCCCTCTGTGAGGTTAGTGAGTTTCTGATATGGGAAACAAGGACTCAACCCTAGAAAACTAACCTCTAATTTCTGCCCCCCTCCCCCCCATAGTGCCTTCTTAATACTAAAAACTGCTTTTAGAAAATATCGTTTCATTTTGTTTATAAATATACTGCTGAGAAGAAATGGTGGAGAAATGGCAACACCGAGCCAGACAGCCTGTCTACACTGGTTGCTCTATTTCCCACTCTCTGCGCTAAGTGATCCGTTACAGTCATGAGGTTGTACTGCTGGTTTTGTGGTCTTGGCTAACAGCTGCTGCTGTTTGTAAAGCAAAAAAGCAAACATGGATCCATGCAGGTAGTGTAGGAAAAAAAGAAGTGTGCCGCTATCGGCTTGTTATCACCCTGTCTCCTAGCTCAGTGACTAGCCCTCTTTCTCAAGACTCATCCAGATTTCTAAGAATTAAAACAGCCTACAGAATCATAAGCCCATATATATTTTTCTTTCTTTTTTAAGACAAAGTCTCACTGTGTCACTATTTTTTAGCCTCAGCATTCCAGCGGACAGTCCAGGTGTGCACACCTGTGGTTTTTTTTTTTTTTTTTTTGAGAGGTTTTTGCTATAGGGCGCCTGCGCTCACCAGACAGACAGAGAGAGACACAGAGACAGAAAGCGAGAAATCACCCCCAGGGTGGATGGCCATGCTGCAATCCCTTCTCCTCCATTCTCCTCTCGGGATCTTGGGCGCGTGTGCATGCGGCGTGAGTTTTTAGCCACCGGATCCAGGACGCGAACCGCGGTCGACTACGTGGGAGTCCAGTGACATAGCCATTACTCTAACTGCTGGTCCCCACGCCTGTGTTTTTTTTCAGATAGGATTTCACTATGTTGTCCATGCCAGCCTCAAACTCAAGGAGAAGGACTAGGGCCTCCCATGTGCTCCCAGCCTGCAGGGCACAGTGTCTTAGCTGCTGGGCCTTATTTTATTTTCTTATATTGCAAATAAAATCAAGAGTAAACTTTTAATTGTATTGAGTAGACTGTTAGAACTTTTGGAGACTATTTTCCAGATTTATGACTTTAGGACTATGAGTTATTCTGCTACTTTAATACTTCAAATATATTTATAGAGCTGTCAAAATATTTACATGAGTGGGAACAGCAGATGCCATAATAGTTACATTGCTGGACTCCCTTGTATGAGTCCCAGACCTGGTGGCTTAAAACTCATGCTGAGCATGTGTGCTTGTATACTGAAGATCCTGGGAGGAAAATGGAGAAGAGTTGCAGTGTAGCCATCTCCCCTGGAAGGATGATTTCTCACTTTCTGTCTCTCTGTCCCTCTCTGTCTCTCCAGGGAGCACACGTACCCTACCTATAGTAAAGTCTCTCAAAAAAAAAAAAAAAAAGATGTGGAGTGATAAGACTTATTTTATTATTTATTTATTTGTTTGTTTGTTTATTTTTAATAGAGGTTTTTGCTGTAGGGTGCATGTGCTCACTAGTGAGACAGAGACAGAAAGCAAGAAATCTTCCCCCAGGGAGGATGGCCATGCCACAATCCCTACTCCTCCAGTCTCCACTCAAAATTTTGGGCACGCACACACATATACCCTGTGTGAGTTTCAAATCACCAGGTCAGGACTCAAAACTCGGTCGACTATGAGTGAATCCAACAACATAATCACTGTGTCATCTGATGGTCCTGATAAGTTTGATTTTAAAGTGTTTTTTTGTCAATGCATTTCTACTTTGTTGTATTGTGGAATATCATACACTTCTAAAAGCATACAGAAAATGTATTCTATTAAAAATGAATCAAACTGAACATTAATATACTAAATCTTCTTAAAGGGGAATTAATCTGTTAGAAAAATAAACTATATTTTAATGTGTATATATGATTTATAATTTATGGCTCTACAACTATATGAGTATCCTCTCTTGATACCTACCCACATTGCTTTTTTAGAGAGATTTTTGCTATAGGGCATACGCATTCGCCTAAGAGACAGAGAGAGACAGAGAGACAGAAAATGAGAAATAATCCCCTGGGGGTTGACCACGCCTCAGTCCCCTCTCCTCCATTCTCTTTTTGGAATTTTGGGTACGTACGTACATGCACCCAGCGTGAGTTTCAAGTCTCCAGGTCTGGAACTCCTACTATGGACAACAATGTGGGAGTCCAGCATCTTAATCACTATGCCACCTGCTGGCCCCCACAGCCCAAATCTTTTACCCTCTTCTCTCCTCCACCCTGGATTCCTGGTCCACACACACACTGCATTGCTTTTTCATAATTGCTTTTGAGGTCCTTACTATGATTTGCCTTCCACTATTTTTTTTTTCAAGAAATATTTTTGCTTTAGGGTGTCTGTGCTCACCAGAGAGACAGAGAGACAGAAAGTGAGAAATCATCCCCCAAAGGGATTGACCACACTGCAATCCCTTCTCCTCCACTCTCCTCTTGGGATTTTGGTCATACACACACATGTGTCTGGCCTGAGGTTTTTTGTTTGTTTGTTTGTTTTCCGAGAGATTTTTGCTATAGGGCACATGTGCTTGCTGAAGAGACAGAGAGACAGAAAGTGAGAAATTACCTCCCAAGTGGGATGTTCATGCCACAATCCCTCCTCCTCTATTTTCCTTTCAGGATTTTGGGCATGGATGCATACATGCCCAGTGTGCGTTTTGAGTCACAGGGTGTGAGACTCAAATCGGGGTCAACTATGTGGGAGTCCAGTGACATAACCATTGTGCCACCTGTTGGTTCCCCCCTGTGAGTTTTAAGCCTTCCAGTCCAAGACCTGAACTGCAGTCTACAACATGGAAGTGCAGTGATGTAACCATTATGCCATCTGCTGGTTCCTGCTTTCCACTCTTTAACTTTTAATACTAAGATTCACTTTTTCAGGATTTTGTCATGGACCAGGAAACGTTCAAACCACCCCTGACTAATTTACTAATGGCTGTTAATATGAACTGTTGGTAAAATAACATATGCATGTTATCATAGCGTGTAGATAGATAGCCTGGCCTCCCTGGTGTGGGCGTCATTGCCAGCATGCCGAGCTGCAGAACTGGAAGCCGCACAATTGACTTCAGGTTTGGCTGACCTGAAACACGCTGGCGCAGCACTGCGGTTCTGAGATTCGGATCGTCTGGAGGGCTAGGAAAACTGATGGTCACTCTTTCTCTCATCTCTCTCACATGTGCACATACTCTCTATCTTAAATAAAGAAATGAACCTTTAAAAAATAGTGAACTCTGTAAGTAAGCATATCTGGAATTCAAATTGGGGGAGGGCTGATGTGGCTCTTGGAGATTCTGTCAATCATGGTGATACAGCAGCGTGCGACCCTCAGTCACAACTCTGTGAACCGTGTGAAATGGAACACAGTTCATTTTAATACAGACGGGCTAGTAAAAGAGTAAGCTATTTTGTCTATAGAGCTTCACTGTTTAATGATAAGTATAAAATATTAATGCTATCATTTTAGTGATTGTGTTCAGTTAAAGATATGCTGTTTCTTCTTAGAAAACTGTAAGAAATTGAAATGACAGATGATTCTCAGTGGCAGTAAATTAACTCTCCAGGTAAATTAATAACAATATGTTAAATTTACCTGTAATATACAAACTTGACAAAAATAATCCTTTTGTTAAAACTACTTTCACTGAAGAAATATACCTAATCTTTAATATGCATCTGTGAGTATATAATAGACATGGTATTTACTTAACAGTTTCCAATGAAATCATTCATAAATTTTAATAAGTATTAAATTTTAATAACTATCCAATCTATTAAATTTTAATGATATAAGTAATAGATGACTATCTTCTCCCTTATAACATATGCATATTATTAATAAAATTAAAATCATTCCCTTATCATCTTTCATACCCTAGTTACTTTGCTTCCTCACTAGAGAAGATAATTATTTTTTGAATCATTTTCTTAACTGATTTTTTGAACTTTTATATACATCAAACATGTTAAAAATCATGAAAAGTATTTTGTATAATGCTCTATGTTTTTTCAGAAAAATTGCATTTTACTTTAATACTGCTATGGAACTTTCTTTTTTATGAGGCAGAGGACAGGGAAAGAAGAAAGAGGTAGACATTTTTAGCAGAGTCCTGCCATGTGGTGATCTACCTGCCCCAGCCTCCTGCTGGGTGTTAGCTAGTACCTTAAGTACATGACACAATATCTGAGCTATTCAGATTGGGTCAATAATCAAACCCACACCTCCCATGCTGTCTCAGCCATCATGCAGCAGTGCCCTCTTTCTTGCGCCGGACAGCTAGTCTGAGCTTACGGAAATATATAGATCTAATGTTCTATTATGTATCTTCTATTAAACTGTATGACTTACCATGTCTAACTGAGGTATTTTTAAAAGCCATTTTAGATTGTAAACTGCTTAAATGCTAAGGATGTAATTAGCATGTAAAAGGTCTTGTGTATGGTTGATAGTGTCTACCAAAGCTAATACTTGAGGTCAGTGTTGGCCCATAGTAAGAAACATTTTTAATTTCAAGGGATGGTAGTAAGCTACATATATATATATGTAATACTTTCAAAAATATTGCTTTTAAATATCATTTTTCTATAATGTTGCCAAATTATCTATTTTACTATTTTATCATCTACATTTGTAATTGTGTTCATCACCTGATCAGCAAAATTAAAAATACATTTTACAGGTCAGCTGGTGGCCTTGTAGTTAAGGGAGCTGAATCCCATTTGGCCTACAATAGGATTTGATTCTCAGACTCTGCAGCTTGAAAAAAAACATGCTGGGCACATGTGCATGTGTGCCCCAAATCCTGACAGGATGAAGAAATGGAGAAGGGATTGCAGGCTGAGCATGCCCTATCGGGGTGCTTTTGCTCACTCCCCCACCTAGCTCTCTGTTTTCTTTCTAATGAATGGCCCTGCCCTCTGACAAATTAAAAACAATTAACATTAAGAAATGTAATTTAGGGACTAGCAGATGGCAAAATGATTACATCACTGGACTCTCATGTAGTAAACCTTAGTTCAAGACCTGGACCTGAAAGCCTAAACTCACAGCAGGCACATGGGCATGCATGTCCAAAATCCTGAGAGGAGAATGGAGGAGAAGGGATTGTAGTGTGGACATCTCCCCTGGGGGTGATTTCTTGCTTTCTGCCTCTCTGTCTCTCTCTGTCTCTCTAGCAAGCACACACACTCTAGCAAAAATCTCCCTTAAAGAAAAAAAAAAAAAGAAGAAAGAAATGTCATTTAATTCAAGATCCCCTGTGATGCTATGCTGGTGAAGAGAGACAATTTTCACGACTGAAACCACATCTCGTCCAAAAAGTTCAGTTATCACATAGTTTTGATGGTCTCTCCTTAATGTCCCAGAAGTGTGAGCAATCAGTTTGGATTTGTAGGATACACATATTAGTCCATTAAGTTCACTAGTTATGGTGGTGGCGGTGTTTCTCTGCTGCCATATTTCAGACCAAAATAGAAATGTCTTGACAGAAGAGGAACAGAAATAAGGTGGAAGTAGATAGGTAATTGGATTTAAAACCCTACTTAAAAGAATCTCTGTGTAATTTAGTACAGTTGACCATGAACAGGTCATTTCGATTCCTTGTGAACTCAGTTTCTAATTTTAAAATGTCATCAAAATTAACACTACATATTAATACTATCAGGTTTCTTTAGAGTGTATCAAAGAGAATATGTCCTTAGTTTTATTTTGTATAGCTTGGAGCTTCATATAGAGATTCTGCCTCCATCAGAGAGCTGAAATAAAATCCCACAATACTTTTTGCCAACAAAGCCAGTTAATGGAATGCCATTGAAAAATGGTCTGATTTAACTACGTGATGGTTCTTTTGGGAGTTCTTAGAAATGGACTCCTTTGTTTATATTAAACATAAAGACATTTAAAATCCAAGATCTGCATTTGGGATTTACAGATATTCTCCCTTACTGCGGCTAATAAAAAGCTTTTGCTTTATTCTTTTATTTTAATTATGTGTTTTCTTCCTTTGGTCTCCTCTAGGGATTCCATTACTTCATAGTATTGGCTTCAATTGACATTGTGCATGGTATTTTATAGACAATGAGAAAAAGTGGGGAGTTCATTTGTAATTTGGAAAAATAATGAGCAAGCTATCATCACCTACCAGTAGAGGAGAGCATGCCCCCAGGCACGGGCACACACAATTAGCAGCCAGGCCCTCCACTCTTCTCCTCATTGATCATAGCTCCTTTTCAGAGCTCCCTAGTGATCAATGTAAGATATCCTGGGAAACAGTCCACAGAATGACCATTTGGAAATGACAAATGCATTCAGTACCAGGGCTTTTATTAAAATAAAAATACTAATGTAATTCTAAAACTTTTCAAATGAGCTCCCAGAGTAAATTTTTATATCTCAATGTCAGATTTTAAGTAGCTAAATCTGATGAGGCGAAAATTTCTTGTTAAAGGAAACATAGCCAAAAGTTAACTTCTCTTGAGGTTTAGATTTTCCCTTCTCAGCTATTAAATCAACAGCACCTGTGCACCCCATACCTGTGTGTAATATTAAAAATTACAAATATTGAGGAAAAACTATGATTATAAAGCATAACAATGTCTCAAGAAAAAATGAAGGGGTTGACAAAACAATTTAACTTCTAAAAATATTAAGTCCTGTGGTTTGTACTTGGTACTTCAAAATACTGCCATTGCAGAGTAATGATTGAAGAATTTGCCATAGCAAAATACAAGAAAATCGCAGGGGCTACTGTTATAGGAAGATAATAGAACTAAAAGAAAGCATGCACAGAGTATAACAGATTATCAATAATGGAATAGAAATCAAGTAAAGCATTTATACATGTGCATGCACACACACACACACACACACATTTAGAGATAGAGAGATACAGATACAGGTAGATAGTGAAATTCAGTATACAATGACCAGTCTGAAGAATAATCCAAATAAAGTTCCAACGGTCTAATTAAATAGAACAGAGAAGAAAGAAGCTCGGTATCACTAGTCAGTATAAAAATGCAAATTAAACCAGAATGAGCTACCTCTACACAACAACCAGAATGGCTGTATTCTGGACACAAGTGTTAGTGAGAACTTGGGTAAACTGGAATCTTCTCCTTTTTGATGAGAATGTAAAATGATGCCTCTACTTTGGGAAATGAGTAGTTTTAAAAAACATCGGCAAGTTACTATGCAATCAACAACTCAACTCTTATGTATTTATTTTTAAAATGGAAATACATGCCCATAAAAAGACTTGTGAATATTTATGAAGTATTAGTCATTCATAATATCCTAATAGTGGAACCAATCCAAATGTCCACCACTAGTTAGTGGATGATTATATATATAATATATATATAAAGAGAGGTGGGCTCCTTTGTTTATATTATATATTCAACAGATGTGTGATATATATAGATAAATATTCAATATATATAATATATTGAAAATAAATTTATATTGAATATAATAGATATTGAATATATATAGAATATTTACCAATAGATAAATAGATGATAGATAGATCTATCACACTTCTACATGAAGGATAGCAAATACATATATATGTATTTTTAATTTGACAGAGAGCACTTGTGCCAGAGAAAGATAGCAAAGACAAAGAGACAAAGGAAAAAGTACCTCCAGTGAGATGTGGTCACACCGCAATCCAATCTTTCATTTCTCCATCTAGTTGGGACTTTGGGGCATGCCCGCTTATGTGCTGAGCATGTTTTTCAGGCTGCTGAGGGAGAAACACAGGTCAGCTATACGTAGTCCACCTACCCTAACTGCTTGATTACAGGGCTAGCTCAAGATAGCAAATGTATTCATGGACCCTTTGACACTTCATGGACATGGCATGGAAAGGCAAGCATCTTAGTGTCATTGGAAAGGATTGCCAATTAGGTAATACCTTTCAGAAGAAGCTTAGAGATACATACAACTAGTTTCATTTTTTATATTAGCTGTTGACAACTCTTACACCTTCATCTTCCCTCTTGCTCTCATGCCCCATATCTGATGTAAAGGTCTGGGTGTTTCCTCCTTTGATGAAGAAAGGGGAATTAAACCATCCAAGTATCTTCCCTCAGAGTATGAACCCTTTCCTGGTCCTACCTATTAACTGCAATAAAAATCCAGGTCAGTCTTCTTCCCCTGCCTCATTCAAGCTATTGATATGCCACACCTGCTGAATTATGCAATTATGTAAGTAATACACTTTTTTTTTTGAGAGAGAGATTTTTGCTATAGGGAGCATGCGCTCACCAGAAAGACAGAGAAAGACAGAGAGATAGAAAGTGAGAAACCATCCCTCAGGATTTCTCCTCCTTTCTCCTCTCAGGATCTTTGGCACGCATGCACCTGCGCCCGGCGTGAATTTAAGCCACCGGGACCGGGACTCGAACTGCGGTTGACTACATGGGAGTCCAGCGACATAGTCATTAAGCTAACTGCAAGTCCTAGTAATACACTTTTTCATAAACCTTTGGTGTGTGTGGTACTGCCAGCCTTGATATCTGAACCGGGCTTCGGATGGGGGTTCATTTCCATCTGCAGGCAATCGTAAAAATTGTCTTCTGTCATATGACACTTGCTTAAAAACTGTAATGGGGAAAAAGAAAATAGCTCTTAGCCCTTAACTTGGGATTTAATTATGTGTGGCAGTTATAATTTCTTTAAACTTTATTTATTGGGGGAGAGGAACTTCAAGAAGGTCTCACCATGCTGCAAGCCTTCCCCAGCACCAGCCTCCAGTCGTTCAAGATCGTGGGTGAGCCTGTGGTATGCCCAGTGTGATCGCGTCAATCCAGTCCAGTCGTTCAAGATCGTGGGTGTGCCTGTGGTATGCCCAGTGTGTTCGCGTCAATCCAGGGCCTTCATACATGGCTCCATCCTCATGCAGTGGCACTCTACCACTGCACCATCGCAACTCGGCTCATAGCTTTTTTTTTTTTTTATTCAATATTTCTTCTTTTCATAGTTTCTGAAAGAATTTAGTTTATAAATTCAACTTAGCAACATATCTAATTATAAAAGAGAAACACCCAAACCTGCATAGATCCCCATACAATCAAAAAGAATCTCTTTCAGCAAGTTCTAACTAATGAGATACAAGCAGAATTACAGAGGACAAGATTCCTATGGAATCTGCTATTTTCCTAATTAATGGAGGTGTGATTTCTCAGATGATACATGTCGTTTGTCCTATACCTTCCCCTTTTTCATGCTGGAGGGAGGATATGATGCCTGGAGGTGGGACAGTCACTGAGTGAACAGAAGAGTGTCAGACTAAGGCTGGTAGAGAAGAAAATTAGGTCTTTGTGGAACTGCCATGCTGGAGTGTCTGCCTCATCATGTGCTAATGAGGGAAAACAAATGAAAATTTCCCTAACCTACTGCATTAAACCAGTAGTAGATTTTCTTATTCTAAAAAAGTCAGTTCATAGGCTAAAAAATGTATATATTACACGAAGTTTTCTAACATTCACTATACTGTGAACTTCGCTTTATTTATGAATGATTATTCTCTTAGTAACATTACCATTGCTAACTAGATAATTTATCAGAAATAATTTCACAATATAAAGTAGTTTGTAATTGCTATTATTTTCAAAACATGTAGTCACATGGTGTTAGAAGGAGGAACATTCGTATCGAAAAATTAGGGAAATTCATTTTTTAAAAGACCATTCTTTTTAAAGTTTATTTTATTTACTTATAGAGAAAGAGAGGAACAGGCACTCTCAATGGGTTCTCATTATGCCACAATCTCTCTTCCTGGGCTCTCTAGGCAGGATCATGGGCACATATGTGAGCACCCAGCAGTTCTAGGTCAGTCTGGACTCTGCAGTGTCATCTTCCATGTGGCTTCAGCACTGCAGAATGGCACCCTACCACCTATGCCACCACAGCTGGGCTGCTTTACTATTGTTTAATTTTTCATTTTATTCTTGATTGACCTGTGGTCATTGTATGCATTTATGGGGTATGATATGAAGTTTCAACACATATATGCATTGTGTAATGATCAATTGAGGGTAATCAGTACACCAATCACCTCTGTTCTTGTCATTGTCTTTATGTTGAAACTAGGGTTGACCAGTCTTTCTTCATGGTTAGATGGTTCTGATGCCAAAGTGATCTTTTAGGTGCGCATTAAGGCAGCCACTACCTAAATGCTCTTTTACTCTTTGAGTTAGCAATTTTTATGAAAAGGAATCTTCATATTAATCCATTTTGGGGGTGGGGAGGTTTTTCAGATAATCCCATGTAGGAGTCCCTAAAAAGTAAAACTAAGTATAATTTCCTACATAATATTTTTGACATAGTAGTGAAAAAGATTTGGTCAATACATGTAAGAAATAATTTATTATGGTTATGAATGTCAATCTATATATAATACTTTGTTGCAGAAGACGGTCCTAGAACTTCCCAAGGCATGATCATTAATTTAATTCTTTTCCCTGATGCAATGTCAACTTTTCAAAGAGATGGGCCCAATATGTTGTTTTCTTCTTCTTCTTCTTAGCAGGTATTTCTTCCTGACATTGTTAGGTAATCTAGTTGTTGTTTCTCTTCTCCCTCTAGAACATAAGCTCTGTAAGAACAGGGTCTTATTACTGTTCTCATCTGCATTTTTTTTTGATAAAATAATTATTTAATTCTTCTATGAAAAAGAAAGAGAGGGAGAGAGTCCAAACAGTCTTCATGCTGTGATCTATTCCCAGTCTTAGCTGCAGGCACACATGCACTGAGTGTGTACAGAGAGATCCAGGGACACAAACCTGGGACCCTCTTGTGGCTTCAGCACCTCAGAGGTGTGTTACTGCTGTGCCACTGTGACTGGCCTCACTGTATCTTTCATTTCACAAGAGTGACACAACACGTGGTACATACATACACCACTAAAATTCTAACATCCCAAATGTCTTTTATTTCCACTGATCAATAAGCATGAGTTATTGTTTTAAAACATAGACTGGACTACACTGGATAAATACTAGAAGTCCTATGATATTTGAATATTGTCACTACTGCAACTTTTGAGACTATTTTATTATTTGCTAACACATACAATGTTGGGTGACTCTGCTCTTCAAAGTTGTATTACTTCAATTAAAATTTATCTTTGAAAGTATAATGGGAAAACAGAAAATAACTAGATGAACTGTTTCCACATAAAATAGTATAATTTAATGAAATTGTCTACTCTATTAACACATTGATCTGAGTGATATTTTTGTTTATAACTGTGAAAAAGAAAGTTGTCATATTATGCAATTTTTAAATGACTTGGAGATTTCTGCTTTCATTTTTAGAAACTTGTGTTTTCTACTCAACATGTAATATAATTTATTGCTTACTTGAAGGAATTCTTCAACTAAAATCAAAATTAGAATTGTGGTGCTGCAGTCATCAAGTTTAGTATACTAGTGGATTTGTGAACTAACAAATTATTACACATTTTTAGCTCCGTATTTTAAAAATACTGTTAAACATATTACGAATAAGATACATAGATGATCCTGCTCAATGGAAGGAAATGTGGATCTTACTTAGGATCCATAGATAGATAGATAGATAGATAGATAGATAGATAGATAGATATAGATGCATAGAGAGAGGTTAATTTGTAGATGGTTCATAACAACAGCTTTATGTTTATCTCCAGAAACACCTGGAACCATGGCACTGAACCCTGGACAAGACAGAGATGAAGTGACCATGATAGTTTTTCATAATTTTCTCTTTAACCCTGGAACAACTTGACACTATTTTATTGTAATACATAGACTATCGGCTTGCATTTGTTTTATGTGGCATCTCTACTTGGTTGTGGTTATATAACCAGTGGAGTATTAAAGACCCCTTAGTACATTTGCGTTTTGGATTCTCTGAGGTTAAGATATAGCCCATTTATCCTGGTAGTTTGGTGGTTTATGATACAGAGATAAAGCTAGCCCTGTAAAATTGAAAGAAGGCCTTGGGAGCTCTCCCTTAGTGGAAGGCTTGTATGATCTTTATGTTTGCTCGTATTTTCTTTCTCCTCCTTTATTATTTCCTTTGTCTTTATTAACATTTTATATTAGTCCAGTTTTTGGAGTTTCATGAATACTTTGATTTTCTAACCCTGAAATTATTATGGTTGACACTGAGAACAAAATAATTTAAATTACTCTTCACTTACTAATCTCCATGACTATTAATGTTTATTTTGGGAAAAAGATGAAGCACAGGGTGATGATAGAGAATTGTTGAAACCAGGCTGGTTGGTGAATCAACCTAGTTTGAGGTGTAGCCATTCAAGTACTACATTCAAGGAGCACTTCATGACATTCTATTTAACATTATTTCTTGGATGTGAGACCAAAAGCACAGGCAACAAAAGAAAAAAGAGATTAGTAGCCTTTTAAAATCTTAACAATTTGTACATTAAAAGACACAATCAACAGAATGAAAAGGAAAAAATAGATATTAAATGCATTATTTCTTATGAGGCTGCTGCAATGTTGAGATTTCAAGTAACTTTGGATTGATTATATGATACTAAAGTTTCTCTTAATTTTCTTCCAGATTACTATTGATTAGTACTCTGATCTTCTATTACTTTTATGACCTTATTGTTGTGAGTGTATGATGACAAGAGGGAGACTGTCATAGTCTTGTAGACTAGCCCAACTCTCCTGAGTAAGATTAAAAGATGAACATTTGTCTAGACTATTTAGAAAGAAAGAGTAAAAATACCTTGGGACAATTAAATTGGACATGTCTAATAGTTTTTTTAATGTAAAATATGAAAAGATAGATGGGGTAGAAACTAAAATATTAATGGATCTTTATAAGAGACGAAGTTTGGTACTCCAATAACTCCTGAAACTCTTTAAGGACCGTGGCAAATTTTTCCCATTTAATTTCAATAATACAAAGGAGTCTCTCCAGCCCTTTCATTTTCAGTGTCAACTAAAACAATGGAAGATGAGAAAATGAACTATAGTTTTGAGTGATGGGAAGAACAAGATCTCTGGATGGACACTTTAGTATTTAGGACTGGAGGCAATTTGTATTGATATTAAAATATTGGCCTGAGAGAGATGTGAGATATTTATAGTAATTATTGGGCATGAGAATTTCAATCGTAGTCTTAATAAAGCCTTCAAAATAAAACCAGACAGGCAGTATGACCACATGATAAAATGGTGCTCATATGCAAATTTTGAAAGTAAAGTTCTAACAACAACAATGAGCACACCTAATGTTCATATCATGTTATTAAATACTATTTTTCACTAACAGGAACTAGGACTCCTTAGAGAAATAGTTGTTTCTATAGCCAGGGCAAAGGAAATAAAATATTGGAGCATCTTGGATTATTAAAAATTAAGGAGATACTAAAAGAAAGTAAATATATATATATAAAAAGAGAAGGATGTGTGATAAATAGAAGGGTGTGATAAATAGGAAGCAACTAGACAGAGCTCTCAGTAGTCAAGACTAGAACAACTTGAGCAATGAAACAAACAATACCATATTGGATTATAACTCAAAGAATAAAAATAAACATTCATGAGTGGATACTTACATAAATATATAGTTGAATTAAGTAGTTAATGTAAAAAGACAAATCTTTTCAGAAGAATTCCAAATAATATATTTAGAAAAAGTCTCCACCAGACTTAAAGCTTGATCCCTGCTCCCAGCGTTTTTGCAAGTTGACTATATTTAGTGATATACTGCCACAGAGAGTAGTGAGAACAGGGCTGGTAGGTGGCATGGTGGTTAAGGGTGTTGGACTCCCACATGGCTAACCACAGTTCAAGTCCCAGACCTGGTGACTTGCTTTCTCATTTTCCTCTCTCTTCTCTTTCTCTTCTCTTTCTTTTTCTCTCATCAAATAAATAAATACATAAATAAATAAATAAATTAAAAAAAAAAATAAGAGTGGTGAAAACCCGGCAAATGCTGTCTTAATGAGGTACGAAGGCTAACATCCTTAGTTATGCTATGTATATATAACACATGTTCCCTGATAAGATACATCCAAGCCACCTCACCTCCTTTGAAAAACCATAACCCCAGTTTAATCATGAGACAGTCCTAGATTTGGAAACAATTTCTACAGACTAATTGGTATTCCTCAAGAATGTCAAGGTCACAATAAACCAAGAAAAAATGAGACACCGTCTTAGACCAGAGGAGACTTAGGAGACCTGATAACTAAATGCAATATGCTAAACTGTATTGAAATTCTGGGATCAAGAGGGGGCATATTATTAGGGGATTGAAAAAAAAAAAAAGGTAAAGTAAAAATATAGTCTGGAGTTCCCTTAATAGGCGTATGCCAATGTCAGTTTAGTTGTTTCTTTGTTTGCCTGCTTTCGTTTGCAAAAGTTACCATGGTGATACAAGTTACTTACAATGGCGGGACTGGATGCCTCATACACTGCAATTATTTTTAAAGTTTTTGCAACTTTTTGGTAAATGCAGAACAAATAAACAAAACTCTCATCTATAGAAACAGAAGGTAGCACGTTGGTTACCAGAGGCAAAAGATTAGGGGATTTGGGGAATCGGAGGTCCAAGAGTACAAAGTTATAGTTATATAGGGTGACTAAGTCAAGAGAACTAATGTACAAAATGAGGGCTATAGTTTATAATAGTTGTTGGACACTGGGAATTTGCAAAGAGAATAAGTAGACTTCAGTTACACTCACCACACACATGAAAAGGTAATTGGGTAAAATCATGTATATATTAATTTGCTTCACTGAAGTAATCATTTCATTATGCTTATGTATAGTAATATTGCATACCTGTTTTGAGAGCCTCCAGCTAAATTGGGATTTCAGCATCAGAGCAGCTGGCAACCTTGCACTAACAGCCAGTGAAGGAGCATGTCATGGTATTTTATTTAATGTTATTTCTTGGATATGATACCAAAGGCACAGGCAACAAAAGACAAGGTAGATAAGTAGGCCTCATCAAAATGCTAACAATTTGTTCATTTTAAGACCCAGTCGACAGAATGACAAAGCACTCCATGGAATGAGAGAAAATATTCAAAAATAAAAACTGTTAAGAGGCGTGTATCCAGGGATTAATACCCAAAATATATATATATAAAAAAAAGTTGTCTTACTCAGCAACAACAAAAATGCAAACAATCCAATGAAAAATTAGCAAAACATTTTAATAGGATATGTATACAAAATGGAATATCATTTTATTTAACTTTGAAAAGAAAGGAAAGTTTTACCCGTGCTACAACATCTATGAGCACCGAAGATATTATAGTAACTGACATAATCTTGTTACTGAAGAACAAATATTAAATGACTTCTTTTACATGAGATTTATAGGGTAGTCAGAAAGAAGAATGATGGTTGCCAGGAACTGGAAGGAAGGAAGAATCGAGATTTACTGTTTATGGGATGCAGAGTTTCAGCTGGGGAAGATCAAAAAGTACTCATGGTAACAATAACCTCAGAGCACTGTGAATGTGTTTAATACCACATAACCATGCCTTAAAATAGGCTAAAATGGTCAATTTCATGTTATGTATATTAAAATCACTATTTGAAAAGAATATGAAACAGAGCAAAGCACTGGTAGTAGCCATTCACTCATGAGCTAGTGGTATCTGTGGCCTACATTACCTCTCTCCGAGGAGTTGTCTAGCACCAAATTTCAACAAACCCTCCAGGATGTTTAGGTATTGAAGGATGCTGAAAAGGAACATGGATTATGAACAGTAACAAAACAATGAGGGACCATACTTTATCTTGAAAGCAGTTACATTCCATCCTTCTGAAATCTGACTAAGTAAAAAATAAATATGCTCAAAAGGTAGAAGTATGAGCAGCAGACTTTGCAGTGTCAGAGAAAATAAATGAAAATAAAGATGCAGCACGGATTGATATTGACCCTTGGCCCATAGCCAATAGTTTGACTATATTACTAAAGACTTAGAATTTAGATCACCGAAAAATAAAAGACATTATTACATGTGGAGGTGTGTTATGGAAACTGCATAGACACAAGGAAAATTAAGGCAGAAAGTGTCAATGTGCTTAGAAAAGCTCTCCTCAAATTTTAGAAAGGAAGTGGAATTAACAAGTGATAACTTTAGCATGCTTCCTGGAGATGACTTCCTGTGTGTGGATGAAAAGCAGATGACAGGTCACAGGGACATTCAAATAATACAATAATTTGTGAAAGATAGTAATATCTCATTAATTCTGTAAAGCTGAAAATGTACTGAAAAAGATATTTTCCAACAGAATCTATGGACCTTAAGAAGAGAAGATCTAGAGACCAACAGATGGTGTAATGATTATGTTGCTGGACTCAGTGACTTGAATCTCATGCCGGGTGCGTGTGCGTGCATGACTAAGATCCTGGGAGGAGAATGGAGGAAAAGGGATTGTGGTGTGATCATCCCTCCTATGGGGGGTGATTTCTCACTTTCCCTCTCATTGTTCTGTCTATGTCTCTCCAGAAATATCATGTGTCTTAAAGTAGAAACCTCTAAGGAAAAAATAAAATAGAAGAGAGGATCTGTTCTAATTGCAGCATCTCTCCTCCCTGTGTCTGGTTCTGTTAGTTGCTTTGTTTCTTCATAATGTTCCTGTTTGTATTTTTTTCCTTGTCTTTTCTTCTTTGATTTTCATTTCTTTCATTTTGTCTTTTTATCTTTTTAACTTTGGATTTGATGGTCATGCCAAGAATTGAAACAGCCATCCAAGATGGTGAGGAAAAATGCTGCACATTAAGAAACATTTAAAGGGGAGCACAGATACCTTTTGATTCTTGGAGTACTCTCTCCAGCTCTGTATGTTTAAGCTGCAGTTTTCTGAGTCTCATATAGCTCACAGAAAAAATATTATCCCATTTAATCTTACTATGTTAGTCTAGAAACTGAGTAGTAGAATTTCTAATGCTCGCATGCCACGAAGAAACTATTTATTATAGATTTTACATAATACTTATTGTTATGGCACCTAATTTGTGTCAATGACTTGAAATTGCTTTTAAAATACACAGTTGCAGTTTCTGCCTGTGAGAGAAGGCATGGTGTGATAGACCAACGCTAGTGCGGAAATGACAAGCTCTGGTCATTCCAGGTTAAGTTCTAGTCTGTTATGTAATGGAGAAAAACTTCTAGTAAGCTTCAACTAAGAAGGCTTTTAGCAGTAAATTGTATCATTTTTAAAAACATCAGATTTTCAGATGTGGTTGAGTGAATGTTTTATTATACATTGTTTTGAATACAGTAATATGTTTTTATTTAATCACCAGAGGGCATGTGCACTCTACCAAGAGGAACAGAGAAATGGAGAGAGAGGAATGGAACATGATCCTGCTGTAATTCCTTCTCTTCCAGGGTTTCTACAGCCTGTTTGATTTTTTGGGCATGCATACACATGTGCCAAGCATGTTTTTCAAGTCACCTGGGATGGAATTTAAACCATATTCAGCCCTGTGGGATCTAGCTGTCTTTATCACTACATTATAGGGCTGACCAACATAGTAATATCTTATAAATATATATGGGAGATTTAGCAGATCTGGTGAAGTAGTTTGAACTTTTTGTAGACATTATTAAATCTTGGACCAGTCCCAGACCCCAGGAGTTAAGGGAACCAGATCCCATACAGCCAACCATGATTCGATTCCCAGCTCTGACAGCATGAACATGAAAAGCACTGGGTGCATGTGCATGTTCACCCAAAATGTGATGGGACAGACAAACATGAAAGAGATTGTGCAGTGACCACGACCCACTGGAGAGTTCTCTCTCTCTCTCTCTTTCTCTCGCTGACAAGAGAATGAACCTTCTAACAATTAAAAAGAAGAAGAAGAGGAAGAAATGATCAAATCTTTACATGGGAAAAGAACCAAATTTTAAAAGTCAAATGTACATGTTTAAGTTTAGAGAGAGAGAGAGAGTGAAAATGACAGGCACCCTCAATAGGGTCTAATACCATGATCCTCCCTCCAGACATTCCCAACTTGCTAGAATCATGGGTATGTGCACTGGCTTGCATAGGCTGATCAAGAACTGAACCCCAATCTCTGCATGGCTTCCCGTATTGCAGAGTGCTGTGCTACCTCTGTGTCATTGCCAGTGGGCCTAAAACTCAAGGCTTTGGTGCACAACTCAGCATCTTGAAGTTTCACTGCATTTTGATGATTAAATCTATTTGAAAATTAGTTTGTATAATTAAAGATTAGCATTTCTAAAAGTTTCAGACATCCTAATTGTCTTACATTTTAAGAAAATCCATATCTTATCATTGTAATGCTTAAATTTAGGCCATCTTGACTGAATTGAGTGATACCCAGATAGATGATGAAGCATTATTTCTGCCTATGTTTGTTAGAGTGTTTCTAGAGGAAATTGGCACCTGAATCACTGAATAAAGAAGACCTGCTCACACCCAGGTAGATGAGCACCCCACGGTCCACTAAGGGCAGGGAAAGAACTAAAGGGAAGAAGGGTGAATTGACTTTCTCTTACGGAGGTGAGGTTCCCTCTTCTCTTCTCCTTGGGAACCAGAATATCTATACCTTCATTTATCTTAATTATCTCCTATTAGTTCTGTCTCTCTAAAGAACTCTAATATCATAATATTTTTCTTTTGCTTATTGATCATTATTGAGGATAATTGTACCAAAAGTTGCATGTATTTCATTTACATATTTTGATAAACTTGGACAGATCTGTACACCCATGGTACCCTCAGCACAAAGTCTACACATATCCAAATTCTCCTTGAGTTTTTTTGTGTATGGTGGAGAAGGTGTGTTTATGGTAAGAGAAGTGATATAAAATCTATTCATTTAATATATTTTAAAGTGCACAATATCATATTGTTAACCATTTGTGTAATATTCTATTGCAGATCTCCAGAACTTAGCTTGCATAACAAATGTATTGATTATTTGTTACTGCAAGTGAAAAGCAATATAAAATTAAACATCACTAATGCTAATTTTATTTTTGGCAAATACTTTTTTTTTTTTGAGAGGTTTTTGTTATAAGGCATGTGCACTCACCAGAAAGACAGAGAGAGACATAGAGACAGAAAGCGAGAAATCGCCCTCCCCGGGGGAGATGGCCCCGCCACAATCCTTCTCCTCCATTCTCCTCTCCGGATCTTGGGCATGCACGCACATGTGCCCAGCGTGAGTTTAAGCTACTGGGTCCAGGACTCAAACTGCGGTCGACTACATGGGAGTCCAGCAACATAGTCATTATGCCAACTGCTGGTCCTAGCATATACTTTTTTTAAAGTTAATCTAAATTTAAGTGACTACATAGTACTTCAGCTTATCCAACTCATAGCGAAAATACAAAAGTATTCATAAAATAATGCTATTCTGTTAAATTTTGTCTAATAAAAGAAATTATTTTGTGATAAGTCACCATGCTTCTGTAGCATTTTCTCTTCAAATACAAAGATAAAGTTATTTTTTAAAGACTTATTCATTTAATATTTTTATCAGCATTATTATTACTTTTAAATTTTCTACAAGGCACATATGCTTACCAGAGAGAAACAGAGATAGAGAGAGATAGTGATAAGGTAAAAGTGAGAACGAAAGCCTCCAGGTCTGGGACTCGAACCACAGTTGGTCATGTAGGAGTCTAATGCCTTAACCACTGTATCACCTACTGGCCCCAAAGATTAAATTCTTATAAAAAAAATTGGTATGTAAGATTTGCATTTGTCTTATGTGTAAAGGCTCATTGAGCTTGTCACCAAAGTTGTGTACAGCATATACAAGGGAACATTAAAAAGTCCATGGGAAAATTGAATCAAAGTATGGGTTTGTTCTGGTGTAAAAATTTTAAAATCGTGCATAGTTTTCCAAATTTGCATTTTCCACGAACTTTCTGAGGACCCCTTGTATTTGTCACGAGTAACTGGAATTACCAGCATGCACCGCTACACCCAGCTTTTTGAGTGGGCAGGAATGAATGGAACCCTTGCCTCCAATGTGCACTTGTCTGACGAACAGCAGTTCAACCAGCTTGCACCACCAGGATTGGGCCCATGTTAGGCTGTTATTCTTTGGCGTTTAATACATAAACAGTACATAATAAATAGAGAAAGGATTAATAATATATTAAGTATATCATTTTCTAGTCCTATCTTTTTCAGACTCATCTCCACTGACAATTTTGCAGTTATAATTTTGAATAAATACTCAAATTTGTATATGCATCTCTATGAAACTAAATCTTGCAAAACATATTCCATTAGGCAGATCTACATTTTAGCCTAATTTTGTCGTCAATTCTCATCATTAGCACTTTTTAAGAGCATATTGGTATGTCCTTATTCAGGTCATTAACCTAAAATTACAGAGCAGGTCAGGGCAGAGAAGAAACCCTTTACATATAATTAATACCTTCCCTAGAAGATGGGATTCATTCTTTAATTATCTCGTTCTAGTAGAGGTCATTTGACAGGTTACTGATTTGCCTAACTGAATTGGCCTCAGAGTCATATTTCTTCATCTTAGCAATAAAAATGTGAAAAGAGCCTACATTTTACTGAGGATTTTTTCCACTGATCTGTTGGGATATTTAAAGTTTAGTTTTAAATGAAGTAAAATCACTGGTAATGATTATAGCTAACATTTTGCAAATAATGTATAGTTTGTGTTCACTTTAGCGCTTTGCTTGACCTATACCTAGTCTCCTCCACATAAAAATGAAAGTTTTCATGATATCATTATTGACCTTTAGTAAATAATTAAACCATATCAACCAATTAACACTATTTAGTTAAGTAAATATACTTCTTTCAAATAACTAAATAGAATTTAATCTTCAATGACTCTTTTCTGAAAATAATGTCTTAGGGGGTGTATTGGCTATGTCACTGGACTCCCGTGTAGTTGACTGTAGTTCGAGTCTTGAACCTGGTGGCTTAAACTCACACTGGGGGTGTGTGTGTGCATGCCCCAGCTCCCAAGAGGAAAATGGAGAAGGGATTGTGGCGTGACCATCCTCCCTGGAGGGTGATTTCTTGCTTTCAGTCTCTCTCTTTCTCTGTTTTTCTGGTGAGAGCAACTGCCCTATTGCAGAAACCTCTCAAAAAAAAAAAAATTCTTAGGTTCAAAAATGTGCAAATAACTTTAAATAAGTTATTTCTTGGGTATAAAATTATTGAGAACATTCATTTATGTTTTATAATTTGAATCATTTTTATTTATTTATTTATTTAAGATGTGTGTGCTCTC